>NC_050571.1:7952668-8295168 GCF_013265735.2 Oncorhynchus mykiss | reverse complement strand
TGTGCCCTCGAGCAAGGCAATTAACCCCAATTGCTCCTGTAGTGGCTCTGGATTAGAGAGTTTGCTAAATGATTCACTTCTGTAGTGGCTCTGGATCAGAGAGTCTGCTAAATGACTCACTACTGTAGTGGCTCTGGATCAGAGAGTCTGCTAAATGATTCACTACTGTAGTGGCTCTGGATCAGAGAGTCTGCTAAATGATTCACTACTGTAGTGACTCTGGGTCAGATAGTCTGCTAAATGATTCACTACTGTAGTGGCTCTAGATCAGAGAGTCTGCTAAATGATTCACTACTGTAGTTGCTCTGGATCAGAGAATCTGCTAAATGATTCACTACTGTAGCGGCTCTGGATCAGAGAGTCTGCTAAATGATTCACTACTGTAGCGGCTCTGGGATCAGAGAGTCTGCTAAATGAGTCACTACTGTAGTGTCTCTGGATCAGAGAGTCTGCTAAATGATTCACTACTGTAGCGACTCTGGATCAGAGAGTCTGCTAAATGATTCACTACTGTAGTGTCTCTGGATCAGAGAGTCTGCTAAATGATTCACTACTGTAGCGGCTCTGGATCAGAGAGTCTGCTAAATGATTCACTACTGTAGTGTCTCTGGATCAGAGAGTCTGCTAAATGACTCACTACTTATTAACATTATCAGTTTTGAGGGAAGAGACAATACAGTTAACCAAACAAGACAGTAATCAAAAATATGATTTACATAATTGTCAAGACCACGGGACAGGTGCAGTGAAATGTGTTGTTTTACAGGGTCAGTAATAGCAGTTCAGCGCCCCTGGAGTAAATTAAGGGTAACCCCTTTCCTGCAGTCAAATGACCTCGTGGCCTCATGGGTGGAATGTTATTCATATTTTTCATAATTTCATAATTAATAAATATTATTGAAAAAAAAGCTGCTGAAAATTCAAACCCTTGTTCTATTTCAGTCTTCTGTGATGTATATAAAGTGTACTATTGGGATGAAAACTAAAAATGTAATACATTTCAACCCTATATCTGACATGGTCCAGGTGTCTTGTTTTTTTAAGCCCGTAACCATGTGTGTGAAGTGTATACTTTTGTTTCAAAGAAGATTTGTTTACTCTGTTGTTACTCTGAATTAACCCACTGCAGTAAAAGGTTAAGTGCTTTACTCAAGGGCACATTGGCAGATTTTCCACATTTTCCATCTTGTACACCAGCTTCAAAAAGCTGAAAATACTATATTTATATTTATTTATTTATATATTTATATTTTTGGTTATGGAAAATACATTTGTCGGCGGTTGAGATGGCACAATGCGTCTCTACACAACAATTTGAATTGTAGCAACCAGGAAATGGCAGAGAGATTTCTGCATAGTGCGTCTGTCTATTAAATATACAGCAAACAGTAAAAACACTGTGTGTTTGTTGAAGAAACACTTCTAGTTGAAATGAGAGAATACAGAAAATGGTGGAAAGGATTGTCTTTGGAAGTGTGAAGTTTGTTTCAGGGCAATGGATCCTGAGAGGGAAAGAATCTGATTAACTTACACGCTTACTAGTTCCACTTATTGAGAGGCGGGTATATACTATGTAATAACATTATTAGGAGGGGAGGGTGGGGGGTATATACTATCTAACAACATTATTAGGAGGGGAGGGTGGGGGGTATATACTATGTAATAACATTATTAGGAGGGTGGGGGTATATACTATGTAACAGCATTATTAGGAGGGTATATACTATATAATAACATTATTAGGAGGGTGGGGGTATATACTATATAATAACATTATTAGGAGGGTATATACTATGTAATAACATTATTAGGAGGGTGGGGGTATATACTATGTAACAGCATTATTAGGAGGGTATATACTATGTAATAACATTATTAGGAGGGTGGGGGTATATACTATATAATAACATTATTAGGAGGGTATATACTATGTAATAACATTATTAGGAGGGTGGGGGTATATACTATGTAATAACATTATTAGGAGGGTGGGGGGTATATACTATATAATAACATTATTAGGAGGGTATATACTATATAATAACATTATTAGGAGGGTATATACTATGTAATAACATTATTAGGAGGGTATATACTATGTAATAACATTATTAGGAGAATGGGGTTATTTACTATATAATAACATTATTAGGAGGGTATATACTATGTAATAACATTATTAGGAGGGTATATACTATGTAATAACATTATTAGGAGGGTGGGGTATATACTATGTAATAACATTATTGGGAGGGTATATACTATGTAATAACATTATTAGGAGGGTGGGGGTATATACTACGTAATAACATTATTAGGAGGGTATATACTATGTAATAACATTATTAGGAGGGTATAAACTATGTAATAACATTATTAGGAGGGTATAAACTATGTAATAACATTATTAAGAGGGTATATACTATGTAATAACATTTTTAGGAGGGTGGGGGTATATACTATATAATAACATTATTAGGAGGGTATATACTTTTTAATAACATTATTAGGAGGGTATATACTATATCAAATGTATTTATATAGCCCTTCATACATCAGCTGATATCTCAAAGTACTGTACAGAAACCCAGCCTAAAACCCCAAACAGCAAGCAATGCAGGTGTAGAAGCACGGTGGCTAGGAAAAACTCCCTAGAAAGGCCAAAACCTAGGAAGAAACCTAGAGAGGAACCAGGCTATGTGGGGTGGCCAGTCCTCTTCTGGCTGTGCCGGGTGGAGATTATAACAGAACATGGTCAAGATGTTCAAATGTTCATAAATGACCAGCATGGTCGAATAATAATAAGGCAGAACAGTTGAAACTGGAGCAGCAGCACAGTCAGGTGGACTGGGGACAGCAAGGAGTCATCATGTCAGGTATTCCTGGGGCATGGTCCTAGGGCTCAGGTCCTCCGAGACAGAGAAAGAAAGAGAGAATAAGAGAGAGCATATGTGGGATGGCCAGTCCTCTTCTGGCTGTGCCGGGTGGAGATTATAACAGAACATGGCCAAGATGTTCAAATGTTCATAAATGACCAGCATGGTCGAATAATAATAAGGCAGAACAGTTGAAACTGGAGCAGCAGCACGGCCAGGTGGACTGGGGACAGCAAGGAGTCATCATGTCAGGTATACTATGTAATAACATTATTAGGAGGGTGGGGGTATATACTATGTAATAACATTATTAGGAGGGTGGGGGGTATATACTATATTAACATTAATAGGAGGGTGGGGGGTATATACTATGTAATAACATTATTAGGAGGGTGGGGGGTATATACTATGTAATAAGATTATTAGGAGGGTGGAGGTATATACTATGTAATAACATTATTAGGAGGGTGGGGGGTATATACTATATTAACATTATTAGGAGGGTGGGGGGTATATACTATGTAATAACATTATTAGGAGGGTGGGGGATATATACTATGTAATAACATTATTAGGAGGGTGGGGGTATATACTATGTAACAATATTATTAGGAGGGTATATACTATATAATAACATTATTAGGAGGGTATATACTATGTAATAACATTATTAGGAGGGTGGGGGTATATACTATGTAACAACATTATTAGGAGGGTATATACTATTTAATAACATTATTAGGAGGGTGGGGGTATATACTATGTAACAACATTATTAGGAGGGTATATACTATGTAATAACATTATTAGGAGGGTGGGGGTGGGGGTATAAACTATGTAATAACATTATTAGGAGGGTGGGGGTGTATACTATATAATAACATTATTAGGAGGGTGGGGGTGGGGGTATATACTATGTAATAACATTATTAGGAGGGTGGGGGGTATATACTATGTAATAACATTATTAGGAGGGTATAAACTATGTAATAACATTATTAGGAGGGTATAAACTATGTAATAACATTATTAGGAGGGTGGGGGTATATACTATGTAATAACATTATTAGGAGGGTATATACTATGTAATAACATTATTAGGAGTGGGTTGAGAATGATAATACAGTAAATGAAAAAAATACCTGTTTTTCTAAGTAAAAAGTGTTGTTTCTTTCCATTGTGGTTTGAGAGACTGTGGGATACACACTATTCAATATCATTACCAAGTTTGAGTGAGACGATGTGAAGAAAAAGCCTATTCTGTTTGTTTGTTGGAGAAATAAGAATTGATATTTAACGGTGTGGATGGACGGTCTGATTAAGGAGAGAAGCTTATTATCTCACAGGCAAAACAGCCCCGTGACATTATTTGTAAGGTATGTCACTACCATCACATCACAACGCTCCCTGACCTTCGTGACAAAGTCCTAACAGACTCTTGACAGACTCCTAACAGACTCCTAACAGACTCCTAACAGACTCCTAACAGACTCCTGACAGACTCCTGACAGACTCCTAACAGACTCCTAACAGACTCCTGACAGACTCCTAACAGACTGTGTGGCTTTTGATAGATTTTATCACATCAATCTTTTACAATCCAGGATGTTAACACATGTTATCACATCAATCTCTTACAATCCAGGATGTTAACACGTTATCACATCAATCTCATACAATACAGCATGGTGAAATGAATGAGCCCTGTGACCTTTACTCCATTACAAAAGCCCTCTCACCAAACCCATCACTGTACTGGCAGTGTGTTTTTGTACAAGCCGATTCTGACAGTCAAAACCTATTTCACAGTTTATATACATGATCAAATATTTGTTGCTGACCGCCACTTGACTTATCAATCACCCGGGTTGTTACATTTCTACTCAGACCACCTGATGGCTAAATCACAAAACAGCAGAACAGACCAGGGGGTTTGATGGCTAATCTGTGAAACAACAGAACAGACCAGGGGGTTTGATGGCTAATCTGTGAAACAACAGAACAGACCAGGGGGTTTGATGGCTAATCTGTGAAACAACAGAACAGACCAGGGGGTTTGATGGCTAATCTGTGAAACAACAGAACAGACCAGGGGGTTTGATGGCTAATCTGTGAAACAACAGAACAGACCAGGGGGTTTGATGGCTAATCTGTGAAACAACAGAACAGACCAGGGGGTTTGATGGCTAATCTGTGAAACAACAGAACAGACCAGGGGGTTTGATGGCTAATCTGTGAAACAACAGAACAGACCAGGGGGTTTGATGGCTAATCTGTGAAACAACAGAACAGACCAGGGGGTTTGATGGCTAATCTGTGAAACAACAGAACAGACCAGGGGGTTTGATGGCTAATCTGTGAAACAACAGAACAGACCAGGGGGTTTGATGGCTAATCTGTGAAACAACAGCACAGACCAGGGGGTTTGATGGCTAATCTGTGAAACAACAGCACAGACCAGGGGGTTTGATGGCTAATCTGTGAAACAACAGCACAGACCAGGGGGTTTGATGGCTAATCTGTGAAACAACAGCACAGACCAGGGGGTTTGATGGCTAATCTGTGAAACAACAGAACAGACCAGGGGGTTTGATGGCTAATCTGTGAAACAACAGAACAGACCAGGGTTTTTGATGGCTAATCTGTGAAACAACAGCACAGACCAGGGGGTTTGATGGCTAATCTGTGAAACAACAGCACAGACCAGGGGGTTTGATGGCTAAACTATAAAACAACAGAACAGACCAGGGGGTTTGATGGCTAAACAGAACAGCAATAACACCCATTCCAAGATACTGTATCTGGATTCTTCTCCTGTCCTCCTGTACTCCTGTCCTGATGTCCTCCTGTCCTCCTGTTCTCCTGTCCACCTGTCCTCCTGTCCTGATGTCCTCCTGTTCTCCTGTCCTCCTGTCCTCCTGTCCATGATGTCCTCCTGTCCTCCAGTCCGCCAGTCCTCCTGTCCTCTTGTCCTCCTGTCCTCCAGTCCTCCTGTCCTCCTGTTCTCCTGTCCTCCTGTCCTCCTGTCCATGATGTCCTCCAGTCCTCCAGTCCGCCAGTCCTCCTGTCCTCCTGTCCTCCTGTCCTGATGTCCTCCTGTCCTCCAGTCCTCCTGTCCACCAGTTCTCCTGTCCTCCTGTCCTCCTGTCCTCCAGTTCTCCTGTCCTCCTGTCCTCCTGTCCTCCTGTCCTGATGTCCTCCTGTTCTCCTGTCCTTCTGTCCTCCTGTCCATGATGTCCTCCTGTCCTCCAGTCCGCCAGTCCTCCTGTCCTCCTGTCCTCCAGTCCGCCAGTCCTCCTGTCCTCTTGTCCTCCTGTCCTCCAGTCCTCCTGTCCACCAGTTCTCCTGTCCTCTTGTCCTCCTGTCCTCCTGTCCTCCAGTTCTCCTGTCCTCCTGTCCTCCATTCTCCTGTTCTCCTGTTCTCCTGTCCTCATGTCCTCCAGTCCTCCTGTCCTCCAGTCCTCCTGTCCTCCTGTCCTCCAGTCCTCCTGTCCTCCTGCCCTCCAGTTCTCCTGTCCTCCTGTCCACCAGTTCTCCTGTCCTCCTGTTCTCCTGTCCTCCTGTCCTCCTGTCCTCCTGTCCTCCTGCCCTCCAGTTCGCCTGTCCTCCTGTTCTCCTTTCCCCCTGTCCTCCAGTTCTCCTGTCCTCCTGTCCTCCAGTTCTCCTGTCCTCCTGTCCTCCAGTTCTCCTGTCCTCCTGTCCTCCAGTTCTCCTGTCCTCCAGTTCTCCTGTCCTCCAGTCCTCATGTCCTCCAGTTCTCCTGTCCTCCTGTCCTACAGTTCTCCTGTCCTACATTTCTCCTGTCCTCCTGTCCTCCAGTTCTCCTGTCCTCCAGTTCTCCTGTCCTCCTGTCCTCCAGTTCTCCTGTCCTCCAGTTCGCCTGTCCTCCAGTTCTCCTGTCCTCCAGTTCTCCTGTCCTCCAGTTCTCCTGTCCTCCTGTCCTCCAGTTCTCCTGTCCTCCAGTTCTCCTGTCCTCCAGTTCTCCTGTCCTCCTGTCCTACAGTTCTCCTGTCCTCCAGTTCTCCTGTCCTCCAGTTCTCCTGTCCTCCTGTCCTCCAGTTCTCCTGTCCTCCAGTTCTCCTGTCCTCCAGTTCTCCTGTCCTCCAGTTCTCCTGTCCTCCTGTCCTCCAGTTCTCCTGTCCTCCAGTTCTCCTGTCCTCCAGTTCTCCTGTCCTCCTGTCCACCAGTTCTCCTGTCCTCCAGTTCTCCTGTCCTCCAATTCTCCTGTCCTCCAGTTCTCCTGTCCTCCAGTTCTCCTGTCCACCAGTTCTCCTGTCCTCACCATCTGTTCCTGGTAAACCAAGTGGATGTGCCCTTCTGAAATGGCACCCTAATCCTTATAAACTCAGTATATACCCTATGGGCCCCTGGTCGAAAGGACTGCACTATATAGGGAATAGAGTGCCATTTGGGATGCAAGCTGCCGCGAACACGGGCTGCTTTCATTCCTCAAATCTGTGTATAATACCTGCTTTACAGCGGTACAGAGAGGAGAGTGAACCTGTTCTGTTTGAAGGTTATAAAAGAGGTTCAGAAATTCAGCTGATGGAGAGAAATATATACTTTTTTACTTTGCCATCTCCGAGATAACTAATTGGGTTTTAATATTTGCATCATAAATGTCCTTATGAAAGTGATTGAGGACACCATAATAGGATATATGAATATATAGACAAAATGAAGTCGTTAGGAAATGAGACCTTGGGGGACAGGGTAGTGGTAGGAGTGGTACTTGGTATTCAGAGGGATTGTAATGGCATTCCTCCTCCTCTTCTGAGGAGGATCGGAGGACCAATGTGCAGCGTGGTAAGTGTCCATAACGTTTATTTAAAGACATAAACTGAACACTACAAAACAATAAACGTGAAACGAACGAAACCCGAAACAGTACCGTGTGGCAACAAACACTCACACGGAAACAAACACCCACAACTCAAAAGTGAAACCCAGGCTACCTAAGTATGATTCTCAATCAGAGACAACTAAAGACACCTGCCTCTGATTGAGAACCATACTAGGCCGAACTCAAAACCCCAGAATAGAAAAACACACATAGACTGCCCACCCCAACTCACGCCCTGGCCATACTAAATAAAGACAAAGCAAAGGAAATAAAGGTCAGAACGTGACAGGGATACCCGTAGCTAATGCTGACCTTTAAAATCAGAAACACTGAAAACCTTTAATCATGCACTACTCTGTTATTTGTTCAGCACAAAGACATTGATAGATTTCTCTTTGAAGAATGTGTCACGGATTCCCCCGGTACTGCTGCTCATTCAGTGCACCAGTTCCGGAGGTCTACGTCACCGGGCCTCTAGGCGTCACTGAACTGTCTCATTACGCACACCTGGTTCCAATTCCCCCTGGTTAGTAATTCTATATATGTGCTGTCTGTTTCCCATTGTCTTGTGGGTTATTGTTTACATGTCTGTTGGTCTGTGAGTACCTTTCCTTTGTTATTACGGGTCTCGTCCCGTGTAGTGTTGTGTCCTTGTTATTACGGGTCTCGTCCCGTGTAGTGTTGCTCACTTGTTATTACGGGTCTCGTCCCGTTTATTGTTGTGTACTTGTTATTACGGGTCTCGTCCCGTGTATTGTTGTGTACTTGTTATTACGGGTCTCGTCCCGTTTATTGTTGTGTACTTGTTATTACGGGTCTCGTCCCGTGTATTGTTGTGTACTTGTTATTACGGGTCTCGTCCCGTCTATTGTTGTGTACTTGTTATTACGGGTCTCGCCCCGTGTATTGTTGTGTACTTGTTATTACGGGTCTCGCCCCGTGTATTGTTGTGTACTTGTTATTACGGGTCTCGTCCCGTGTATTGTATGTGGGTCTCGTATTTAACCTCGCTCTTTTGTTTGGGTTACATCCCTGTGTTTTTGTGTTTGTTTTGGGCTCCGTTCCCGTGTAGTGTATTAGAGGTTTAACCTGTTGTTTGGGTTACATCCCTGTGTTTTTGTACACGTGTTTGTTCTGGGCTTCACTTTTTGGGTGGAGTATTAAACCCCCCCCCTATTACGAATTCCTGCGCCTGTCACAAATCATTTATACAACGTGACAGTATGAGTGGAAATCTAATAGTATCGGACAAAACAATATGTACTGTGGAGGTAAACAAACAATAACAAAGGTTAACATTTTGTATGCACCGTTGCACTATGACGTATTTAATCAAGGTCAGTTATTGTCACGGTCAGTTCTTGTTATTGTCATGGTCAGTTGTGGGTTTTTTTCCCCCCCAGAAATGTCTACTAAGTGCATCCAATGTAAAATGGCTAGCTAGAGTTGGGGCATGAAGAGGGATGGAAGCAACCCTGTTAAATCAAGGTTGGCTTTGCTTACATCCTGACGTAATAAACATTTCAGTGTCCCTGCGTGCACACAGGACACATTTGTATAATGAAGGTTTTTAATATGTTTTCTCGCCTCGAGTCTTTTCCTAATAAACATTGGTGATGTAATAGTCCAACATTGTTTTGAGGCTCAAGCAAATTGTCTCTGAACAGGTCAAGACTAGGGTGCATCCCAAATAGCTCCCTATTACCTATATAGTGCATTACTTTTAACCAGGGCTATATTGGGATCTGATCAAAAGTAATGCACTACATATGTAAACTATGTACGTAATAGGGTGAGGTTTGGGACGCAACCTAGGTAATGGATAGGACATGGAGGATGCTGTGGCTGTATGCCAGGCTGGGGATTCACTCCTGTGTACAGCAACGACAGGACATTATCAAGTCTAGGAGGGGAGGGACTGTAACTTTGTTCATGAGACGGGGAACAACAAGGTGTTTTTATTATGGCTGATTTACAGAGAACAGTGATATGGCCCAAAATATTCAGAACAGACTGTAATTAACCAGTATTGACAGAGTACTAATTATCTGATGGAGCCAGACAGACCAAACACTTAGCAGACTTTACAGTATCAATTAGGGTTAAGTGCCTGTGCTCAAGGACACATCAACAGACTTTTCACAAATAGTCAGCTCGAGGATTTGAACAAGCAATCTTTCAATTACTGGCCCAACGCTCTTAACCGCTAGGTTACCCTGCCACCCCCTGAAGATATCCACCCCATTAAACTATGGGCCAACTGTCTTAGCGGGACTGTGCCACCAATCTGCCAGAGGCTTTGCTAGCCTGAGATCCAGACCATGAGGTTCAACAGCAGCTTCGATACCCAACGGTAATGGCATTTAACAGGGTTGGGGTCTATTTCAATTCCAGTACATTCAGGGAGTACACTGAAATTGCAAATTCCAACTCTCTTCAATGCTTTTCAATGAGGAAAATGTTTGGAATTGAAAGGTTTGAAATGGAATTGAAAGGTTTGAAATGGAATTGAAAGGTTTACTTTCTGAATTGAAATGGAATTGATCCCAACCCTGATATATATAGAGCGTCTGGTAATGGTCAGGTAGAGGCTTTGAGGCTCATTTAAAAAACGTCACACTGCATGAGAACATGGACAGCTGCAGGGGGAGACATAACACCATAGATATTAGCAAAATTCTCAAGCACATAAATTAGCAGGCAAAGTATTTGATCTCTTTTGACAGACCCTAGTACTAGGGAGGGGAACACTATTTTGCAGTCCAGAGATTATCAAACAGAATGACCCATATTCCAGGTAGCAGATTCTCAGATTCTCATATGAGAAGATGAGGCAGCTGCAACAACAAGCTTAACGTTCGTCTGTTTCAGTATTCAAACTAGCTAGCACACTCTGTACTGTGAAACAACACCCTGGGCATGCGTTCTAACTCGTATGGACATTGGAACACTTCACATCGAATGGAACTCGAGAATGGCACCATTGGAACACTTCACATCGAATGGAACTCAAGAATGGCACCATTGGAACACTTCACATCTAATGGAACTCGAGAATGGAACCATTGGAACACTTCACATCTAATGGAACTCGAGAATGAAACCATTGGAACACTTCACATCTAATGGAACTCGAGAATGGAACCATTGGAACACTTCACATCGAATGGAACTCGAGAATGGCACCATTGGAACCCTTCACATCTAATGGAACTCGAGAATGGCAACATTGGAACACTTCACATCTAATGGAACTCGAGAATGGCAGCATTGGAACACTTCACATCTAATGGAACTCGAGAATGGAACCATTGGAACACTTCACATCTAATGGAACTCGAGAATGGCACCATTGGAACACTTCACATCGAATGGAACTCGAGAATGGCACCATTGGAACACTTCACATCTAATGGAACTCGAGAATGGCACCATTGGAACACTTCACATCGAATGGAACTCGAGAATGGCACCATTGGAACACTTCACATCTAATGGAACTCGAGAATGGCACCATTGGAACACTTCACATCTAATGGAACTCGAGAATGGCACCATTGGAACACTTCACATCTAATGGAACTCGAGAATGGCACCATTGGAACACTTCACATCGAATGGAACTCGAGAATGGCACCATTGGAACACTTCACATCTAATGGAACTCGAGAATGGAACCATTGGAACACTTCACATCGAATGGAACTCGAGAATGGCACCATTGGAACACTTCACATCTAATGGAACTCGAGAATGGCACCATTGGAACACTTCACATCTAATGGAACTCGAGAATGGCACCATTGGAACACTTCACATCGAATGGAACTCGAGAATGGCACCATTGGAACACTTCACATCTAATGGAACTCGAGAATGGCACCATTGGAACACTTCACATCTAATGGAACTCGAGAATGGCACCATTGGAACACTTCACATCTAATGGAACTCGAGAATGGAACCATTGGAACACTTCACATCGAATGGAACTCGAGAATGGCACCATTGGAACACTTCACATCGAATGGAACTCGAGAATGGCACCATTGGAACACTTCACATCTAATGGAACTCGAGAATGGAACCATTGGAACACTTCACATCGAATGGAACTCGAGAATGGCACCATTGGAACACTTCACATCTAATGGAACTCGAGAATGGCACCATTGGAACCCCATGTGAACAGCGCAGGCAAACGTGGCTGTTTGGATAAGATTCCATGTGGGAAATAAATGCATCCTTAATTTGAAACAGTTTGTTTGTATTAAATGATTAATAATCATGTAGGCAAATGAGAGAAATCACTGATGTTTCATCACATTGATTCAGCACAGCAAGCACATCTAGAATGTCCTGCTGCTGTCGTAAGTGTGACTACAGTGGATAAATGAGTAAAATACATGTCATGGGACTACAGTATGTTACTAACAGTCAAGTCAAGTACATCAAAAGATAAACATGGTGGTGGAGTCATCCTCATCCTGCAGAAATATTTAAGATGATTGAGAAGTTCTGACAGCTCAGACACAACCAATGACTGTTCTCTTTCAGGATTCTCAGCAACCACTTGGCAACACTGCGAAGACCTAACCAGTAATGAATTAGCCCTAAAGACTGCCAGACTGGAGAATCACCTCAGAGGAAACAGAGAACAGTCTAGAAGCCCTAAAGACTGACAGACTGGAGAATCACCTCAGAGGAGACAAAGAACAGTCTAGAAGCCCTAAAGACTGCCAGACTGGAGAATCTTCTCAGAGGAAACAGAGAACAGTCTAGAAGCCCTAAAGACTGCCAGACTGGAGAATCACCTCACAGAGGAAACAGAGAACAGTCTAGAAGCCCTAAAGACTACCAGACTGGAGAATCACCTCAGAGGAAACAGAGAACAGTCTAGAAGCCCCAAAGACTGACAGACTGGAGAATCACATCAGAGGAAATAGAGAAAATCTGTTTCGTTCTCCGAAGTTCAATACATCATCTGCTAATGTAAGTATTAATTGTGGTCTATGCCATACTGCTCTGTTCTCCTATTTGGCATTTGATATTTTGATATTTGGTATTTGAACACCGTGGCCTTGTCTATGAAGGCCGGTCTCTGTCTGGAGAGAATAAGGTTTGATTTGAGATGCAGACAGCCTCCCTGGCTGTGGTCTCTGTCTGGAGAGAGCAACTGAGAGTTAAACACACACACACTCCTGCTGCCTGGAGAGAGCAGATGAAATCGCAGGGAGGTAGAACACATGGAAGACAGCTAGTAAAACAACGCACCCCACAGGAGTTGAGATTGTTGATTTATTTCTCCCGGGCGGTTTCTAGGGGTGAGAGAAGAGGAGGGAGAAGAGGAAGAGCCAGGCGGCTTGTTGTCAGGGGAATGTGGAATCTTACCACCACGTAGCAACAGAGAAAGGAAAAACTGTTTTATTCAGGGGCCTCATTCTAGAAACTAGTTTATAATATAGAGAAACATTTTAATAAAGACATATGGAATCTTATTAAAACAGAGAAGAATAAATAAACAGTTTCATTCCTTAAGTCCAGAAACTATCCACCGTATGGAATCACAAGAATTCCACACATGCCTCTTTCAATTCATGACTTCTGTCGGGGAAGGAAGCTCTTGAAAAACGTCCTTCTTCCTTCCACTTTCTTGTTTCACATCTTTCAGAAGAAGCCTTAAGTTTTCGAACCTCCGGCCAGGACAGGGCCAGTCAGAGCCAGCTTGGCCGGGCCTCCCTTCTCCTCTCCCCACGCCATGCCACACTCACAACTAGACAAGCAGCCCATTCTGTTTCAGAACTGTCACTCCGCATTACGCTGCCTCACCCTCAACTTGCAGCTGTAGGGTCAAATACAACCTTGCTTTACATAAGCACCTAATTCTTGTTTAGACCTTAGCCAAGCACATCTCCCTCGCCGTGCTCATAGTGACTCATACGTCTTCTGAAGGCAACGAGTGTGACTCAGTGACAGCTTTAACCTTTCACTGAAGAAGAGAAAGGGGAGGAGGGTTTGGCCCTCTGTGACTGTCCTGGTCTCTTTGGTCTGTACAGTACACTGAAGCTCATACCTGGTGTCTGTGGTCTGAACAGTACACTGAAGCTCATACCTGGTGTCTGTGGTCTGAACAGTACAGTGAAGCTCATACCTGGTGTCTGTGGTCTGAACAGTACAGTGAAGCTCATATCTGGTGTCTGTGATCTGTACAGTACGGTGAAGCTCATACCTGGTGTCTGTGGTCTGAACAGTACAGTGAAGCTCATACCTGGTGTCTGTGGTCTGTACAGTACAGTGAAGCTCATACCTGGTGTCTGTGGTCTGTACAGTACGGTGAAGCTCATACCTGGTGTCTGTGGCCTGAACAGTGCAGTGAAGCTCATACCTGGTGTCTGTGGTCTGAACAGTACAGTGAAGCTCACACCTGGTGTCTGTGGTCTGTACAGTACAGTGGAGCTCATACCTGGTGTCTGTGGTCTGTACAGTACAGTGAAGCTCCTTACCTGGTGTCTGTGGTCTGAACAGTACACTGGAGCTCATACCTGGTGTCTGTGGTCTGTACAGTACAGTGAAGTTCATACATGGTGTCTGTGGTCTGAACAGTACAGTGAAGCTAATACCTGGTGTCTGTGGTCTGAACAGTACAGTGAAGCTCATACCTGGTGTCTGTGGTCTGTACAGTACAGTGGAGCTCATACCTGGTGTCTGTGGTCTGTACAGTACAGTGAAGCTCATACCTGGTGTCTGTGGTCTGAACAGTACAGTGAAGTTCATACCTGGTGTCTGTGGTCTGTACAGTACAGTGAAGCTTATACCTGGTGTCTGTGGTCTGAACAGTACAGTGAAGCTCATACCTGGTGTCTGTGGTCTGTAGAGTACAGTGAAGCTCATACCTGGTGTCTGTGGTCTGTACAGTACAGTGAAGCTCATACCTGGTGTCTGTGGTCTGTACAGTACAGTGAAGCTCATACCTGGTGCCTGTGGTCTGTACAGTACGGGGAAGCTCATACCTGGTGTCTGTGGTCTGAACAGTACAGTGAAGCTCATACCTGGTGTCTGTGGTCTGTACAGTACAGTGAAGCTCATACCTGGTGCCTGTGGTCTGTACAGTACGGTGAAGCTCATACCTAGTGTCTGTGGCCTGAACAGTGCAGTGAAGCTCATACCTGGTGTCTGTGGTCTGAACAGTACAGTGAAGCTCACACCTGGTGTCTGTGGTCTGTACAGTACAGTGGAGCTCATACCTGGTGTCTGTGGTCTGTACAGTACAGTGAAGCTCCTTACCTGGTGTCTGTGGTCTGAACAGTACACTGGAGCTCATACCTGGTGTCTGTGGTCTGTACAGTACAGTGAAGTTCATACATGGTGTCTGTGGTCTGAACAGTACAGTGAAGCTCATACCTGGTGTCTGTGGTCTGAACAGTACAGTGAAGCTCATACCTGGTGTCTGTGGTCTGTACAGTACAGTGGAGCTCATACCTGGTGTCTGTGGTCTGTACAGTACAGTGAAGCTCATACCTGGTGTCTGTGGTCTGAACAGTACAGTGAAGTTCATACCTGGTGTCTGTGGTCTGTACAGTACAGTGAAGCTTATACCTGGTGTCTGTGGTCTGAACAGTACAGTGAAGCTCATACCTGGTGTCTGTGGTCTGTAGAGTACAGTGAAGCTCATACCTGGTGTCTGTGGTCTGTACAGTACAGGGAAGCTCATACCTGGTGTCTGTGGTCTGTACAGTACAGTGAAGCTCATACCTGGTGCCTGTGGTCTGTACAGTACGGGGAAGCTCATACCTGGTGTCTGTGGTCTGTACAGTACGGGGAAGCTCATACCTGGTGTCTGTGGTCTGTACAGTACGGGGAAGCTCATACCTGGTGTCTGTGGTCTGTACAGTACAGTGAAGCTCATAACTGGTGTCTGTGTTCTGTACAGTACAGTGAAGCTCATACCTGGTGTCTGTGGTCTGTACAGTACGGGGAAGCTCATACCTGGTGTCTGTGGTCTGTACAGTACGGGGAAGCTCATACCTGGTGTCTGTGGTCTGTACAGTACGGGGAAGCTCATACCTGGTGTCTGTGGTCTGTACAGTACAGTGAAGCTCATACCTGGTGTTGTGGTCTGTACAGTACAGGGAAGCTCATACCTGGTGTCTGTGGTCTGTACAGTACAGTGAAGCTCATACCTGGTGTCTGTGGTCTGTACAGTACAGTGAAGCTCATACCTGGTGTCTGTGGTCTGTACAGTACGGGGAAGCTCATACCTGGTGTCTGTGGTCTGTACAGTACGGGGAAGTTTATACCTGGTGTCTGTGGTCTGTACAGTACAGTGAAGCTCATACCTGGTGTCTGTGGTCTGTACAGTACAGTGGAGCTCCATACCTGGTGTCTGTGATCTGTACAGTACGGTGAAGCTCATACCTGGTGTCTGTGGTCTGTACAGTACGGTGAAGCTCATACCTGGTGTCTGTGGTCTGAACAGTACAGTGAAGCTCATACCTGGTGTCTGTGGTCTGTACAGTACAGTGAAGCTCATACCTGGTGTCTGTGGTCTGTGCAGTACAGTGAAGCTCATACCTGGTGTCTGTGGTCTGTACAGTACAGTGAAGTTCATACCTGGTGTCTGTGGTCTGAACAGTACAGTGAAGTTCATACCTGGTGTCTGTGGTCTGTACAGTACAGTGAAGTTCATACCTGGTGTCTGTGGTCTGTACAGTACAGTGAAGTTCATACCAGGTGTCTGTGGTCTGTACAGTACAGTGAAGCTCATACCTGGTGTCTGTGGTCTGTACAGTACGGTGAAGCTCATACCTGGTGTCTGTGGTCTGTACAGTACAGTGATGCTCATACCTGGTGTCTGTAGTCTGTACAGTACATTGAAGCTCATACCTGGTGTCTGTGGTCTGAAGAGTACAGTGAAGCTCTTACCTGGTATCTGCTGTCTGTACAGTACAGTGAAGCTCATACCTGGTGTCTCTGGTCTGTACAGTACAGTGAAGCTCATACCTGGTGTCTGTGGTCTGTACAGTACAGTGAAGCTCATACCTGGTGTCTGTGGTCTGTACAGTACAGTACAGTACAGTGAAGCTCATACCTGGTGTCTGTGGTCTGTACAGTACAGTGGAGTTCATACCTGGTGTCTGTGGTCTGTACAGTACAGTACAGTGAAGCTCATACCTGGTGTCTCTGGTCTGTACAGTACAGTGAAGCTCATACCTGGTGTCTGTGGTCTGTACAGTACAGTGAAGCTCATACCTGGTGTCTGTGGTCTGTACAGTACAGTACAGTGAAGCTCATACCTGGTGTCTGTGGTCTGTACAGTACAGTGGAGTTCATACCTGGTGTCTGTGGTCTGTACAGTACAGTACAGTGAAGCTCATACCTGGTGTCTGTGGTCTGAACAGTACAGTGAAGCTCATACCTGGTGTCTGTGGTCTGTACAGTACAGTACAGTGAAGCTCATACCTCGTGTCTGTGGTCTGTACAGTACACTGGAGCTCATACCTGGTGTCTGTGGTCTGTACAGTACAGTACAGTGAAGCTCATACCTGGTGTCTGTGGTCTGTACAGTACAGTACAGTGAAGCTCATACCTGGTGTCTGTGGTCTGTACAGTACAGTACAGTGAAGCTCATACCTGGTGTCTGTGGTCTGAACAGTACAGTGAAGCTCATACCTGGTGTCTGTGGTCTGTACAGTACAGTACAGTGAAGCTCATACCTGGTGTCTGTGGTCTGTACAGTACACTGGAGCTCATACCTGGTGTCTGTGGTCTGTACAGTACAGTACAGTGAAGCTCATACCTGGTGTCTGTGGTCTGTACAGTACAGTGAAGCTCATACCTGGTGTCTGTGGTCTGTACAGTACAGTACAGTGAAGCTCATACCTGGTGTCTGTGATCTGTACAATACACTGGAGCTCATACCTGGTGTCTGTGGTCTGTACAGTACAGTACAGTGAAGCTCATACCTGGTGTCTGTGGTCTGTACAGTACAGTGAAGCTCATACCTGGTGTCTGTGGTCTGTACAGTACACTGGAGCTCATACCTATTGAAACCTTTTTCATGTTCAGTGGTTTTGAACATTGTTTTTGAGGAGAAAAAGTACAATCTATTTCTACAGTAAACAGTATCAATGTCTCCACAATCACTGTAGAGGTTGACTTGTCACAGCCTGAACTTTAGTCCTTTACCATACATGTGCAGTACGACCAATCATTGTGACCGTGTTTGATCGTCTTTTACCATTTTTTAAAATATATATATTTTTCACCTTTTATTTAACCAGGTAGGCTAGTTGAGAACAAGTTCTCATTTACAACTGCGACCTGGACCACCATAACAATGTAGGCAGATATTTTCATTATGGTATAGTAGTAGTTGTCTGTTCCATCCCATAATATAATAGGCACAGTGGAGTAATTATCCAGCTACCTTAGGCTACTTCCTATATGTGGTGGCGTATCGCAGTTTTCTCCCGGTTTTATACACTACACTACAAAAGTATGTGGACACCGCTTCAAATTTGTGGATTCAGCTATTTCAATCAGACCCGTTGCTGACAGGTGTATAACATCGAGCACGCAGTCATGCAATCTCCACAGACAAACATTGGCAGCAGAATGGCCATACTAAAGAGCTGCAGTGACTTTCAACGTGGCACAGTCATAGGATACTACCTTTTTCAACAAGTCAGTTCGTCAAATGTCTGCCTTTCTAGAGCTGCCCCGGTCAACTGTAAGTGCTGTTATTGTGAAGTGGAAACATCTAGGAGCAATAACAGCTCAAGCTCACGGAACAGGATAGTTCTGTGAGGTTGCAACACTCACTACCGAGTTCCAAACTGCCTCTGGAAGCAACATCAGTGCAAGAACTGTTTGTCGGGAGCTTCATAAAATGGGTTTCCATTGGTGAGCAGCCGCACACAAGCCTAAGATCACCATGCGCAATGCCAAGCATCGGCTGGAGTGGTGTAAAGCTCGCCGGCAATGGACTCTGGAGCAGTGGAAACGCGTTCTCTGGAGTGATGAATCACGCTTCACCATCTGGTAGTCTGACAGACGAATCTGGGTTTGGCGAATGCTCAGGAGAACGCTACCTGCCCCAATACATAGTGCCAACTGTAAAGCTTGGAGGAGGAATAATGGTCTGGGGCTGTTTTTCATGGTTCGGGCTAGGACCCTTAGTTACAGTGAAGAGAAATCTTACCGCTACAGCATACGACGACATTCTAGATGATTCTGTGCTTCCAGCTTTGTGGCAACAGTTTGGGGAAGGCCCTTTCCTGTTTCAGTTTTACAATGCCCCAATGCACAAAGCAAGGTCCATACAGAACTGGTTTGTAGAGATCGGTGTGGAACCCTGACCTGTGCATCAGAACCCTGACCTGACCCTGACCACCTTTGGGATGAATTGGAACGCCGACTGCGAGCCAGGCCTAATCGCCCAACATCAGTGCCTGACCTCACTAATGCCTCACTAATGCTCTTGTGGCTGAATGGAAGCAAGTCCCTGCAGCAATGTTCCAACATCTAGTGGAAAGCCTTCAGAAGAGTGGAGGGTGTTATAGCAGCAATGTTCCAACATCTAGTGGAAAGCCTTCCCAGAAGAGTGGAGGCTGTTATAGCAGCAATGTTCCAACATCTAGTGGAAAGCCTTCCCAGAAGAGTGGAGGCTGTTATAGCAGCAATGTTCCAACATCTAGTGGAAAGCCTTCCCAGAAGAGTGGAGGTTGTTATAGCAGCAATGTTCCAACATCTAGTGGAAAGCCTTCCCAGAACAGTGGAGGCTGTTATAGCAGCAATGTTCCAACATCTAGTGGAAAGCCTTCCCAGAAGAGTTGAGGCTGTTATAGCAGCAATGTTCCAACATCTAGTGGAAAGCCTTCCCAGAAGAGTGGAGGCTGTTATAGCAGCAAAGGGGGGACCAACTCCATATTAATGTCCATTTTGGAATTAGATTTTCGACGAGCATGTGTCCAGTTTACAATTGGCTCATTCATCCCCCTCCTCTCCCCTGTAACTATTCCCCAGGTCGTTGCTGCAAATGAGAACGTTTTCTCAGTCAACTTACCTGGTAAAATAACGAATAAATAAAATTAAAATAAATAAATAAAAAAACATATTTTTAGTGTAGTGTAGCAATTTTACACATTTTTCCTTGAGTCTGAGAGAACATTTAGCTGTTTTTGAGATACTTTCCTGCTATTCTATACATTTTGTCATGAGGCTGAGGATTTTTTTTAAAGAAACATTTTTTTTTAAGCTTTTTTAAACTGGACCATCTGATGTAAAAAATAAAAGGGGACAGTTTGATGCAAAACCTTTTAAATAAAGGTTCAAATCCAGGTCATGTGACATGATGAACCAAAACACAGGGCCCTAGGCTAGTTTATTACCATGTGAGCTCCACAACCTCCTCATAGGTAGTATGATACTGTGGGGGGTATTCCCTGGCTCATGGTGTGTTAATATGCTATCTGGATGACCTGACCTGCAGGGGGATTCCAACCTGTGACATTGAGAAGTCTTTTAACGGAGAACAAAGATTAAATTAATGGCGAAAGGTCCTCTATATCCAGACATTGACCTCTCCTGCCCCCTAGTGGATGGAAGCGAAACCTAAAAGATTTCACGAAGACTTTGCATAGGACAGAGTGAGTTATGAGTCAAGACCTGAGAGAACTTGCAAAAAAAAATAGTATTTCGTGATGTTCTGCCTATATGTCTACCACTTTGTATAGCCGTTAGCGATGCTAATGATCCTGGAGCGCCAAGTCTAGGTCCAAAATACTTAACAGCTTCTACCCCCAAGCCATAAGAATGCTGAACATCTAATCAAATGGCTACGCGGACGATTTGCTCTTTTTTTACGCTGCTGCTACTCGCTGTTTATTATCTATGCGTAATCACTTTACCCCTACCTACATGTACAAATTACTGTATTCGGCACATGTGATAAATTTGATTTGATAGCCTAACCATCTTGGGGTCGATGAATTCAAAGGTAACTACAAAGTTGCAGAATCATGACTATTTACATCAAATCCAGTGGCCATTTATTTTTGAAAACTCCATCACAAGTGCACTACAGAAACACCAAGCCAAACACAACTGTCTGGCTGATGCCAATTGAATTAAGGGTAACTACTTTTTTTTTTTAAATCTACATTTCGCAGACTTCCCCAGACGTGGTTTTTGTTGATGACTTATAACACACACACACACACACACACACACACACAAAAACTGGAGTAAATCACAGGCCTGAGCATGCTTTCTTCCTTTCTATTTTTTTTTGCAGTGGTATCGTTTTAGTATCAAGCATCGTTTTTTTTTTTAATTCCCGCCCTGTAGAGGAATTTGCAGAAAATAACACATGCCACTTAGAAATCTGCAATATATACATTTTGCACTTTTGTTTGCTGTTACACTAAATCTATCCAAATCATTGTGGGAACACTAGGGCATGTCCATTTAAAAGATGGCATTATTAGCCATATTAGCCATCAGTCATTATTAGCCTGGTTCTGTATGGAATGCAGGCTCATTATGGAACACAGGCCTGATCATTATCAATAACAAAAAAAAAAGAAATTGGTGCGACCAAATCATGTGCTGAACAAAGTGGAAAACTTTAGTGTAGAACACTGCCTAACCCCTGTTGATGAGATGGGGAAAGGACCAGCCCTTTCCTGTGCAGTATGGACAGGTCACTAAGGACGGGTCACTAAGGACAGGTCACTAAGGACAGGCCACTAAGGACAGGTCACTAAGGACAGGCCACTAAGGACAGGTCACTAAGGACAGGCCACTAAGGACAGGTCACTAAGGACAGGCCACTAAGGACAGGTCACTAAGGACAGGCCACTAAGGACAGGTCACTAAGGACAGGCCACTAAGGACAGGTCACTAAGGACAGGCCACTAAGGACAGGTCACTAAGGACAGGTCACTAAGGTCAGGCCACTAAGGACAGGTCACTAAGGACAGGTCACTAAGGACAGGTCACTAAGGACAGGTCAGTTAGCTCTATCTACAGTATAACACCTAAAGCAGGAACACAAGTTAGTGCATGGGGTATGCTGTGGATTCAAATGACACCCTATTCCCTATGGGGTGGCAGGTCGCTTAGTGGTTAGCGTATTGGGCCAGTAACCAAAAGGTTACCAGATCAAATCCCTGAGTTGACAAGTTAAAAATCTGTTCTGCCCCTGAACAAGGCAGTTAACCCACTGTTCCCAGGATTTTGTTCTTAGTTGACTTGCCTCGTTAAATAAAGGTTACATTTAAAATGTATAAATGTGGGATGCATCCACACTGTGGATCTGTTCTTCAATGTGAATGTGCACGATAAACATCTTTGACCAGGGAATTACCCCCCCCCCCCCCCCCCCCCCCTTCTTACATTATGATAATGTATAAAGAAATAGCATATTGTAGCCTATTGGCTAAAGTGATTTTCTTTCTAACAATGAAATATTATTTCTTCCCCATAGCATAGGCTATTTGACCTCTGGTCTAATCTATCTAGGAATTCTATTGGAATCACATGGTCCGTGACATAAATCCATAGCTAGCGGGTAAAGGCTGGCCGTAATTTAAGCTGTGACATTGAGAAATCTTTAACCAAGAGCAAAGGGCTGAGTTAATGGCAAGAGGTCCGGCTATATACAAAACATTGATCTCTCCTGCCCCCTAGTGGAAGGAAGTGAACCATAAAAGATTCCCCCGAGACTTTCCATAGAACAGAATGAGTTGTGAATTCCAAAAATTTGAAAAAAATAAAACAGGAAAAGATATAGTCTTTCATAATGTTTATGACATGTATGCTGCTGTCTGAATAAATGAGAGAACTAGTGATGAGAGAGCAACGTTTTGTTTGTCTTTGATTCTTTTATGAGAGATTTGCTTACAGATGTAGGATCTTAATATGAGCCATTTTACTACAGTATGAAAATCATCCTGCAGCAACAGGAAATGCAAATTACTATGTGGGTTATAATTTATGAATCTTTTTTTATAGGGATTGATACATTTTTAATTTGAACAAATCTAGTCTGTGGAAATTGCAAACTTTAGAAGAACCTTTTTAACCTTGAATACACAACAAGTTTGCATTTCCTGTTTGTCCAGGAAAATTCTCAGCAACAAAAGCGTGATCAAATTAAGGTCCTACGTTTGATCCTATGTTTATTTAATGTAAAAAAAAAAAAAACACTGCTTTCAACGGTCCTTTGTCTACAATGGCCTTATTTCGTCCAGAAAAGGCAGTCAGACCAACCCTGTTCATAGAAAAGTCCAAATGTTTCAAGGCTGATTACATTTCACTGAGCCTATCTGGTATACGTGGCAATGAAACATTTATTATGTGTCCTTAAACTGCCTTTTAGTCCGTCAGCTAGTTTAGGCTACAGAAGGGGTCCCGTGTACTTACATTAAACTGCCTTTTATTGACAGTCAGCTAGTTTAGGCTACAGAAGGGGTCACGTGTACTTACATTAAACTGCCTTTTAGTCCGTCAGCTAGTTTAGGCTACAGAATGAGTATTATGGATTTAAAACCACATTCATTTATTCAATCATTGTAAGATGTATTGGTAAAATAACCATACACTATCCCTAAGAAAAGCTAGTGATAGATTTACGATTCACTATTTTTAAGTATTTAGATAGACCGGTATTAGAAACATGCCCAAAATACACATGATGCCTGGGCACAACTTGTGCGTTAGCTATGTTATCTTATACCCACAATGTGCTTTTAGCTGAGGTCTGTAAACATCTGTAAAAAGTGACCTCAGCCAACTGAGCACAAACTGGTTAAATCAACATTGTTGCCACATAATTTGTCAATGTATTGTGAAAGTCATCAACTGTTGTTTTGAGGGTCAAATTTAAACCACAGGTTTGTCATCCTGGTAAACAATTTTCTACATAGACAAACCTTATGTAAAATATATTGAATTTATACCTTTAAAACAACATCAGATCTTCAACGTTATATCGACTATCAGTCTGGGCAGCACCTCCTCCGGTCTCCCATCCAGGGTTTTAACCAAGCCCAGCTTTGATATTTTTCTCTGACTATTAGCCAATGTGCTATAATGAAAATGACTGAGAAATCTCCACTTATTGGATTCACTGTTGCTGTCAAAGTCATTCTAAAGTAGTAGGTTCAACAGGGCAAATGAACAGATGTGACCATATTTTATCACTATATCATCAATGATAATATGTAGGTATTTATATAGCATTAGGGAAGCTAGTGTTTCAGTTCAACCCAGGATTCAGTAAAAAAAACAGACAATACATACAGTATTCGAACATATATAATATATATAGTACATATACAGTAGATATAGTATACCTATGGTATCAAGCTTCGGTTCATTTCAAATGGAATCTACAAGTTGTATTTAATATGTTAATGTTAGGTTCATGTCATTATCTCAACCAAAAATAAAAGTTAAAGAACATGATCAAATTCAGTCAAAATGTATTTAAAGTGAATTTTATGTTTTGATTTGATTCAGTCCTATTCTTTAACTTACATTTTTGGTTGAGATGGAGATGTGAATTCGACACGTCAATTATTCATTTGTAGACAAACAGGAATTAAAGCCAGACTCAGTCGGTGGTACAGATGGAATTATACAAGCAGAAGATAGATCTCCTTTAAATGTGGAAATTTGGTTGCCTTGACAACCAAAACACAATTCAATATCAGTTCTGCAACCGGGTAAATGACCTCTCAACCCTCTATAGGTTATATACCGTACTGAGTCTGGCTTTTATTCCAGTTTGTTAACAAATGATATGTTGGATTCACGTCTCCTCATTCAAACAGAAGTTAAAGAACAGGATTAAAGCCCGTGTCTAAGACGGAACTACCCAAGCAGTAGACCTACAAGCAGATTAACCAAGCACAATTCAACATTACTTTTCTAAGACAGCATATAGCCTAAAGTTAAGGTTATCCTACAAACTAACGTAACAGTTTTCATGTCAGGTTAAAATGAGTGACACATCCATGGACACATGTTGAAGTTACTGGAGCAACCAATGTCCTCTAATGTAATCATAGAAAGCATTCATGTTGAGTTCAGGGTCTCGGGACTGTTGCTATAAGTGTTGCCCTAATAACTTTCACAGAATGTCATTCTTTACATTTGAGTCATTTAGCTGACATTTTTACCCAGAGCAACTTGGGTTAAGTGCCTTGCTCAACATCAACACATATTGTTTTACCTTATCGGCTCGTGATTCAAACCAGCGACCTTTAGGTTTCTGGTCTAACGATCTTCACTGTTAGGCTACCTGCTCTCTCAAATGGCATTGATTTACCTATTCGGCTCGTGATTCAAACCAGCGACCTTTAGGTTTCTGGTCTAACGATCTTCACTGTTAGGCTACCTGCTCCCTCAAATGGCATTGATCACTTATTTATAACCTTGTCAACGTCTTGACTGTATTTCCTATTCATTTTGCAACTCATTTCATGTTTGTTTTCATGGAAATCAAGGACATTTCTAAGTGAACCCAAACTTTTGAACTGTAGTGTATATATTAATAATACTAATAATAACAAAGAACACAAGAAATAAGACAGGAAGCTATACACAAGGTCAGATTAACATTAGATGAATATTAACATTACACTACGTTCTTGAGAGTTAAAAGGAAAATGAATACCTGCGGCTAAACCTGTTGACAGGTACAGTGCCTTCAGAAAGTATTCACACCCTGTGACTTTTTCCACATTTTGTTGTGTTACAGTCTGATTTTAAAATGGATTACATTGAGATGTTGTGTCACTGGCCTACACACAACACCCCATAATGTCAAAGCGAAATTATGTTTTTAGAAATGTTTCCAAATTAATAAAAAAATGAAAATCTGAAATGTCTTGAGTCAATAAGTATTCAACCCCATTGCTATGGCAAGCCTAAATAAATTCAGGAGTAAAAGTGTGCTTAACAAGTCATATAAGTTGTATGGACTCACTCTGTGTGCAGTAATAGTGATTAACATGATTTTTGACTACCTCACCTCTGTACCCCAAAGGCAAGGTAAGGTCCCTCAGTAGAGCAGTGAATTTCAAACACAGATTCAACCACAAAGACCAGTGAGGTTTTCAATGCCTCACAAAGAAGGGCACCTATTGGTAGATGGGTAAAAAAAAAAAAAAAAAAGAATCAGACATTGAATATCCCTTTGAGCATGGTGAAATAAATCATTACAAATGTGGATGGGGTATTATGCCCAGTCACTACAAAGATACAGGCATCCTTCCTAACTTAGTTGCCGGAGAGGAAGGAAACCGCTCAGGAATTTCACCATGAAGCCAATGGTGATTTTAAAACAGTTACATCGTCTAATAGCTGTGATAGGAGAGACTTGAGGATGGGTCAACAACATTTTAGTTACTCCACAATACTACCCTAAATGACAGAGGGAAAAAAGGAAGCCTGTACAAAATAAAAAAATATTTAAAAACATACCTCCTGTTTGCAATAAGGCACTAAAATAATACGGCAAAACAACGGGCCAATGCAATTCACTTTTGTCCTCAATACAAAGTTTTATGTTTGGGGCAAATCCAACAACACATCACAGGGTACCACTCTTCTTATTTTCAAGCATAGTGGTGGCTGCATCATGTTATGGGTATGCTTTCCACCAGACACTGGGAGATCAATAGCCTAAAACACATGACCAAATACACTCACCAGCAAGTGTATTAGGTACACCTACTGTCCTACAGACAGTGAGTGAGTCATGTGGCAGTGGCCTGTTATATAAAGCAGGGGGAAAAGGCTGCTTTACTGAGGCATTCAGTTACTGTTCAATTGAACGTTAGAAGGTGCAAAACGAGTGACCTAAGCTACTTAGAACGTGATATGATCATCGGTGCCAGGTGTGCCAGATCCAGTATCCCAGAAAAGGCTGTCCCCCTGGGTGCCAGGTGTTCCAGATCCAGTATCCCAGAAAAGGCTGTCCCCCTGGGTGCCAGGTGTGCCAGATCCAGTATCCCAGAAAAGGCTGTCCTCCTGGGCTTTTCAAGCACGACAGTGTCTAGGGTTTATCGAGAATGGTGCGACAAACAAAAAACATTCAGTCAGAAGCAGTCCTGTGGGCAAGAATAGCTTGTTGATGAGAGATTTCAAATGATAATGGAAAGAAACCTGCAAGCTAATAGGCGGGCCAAAAACAGACAAATAACAATAGTGGATGCAGGACGGCATCTCTGAAAGCACAACTTGTCCATACTTGTCACGGTTGGGCTATTGCAGCAAACAACAAAACCTGATTTCACGCCTATCAGCTATAAACAAGAAAGGGGGGACACCTAGTCAGTTGTACAACTGAATGCATTCAAATCGGAAAGGTTTGGGGGGCTTCCATAATCGACATCCACATCTCCGGCACCTGGGGAACAATGGGTTAACTGCCTTGCTCAGGGCAGGATGACAGATTTTTTACCTTGTCAGCTCGGGATTTTCTCCAGCACCTTTTCGGTTACCGGCCCAACGCTCTAACCACTAGGTTACCTGCTGCCCCAAGAAGAAGCAGCTCCAGTGGGCACGTAGTCACCATCACTGGACAATTGAGGAGTGGAAAAACATTGCCTGGAACATGACAGCGAGTTCAGTTGACTTTAACGGCCTGTGCAGTCCCAAGACCGCAACCCATCATCTCATCTTTGATGAAACAGGCTGTTCACAGCATAAATGTACCGACATCTGCAGAAGCTACGCGATGCCATCGCGTCAGCATAGAACAACATCCTTGTGGAACGTCTCTGACACGAATGCCCCAAATAATTCAGGCTGTTCTGGAGGCAAACCCCCGTCCGACCTGGTACTAGACGGGCATAACTAATAAACTGACTGGTGAATGTATACACTGAAGTTGCTTTCCAAGATGACATTGAATGTTCCTGAGTTGCCAGGTTACAGTACTGTCTTAAATCTGCTTAGAAATCTATTGCAAGACTTGAAAATGGCTGCCTAGCAATGATCATCAACCAACTTGACAGAGCTTAAAAACTTCTTAGGGATGAGATGGGCTGAAATCCTGTTAACGGGATCGATTTGACAACAGCCAGTGAAAGTGCAGGGCGCCAAATTCAAACAACAGAAATCTCATAATTTAAATTCCTCAAACATACAAGTATTATACACCATTTTAAAGATACACTTGTTGTTAATCCCACCATAGTGTCCGATTTCAAAAAGGTGTTACGACGAAAGAATACCATGCGATTATGTTAGGTCAGCACCTAGTCACAGAAAAACACAGCCATTTTTCCAGCCAAAGAGAGGAGTCACAAAAGGCAGAAATAGAGATAAAATGAATCACTAACCTTTGATGATCTTCATCAGATGACACTCATAGGACTTCATGTTACACAATACATATATGTTTTGTTCGATAAAGTTCATATTTATATCAAAAAATCTCTGTTTACATTTGCGCGTTATGTTCAGTAATGTTTTGCTTCCAAAACATCCGGTGATTTTGCAGAGAGCCACATCAATTTACAGAAATACTCATAATAAACATTGATAAAAGATACATTGTTATATATGGAATTATAGATAAACTTCTCCTTAATGCAACCGCTGTGTCAGATTTCAAAAAAGCTTTACGGAAAAAGCAAACCAAGCAATAATCTGAGTACAGCGCTCAGGCACCATAACAAGTCATACAGATACCTGCCACGTTGTGGAGTCAACAGAAGTCAGAAATAGCATTATAAATATTCACTTACCTTTGCACTACCAGGAATCCCAGTTCCACAATAAATGTTTGTTTTGTTCGATAAAGTCCATAATTTATGTTCCAATACCTCCTTTTTGTTTGCGCTTTTAGTTCACAAATCCAAATTCATGAGGCGCAGGCACTTACTGCAGACGAAAAGTCAAAAGGTTCCGTTACAGTTCGTAGAAACATGTCAGACGATGTATAGAATCAATCTTTAGGATGTTTTTAACATAAATCTTCAATAATATTCCAACCGGGTAATCCCTTTGTCTTTAGAAATGCAATGGCTCTCACGGGCTCTCACCGGCACGCGCATGACCAGCTCATGGCCTTCTGCCAGACCCCTGACTCAAACAGCTCTCATTCGCTCCCCCTTCACAGTAGAAGCCTGAAACAAGGTTCTAAAGACTGTTGACATCTAGTGGAAGAATTAGGAAGTGCAATCGGACCAAATGTACACTGTATCTTGGATAGGCAAAGAGTTGAAAAACTACAAACCTCAGATTTCCAACTTCCTGGTTGGATTTTTTCTTAGGTTTTTGCCTGCCATATGAGTTCTGTTATATACACAGACATCATTCAAACAGATCAGAGTGTTTTCTATCAAAATCCACTAATAATAATGCATATCTTAGCTTCTGGGCCTGAGTAGCTGGCAGTTTACTCTGGGCACCTTATTCATCCAAGCTACTCAATACTGCCCCCCAGCCATAAGACATTTTTAAAGACTTTTATAAAGAATAATGTGCAGGTATTGTACAACTCAGATGTGCAAAGACTTGATTTAGGGGTGTTAATATTTATGTAAATGTGATATTTTTGCATTTTATTTTCAATAAATTTGAAAAAATGTCTAAAACATGTTTTCACTTTGTCGTTATGGGGTATTGAGTGTAGATAGGTGAAAATAATATAGATTTAATAAATGTTTAATTCAGGTTGTAACACACATTTTTGGGAACAAGTCAAGGGGTATGAATACTTTCACTAAATGCACATGCTAATAAAAGTGTCGGTTTTTATCCTCTACAGGATCGGCGGGTACCCCGCTGGACGGTTGAACTAACGTAGGCTAATGCGATTAGCATGAGGTTGTAAGTAACATGAACATTTCCCAGGACAAAGACATATCTGATATTGGCAGAAAGCTTAAATTCTTTATAATATAACTGCACTGTCCAATTTACAGTAGCTATTACAGTGAAAGAATACCATGCTATTGTTTGAGGAGAGTGCACAGTTATGAACTTGAAAAGTTAGTCATAAACTAATTAGGCACATTTGGGCAGTCTCGATACAAAATTTTGAACAGAAATACAATGGTTCATTGGATCAGTCTAAACCTTTGCACATACATTGCTGCCATCTGGTGGCCAAAATCTAAATTGTGTCTGGTCTGGAATAATACATTATGGCCTTTCTCTTGCGTTTCAAAGATGATGGTAAAAAAAATACAAATACATTTTTTTAAAAGCATCGTTTTTTTCTTTGTATTATCTTTTACCAGATCTATTGTGTTATATTCTCCTGCATTCATTTCACATTTCCACAAACTTCTAAGTGTTTCCTTTTAAATGGTATCAAGAATATGCATATCCTTGTATCAGGTCCTGAGCTACAGGCAGTTCGATTTGGGTATGTTATTTTAGACAAAAATTGAAAAAAGGGGCAGATCCTTAATAGTGATTGGGGTTTTCTGAATGAGTCTTGCGGTCCAGTGGTGCAAGCAAACAGAAAGTATCTCTGTCCCACTTCTGGCACCATATTTTACTTGTAATTTTCCATTCTGCAGTGCAATGGTTTCTTATCTTTGAGTGCTATATGTGTGTTTTTCTAGGCAATATGTCTGGGTGTGTCTTCAACCCTGTTCTGTTATCTCCTCTTTCACAATATATATGGTTAGTTTGCTATATAGCCTATTAATTAGGAAAATAACTTATTAACAACTAAAAATAAGAAAAAAAGCTATGTTTCACAACGTTAATGTAGTTTATTTGTGTTGCCCAAATAATTTCATAAATGTTTTGTGATATGATAAAGCCTAGACCACATTTCTATTATGCATTTGTACTAAAATGCTGTCTTTATGCATCAGTCTCCTCCCATGTGGCTAATTATGTAAGTGACCAATGAAGATTATATTTTGTTTACATCCACATTCCTCTTGGTTTACAGTATTTATGACGTTATTTTATTCCCAACTGCACAAACAATTTTGGACGGCTTGAAGGTCATCAGGGCAAGTTTGTTTAGCATAGCCCGGTGTCCCGTTTTAGGAGATTCCATTCGTTCCACACGTCAAAACTCTACCTACCGGTGCACCGGACCATGCAAAACGAGCATGCCCATTGTTTTGAGACCGCAAACGCTGTACCGTAATCCTAGATGCTGATTGGTTTAGAGACGTCCAATCCCTCCCAACGTTTTTATGTTTACTGACCCTCCTACACCTATCTAGAGGTTTACATAGATGCTTGGAAAGTACATTTGTTTTACTTTGTTTCTACCCCGCGTGTCTGTATCGACTTTCAATTCCAGACCATTAAGATTTCTGCTCACAAGTGACTGACTGGTGACAGTGACAAAAGAAGAGGTATATTAAGAGCATCCAGAAATGAATTGTTTTCATTTAGATGACTTCCTTGCAGGGTGGATTGGAGGTGAGTGTCCGTTATTTTTTAACTAGTCAATTAGCTGTAGAATTAGAGATGAGTTTGGGATAGAGCACGTGTTGGACAATTGTATGTCGATTTGGTTTGTTTATCATCATGTGTGTTTGACAAATAAACGTTTGTTTTTCATTTGAATACATTTGCTATGTTTGTTTAACCCTAACCCTAGGCCTATGTTTCATCTATGTTCTATTATAAGTTTTTTTTTTAAATGAATCATTGGAACAAAGTTTAAACAATGGGAAGCATACACAGAGTTTCCAAATCTAATTGCCCACATAGCGCTTGACATGTTATCATTTTGATCAAACACTTAACGGGAGTTAATGATTAAATAAACAGTTCCAACACGTTTGACTATTTAGTTTGAGAAAAAGTCTTCCTTTTCTATATTCTACTTCTGCAAGGCGCGCTATCTGAACGACCAGTAAAGGGGTACAGTAGTTCCACATTACATAATGCTATCTGTGGAATGCTGTAACTTGTTCTCACTCTTCATCGCCTGTTATTCGCCTATAGGCAGACTACTGTAGTTATGAACATTATCGGCCAACGTTTGTTTGTTTGTTTTTGAAAATGTTGAGTTAGAATGATCCCGAAGCAGATGTAGAGCTGTGGTTGTGTTTTAACATGCTGTTGAGACTGTCTGGCGGGACATGATTCTCCCAGTTCTCTCCGTACTTCGCTGAAATCTGTGGTACTATAGTTGTATTGTCTGAGGAGGGTTGGATGTTCTAGGCAGTGTGTCACTAAAACAACATTATGTTGTTATTATCTCTCCCTCTATCTCACTCGCTTTCAATTCAATTTGCCTTATTGGCATGACGTAACAATGGACATCTTGCCAAAGCGTACTTTGGCGATTAAGTGATACATTTGCGATATTAACATAATAATAATAATCAATACGATCAACGGGACAATCAGTAACAACAATATTCAAGGTTTAAAATAACCATACAATGGACAATAACAATGGCATAAAGAACATGTGCAGGTTGGTTGATCTGTCAGACACTGTCCCTCGTTTTATGGCAGGCAGCAATGTAGTGCGCTGCCAACCCACAGCTCTCTGCGTCCTCCCCCAAAAGGACGGGTAGCCCATTGTCATCAGAGAGGTCTTTGAAACCTTGAATAAGGGTTTTACATTTGGGGTAATTACACTCATTGTTTTATATTTTTGAAATTTTGTTAGGAAATGCAGTTCTGTCACGGGATCAGCTGTGGTGCATGGCTGTGCTCGCTGAGCCTGTACTTTGTCAAGGTTTTTCTAAGGTTTTGATCAGTAACCTTGGTCAAATAGTTTGCCACGGTGTACTGTCGATTTAGGGCGATATAGCGCTGCATTTTTATTTGTGCTCATGTTTCCCAATAGGTAATATAGTTGTGTTTTGACTGTTGTATTTTATTCTAATTGATTCGATGTTCTGGTCCTGAGACTTCAGTGTGTTAGTAGAACAGATTTGTAAACTCAGCCCCAGGACCAGCTGGATGAGGGGACTCTTTTCTCCGTTCTTGGCATTGCATGGCTTGGTAATGTTATAAGAGGGTGTCACTGTATTTGAGATATTTCCAAAACGTAATTGCTCTGCATTTTGAGTTTTTCTTATTATCAAATAAAATTGTATCGGTCAAATACACATGGTAAGCAGATGTTATTGGTCAAATACACATGGTAAGCAGATGTTATTGGTCAAATACACATGGTAAGCAGACGTTATTGCGAGTGTAGCGAAATGCTTGTGCTTCTAGTTCTGACAGTGCAGCAATATCTAACATGTAATCTAACAATTCCACAACAAATACCTAATACACACAAATCTAAGTAAAGGAATGGAATAAAATAAATACATATAAATATATGTATGAGCAACAACCATTAGTGGATATTGGCCTAATTCTGCACTGTATGTATTGTTTGTAGTTGTCCTCTGGACACGTAGGAGAATCTTATAGAACTCTGCATGCAGTGTTTCAATCGGGTGTTTGTCCCATTGGGTGAAATCTTGTTTTGCAAGTGGACCCCACACCTCACTGCCATGAAGTGCAATTGGTTCAATGACACATTTAAATTCGATTTAGGCAATTTTAATAAGTATTTTGATTTTAATTCGCTTTTTAATTGCGTAGAATGCCCTGCATGCTTTCTTTCAATTCAATTTCAATTTAAGGGCTTTATTGGCATGGGAAACATATGTTAACATTGCCAAAGCAAGTGAAGTAGATAATAAACCATATAAATTAACAGTAAACATTACACTCACAAAAGTTCCAAAAGTATAAAGACATTTCAAATGTCATATTATATATATATACAATGTTGTAATGATATGCAAATTGTTAAAGTACAAAAGACATATCCTGTCTGCTATTGAGAGTCAGGTCTGCCTTTCTCAATAGCAAGGCTATGCTCACTGAGTCTGTACATAGTCTAAGCTTTCCTTAAGTTTGGGTCAGTTACAGTGGTCAAGTATTCTGCCACTGTGTACTCTCTGTTTAGGGCCAAACAGCAATCTAATTTGCTCATTTTTTTTTATTTTGTTAATTCTTTCAAATGTGTCAAGTAATTATCTTTTTCTTTTCTCATGATTAGGTTGGGTCTAATTGTGTTGCTGTCCTTTGGTGTTTGTGAACAGAGCTCCAGGAACAGCTTGCTTAGGGGACTTTTCCAGGTTAATCTTTCTGTAGGTGATGGCTTTGTTATGGAACGTTTGGGAATTGCTTCCTTTTAGGTGGTAGTAGAATTTAACCGTTTTTTTCCGGATTTGGATCATTATCGGCCTAATTCTGCTCTGCATGCGTTATTTGGTGTTTTTGCCAATTTTAACCACTCACTTGTTGTTTTGTGTACATGGATTTTATAATGTTGTATGTTTTCCCCCCCAACACCACTTTTCATCAATTTGTATAGCAGACCCTCATGCCAAATTGAGTCGAAGGCTTTTTTGAAATCAACAAAGAATGACAAGACTTTGCCTTTGTCTTGGTTTGTTGGTTTGTTAATTAGGGTGTGCAGGGTGAATACGTGGTCTGTCATACAGTAATTTGGTAAAAAGCCAAATTGACATTTGCTTAGTACGTTGTTTTCACTGAGGAAATATACAAGTCTGCTGTTAATGATAATGCAGAGGATTTTCCCAAGGTTGCTGTTGACGCATATCCCACATGAGTTATTCGGGTCAAATTTGTCTCCACTTTTGTGGATTGGGGTGATCAGTTCTTGGTTCCAAATATTGGAGAAGATGCCAGAGATAAGGATGATGCTAAAGAGTTTAAGTATAGTCATTTGGAATTTGTGGTCTGTATATTTTATCATTTCATTGAGGATACCATCAACACCACAGGCTTTTTTGGGTTGGAGGGTTTGTATTTTGTCCTGTAGTTCATTCAATGTAATTAAAGAATCCAGTGGGTTCTGGACATCTTTAATAGTTGATTCTAAGATGTGTATTTGATCATGTAAATGTTTTTGCTGTTTGTTCTTTGTTAAAGGGACAAAAATATTGGAGAAATGGTTTATCCATACATCTCCATTTTGGATAGATAACTCTTCGTGTTGTTGTTCGTTTAGTGTTTTCCAATTTTCCCAGATGTGGTTAGTCTATGGATTCTTCAATTACATTGAGCTGATTTCTGACGTGCTGTTCCATCTTTTTCCATAATATATTTCTGTATTGTTTTAGTGATTCACCATAGTGAAGGCATTTTCTGGGTTGGATAGGTTTCTCAATTTCTTTCTTGGGTTTTTGCGTTCTTCATCAAACCATTTGTCAATGTTAATTTTCTTCGGTTCTGTGTGTGTTTCTCTCTTTCACTCTCTCTCTCTTTCACCCTCACTCTCCCCCCCCCCCCCCCACCCGCTCTCTTTCACTCTCTCTCCCCCCTGCTTTCTTTCACTGTCTCTCCCCCCCTCCCTCTATCACCCCTATCTATCCCTTCTCACTCCCCTAAATGTGGTTTCCATCTGTTTTTCCAATAGGAGCTTCCAGTGTTATTGTGGGTCATCCTCTGGACACAGTCAAGGTACATGAGGACACAGTTCAACACATAAAGGACTGGTTTCCCAGACACTGATCAAGCCTAGCCTTGAACTGAAAGGACATTCTCTGTTTATCTTGAGTTTAAGTTCAGGTTTAGGCTTAATCTGTGTACAGGAAACTGTCCTATGAGGTTTAAACAGTGGAGGCTGCTGAGTTGAGGAAGGCCCATAATAATGGCTGGAACATCACAATTGGAATGGAATCAAACACCTGGAAACCATGGAAACCATGTGTTTGATACCATTCCACTCTAGCCATTACCACCAGCCCATCTTCACCAATTAAGGTGCCACCAACCTACTGTGGGTTTAAATCAGAGATTGACATTAAGGTCTGAAAAGCACACACAAATGCCTTACATTGTCTCTTTCATTTAAACAGTGGAGGGGAACCAGGCAGATCAATGCCTGCAGTTTCGTTGCTGCCTGTAAAAAAATATATCTATATGTTTTTTTAAGCCCAGTGGGGGTAACCTCCGAGAAGGCTCAATTTGCCTAACTGTTCAGTTCACTTGCTCTAGGCAATAGATCAACCCTTAATGTCAAACCTTGTTTTTTTTTTTTTTACCAAACATGCAATATTACTGTATCTGTACATACACAGTTACCATTTAGAGGGCTATAGGCCTGCAGTAACATTAAAACCCGTTAGCACGCATCACCTAGCCTACATGCTGTAGATTGTGTAGGTTGTTGTTTTATGTAGGAGGAATGTTGAGGTTCTCATCCTTTCCCATTCTATGATTCTACCCAACAGACTCGTTTACAAGCTGGGAAAGGATACAAGAACACCCTTCACTGTGTCCTCCAAATCTACAGAAAGGAAACGGTTAGTGATTAACTAGTTGTTACTTATATTTCTTATTCGTATTTTTTTTGTTTTAACTACATTGTTGGTTAGGGGCTTGTAAGTAAGCGTTTCCCTGTAAAGGTCTACCTACACCTGTTGTATTCAGGCACATGTGACTAATATTATTTGATTTTGTCACTACTCTTGTAGTCTAAATGAAATATAGGCCATTTAGCAGACACTTTTATTCAAAGCAATTTACAGTCATGCTCACATGGACATTTTGTATGTGGTCTCAAAGGGAATGGAACCCAGAGGAGTCCATGGGATAATATTTGGCATGATAAACCATTTGTCGTCGTTGTATTAGTATGGTTTCCTTTAGAACTGTAGAGGCCTTGGACATATAAGTGTCAGCCTCGACAACTACTGTAAAAGTCCATTAATAATATCCTATATTCAACTCACACTCTCACCTGTAGATTATACTTTAGGCCTAGCTGTGACAGTTCTGGAATGGACAAAAAATGTGACTTTTGAAGCAACTGTGCTTTTGTTTTATAAAAAATGATTGTGCCTTGCTGTGAATACTCCCTCTGTACTGGGGTGGGGGGGGAGAAAAACCTGGAAAGAAGCGGAGGGCGCTCTGGGAGAAAGAGAATGCTTGAAGCTGCCAAAGGCCACGTGGTATACTGGGACCCAGGCCTTCTGCAAAACAAATTGTTCCATAAAAACTCTAATTTTTCTTCCACCTAGATTGCTGGCTTCTTCAAGGGTCTCTCCTTCCCACTGGCCAGCATCACTGTGTATAACTCAGTGGTGTTTGGATTCTTCAACAACACACAGAGGGTTATAAGCAAGTTCCGCCATGGTGACGAGAGACAGTCGTGTGGTATGCTGGACATGACCCTGGCCAGCATGTTGACAGGGCTGATGTCAGTGGGACTCGGAGCTCCGGTCGACTTAGTTAAGATCAGACTGCAGATGCAGACTCTGCCCTGTCTAGCAGGTAAAGTCAAAGCCCAATACAACATTATATAACATTCTAGCAGGTATTTCCTTTACTTTAACTACCCTTCAGACCATTCTAGAAGGTATTTCATTTAGTACAACTACCCTTCAGACCATTCTAGAAGGTATTTCCTTCAGCACAACTACCCTTCAGACCATTCTAGCAGGTATTTCCTTAAGTACAACTACCCTTCAGACCATTCTAGCAGGTACAGTGCCTATAGTTCCCATGGGTTTAGACAGCTCATTTTAGTGGGACTTTACTCAGAGGTCTAGATTAGAACAGAACAGAATAAATTGACAATTCAACGAACCAGGGAAAACGATTATTTTGCCTATTCTGATTCAGTTTTAGTTTTCCAACAAGCCATTCATATTTCACAACAAGCAACTCAGGCGAGCTAGCTTGAGATGATACATCCCCTGGATTGTAACCAGCTCACTTAAAAGGTTGATACAACTAAAAGGCGTTATAAACACCTGTCAGTGATGAGTCACCAGTCACCGTTTTGAAGACGGAAACTGCTGCACCTTTTTTTTTTATATATGGCGATGTACCACGCGTCCTTGTGTGTTGCCCCATGGATCTTTATGGTGCCTACAGTATCGGGCATAATACATGGGTTAAATGTTGACTATCACCTGTTGTTCTGGTATATAGTTAAAGCCTCCTTCCCCGTAAGGGGCGGCAGGGTCGCCTAGTGGTTAGAGCGTTGGACTTGTAACCGGAAGGTTTCAAGTTCAAACCCCCGAGCTGACAAGGTACAAAAATCTGTCGTTCTGCCCCTGAACAAGGCAACCCACTGTTCCTAGGCCGTCATTGAAAATAAGAATTTGGATTATCTTCTTTCTGCATGAGTGGTCAATAAAGGGAAGTAGAATCTAATCATTGTTTTGAATCCTTGTGTATTTTAGAGAACCTGTCCCTCGCCGGGACGACCGGAAACGTGAACGGTAACATCGCCGTGCGCTCCGTGACTCTCCAGGGCCAGCCGACCTACAGAGGGCCCATCCACTGCATCAGCTCCATACTGCGGACTGAGGGGGTCCGGGGGCTTTACAGAGGAGCCGGGGCCATGGTCCTGAGAGACGTCCCTGGGTACACGCTGTACTTCATCCCCTACGCGTTGTTCCGTCGCTGGCTATCCCCTGAAGGGAGGTCATCACCTCATCCCTGTACTGTATGGGTGTCTGGAGGACTGGCAGGTAACTGGAAGGAGTTTACGGAAGGATGATAATGTTACTGTTGTGATTGGTGGAAGCAAATTTGAAAGTAGCCTTTGGGTCAGATAAAGGAACATTCTGTTGAAACCGTGGCCTCGTTTTGGTTTCCACTAGGCCAGAGAATGTACTTGTGGAGGGTTGTTAGGCCCAGTAATAAATCAAACCCACAATCCTGACATTGCTAGCAGGGCTGTAGCCAGGTTTGAGTTTTAGTCTACCGCCTTCCGGACCTCACTGTCTCATCGTTGTCAGGGATCTGGCCTACCACTGTTGTCTTCAGCAAACTTAATGATGGTGTTGGAGTCGTGCATGGCAATGCAGTCATGGGTGAACAGGGAGTACAGGATGGGACTAAGCACTCACCCCTGAGGGGCCCCCGTGTTGAGGATCAGCGTGGCAGATGTGTTGTTGCCTACCCTTACCACCTGGAGGCGGCCAGTCAAGAAGTCCAGGATCCAGTTTCAGAGGGAGGTGTTTAGTCCCCGGGTCCTTAGCTTAGTGATGAGCTTTGTGGGCACTATGGTGTTGAACGCTGAGCTGTAGTCAATGAATAGCAATCTCACATAGGTGTTCCTTTTGTCCAGGTGGGAAAAGGCAGTGTGGAGTGTGATTTGAGATTGCGTCATCTGTGGATCTATTGGGGCGATATGCGAATTGGAGTGGGTCTAGGGCAGGGGTGCCCAACCCTCTTCCTGGAGATCTACTGTCCTGTAGGTTTTCAGTCCAACCCTCTTCCTGGAGATCTACTGTCCTGTAGCTAGTTAAGGTCTTGTTGAGCAGCTAATAAGTAGAATCAGGTGTGTTAAATTACATTTGGACTGAAAACCCACAGGACGGTAGATCTCCAAGAAGAGGGTTGGACTGAAAACCCACAGGACGGTAGATCTCCAGGAAGAGGGTTGGACTGAAAACCTACAAGATGGTAGATCTCCAGGAAGAGGGTTGGGCAGCTCTGGTCTAGGGTTTTTCCGGGATGAACACCTAGCCTATTCGCTATACAGTTTTAATGTTATACCTCTGAAATATGATAAATGATTCACACTGTCACGTAGCATCAACAACTGTTCAGTCAGTTGTAAATGATGAATTGCATAAAATGATCAACTCTTTACATCAATACTGTTCTCTCTCTTGTCAAAATACATAGCATTCACATGTTTGTATTCCTAGGCATTACTAATCAAGCTTTGCACAAACAGACCTCTGTATTATCAGTGATGTAGTGTTTTTTTATTTTTTTTTTAAGTTGGGTAATGGGTGAACTATGAACTTCCATCGAGCGAGATGATAAGACGAACAACCACACATAGAGAGGAAAATGTAGGAAATTTTTAAGAACTGTTTTTGCGTGTTGATATAATTTTAATACGGAATTCAAAAGCACAATGCTTGTCTTTCATAATTTGGTCAGATATACTTGGGAGGTGTAGTGTCAGCGTTATGTTGCTGGCATGTCATGCCTACGTTTTCTAATCTTGCCAATGGAAAAAAAAAATCATTAAAGTAGTTGGCGCTGTCAGTGGGCTTTGTGATGAATGAGCCATCTGATTCAGTGAATGATGGCGCTGAGTTTGCCTTTTTCTCCAAAAATTGTAATTGAAGGTGCTCCACATCTTTTTACCATCGTTCTTTATGTCAGTTATCTTGGTTTCAGAGTGTAGTTATTTATTTTTATTCCGTTTAGTCACATGATTTCTAAATTTGCAGTGCGTTTGCCAATCGGTTGTACAGCCAGACTTATTTGCCATTCCTTTTGCCTCATCCCTCTCAACCATACCATTTTTAAAAAAATTCCTCATCAATCAACAGGGATTTCAGTTTTTTTTGTCATTTTCTTAATGGATGCGTGCTTATTAGTAACTGGGATAAGCAATTTCATAAATGTGTCAAGTGCACCGTCTGGTTGCTCATCATTACACACCACAGACCAGCAAATACTTTTTACATCAACAACATAGGAATCACTACAAGACTTCTTGTATGACCTCTTATACACGATATTAGGCCAAATCTTTGGAACTCTGGTTTTCCTATACATGGCTGCTATATTGTGATCACTACATCCTACGGGTTTGGATACTGCTTTAAAACAAATATCTGCAGCATTAGTAAAGATGTGATCGATACATCAAATCAAATCAAATGTATTTATATAGCTCTTCGTACATCAGCTGATATCTCAAAGTGCTGTACAGAAACCCAGCCTAAAACCCCAAACAGTAAGCAATGCAGGTGTAGAAGCACGGTGGCTAGGAAAAACTCCCTAGAAAGGCCAAAACCTAGGAAGAAACCTAGAGAGGAACCAGGCTATGTGGGGTGGCCAGTCCTCTTCTGGCTGTGCCGGGTGGAGATTATAACAGAACATGGTCAAGATGTTCAAATGTTCATAAATGACCAGCATGGTCGAATAATAATAAGGCAGAATAGTTGAAACTGGAGCAGCAGCACAGTCAGGTGGACTGGGGACAGCAAGGAGTCATCATGTCAGGTATTCCTGGGGCATGGTCCTAGGGCTCAGGTCCTCCGAGAGAGAGAAAGAAAGAGAGAATTAGAGAGAGCATATGTGGGATGGCCAGTCCTCTTCTACATGTTGATGATTTCATTCCTGTGCTGTTTGTACCTACCCTGGTAGGTTGAAGCTTTTTCCTGAGTGGGCAGCTTGATAAGTCAGTCAGTATTTAAAATCACCCAGAAAATATACCTCACTGTTGATATCACATACATTATCAAGCATTTCACACATGTTATCCAGATACTGACTGTTAGCACTTGGTGGTCTATAGCAGCTTCCCACCAGAATGTGCTTAAGAGGTGACAACGATTAATTATGACTACTTCCTTCCATTTGAATGTTCGAGAAATGTGTTGTTGATTTAATTAGACCATATGGTTCAAGCCTAATTAATGAAAAAAGCATCTAATCAACAATGGCATTCATTTCAATGAACTCTGCAACTCTTCCTACTGTTGACTTGTTTCATAACTGCCACCAGTTTGACCCCCAAAACATCGACAACAAACACATAGTGACATAGTAAAATATACATAGACATTGTAAAATATCCATAATGACATAGTAAAATATACATAGTGACATAGTAAAATATACATAGACATTGTAAAATATCCATAATGACATAGTAAAATATACATAGTGACATAGTAAAATATACATAGTGACATAGTAAAATATACATAGTGACATAGTAAAATATACATAATGACATAGTAAAATATATACATAGTGACATAGTAAAATAAATACAAGAGTGTAAAAAAAATATGTCAAGGATATTTCATGCTGAAACTCATATTAAACAAAAATTGTATTTAAAAAAATATATATATATATTATTTACAATGACAGCCTACGCCGACCAAACCTGGGACAATTGTGCACCGCCCTACGGGGATCCCAATCACGGCCGGTTGTGATACTGCCTTGATTCGAACCAAGGTGTCTATTGTGACATCTCTAGCACTGAGACGCAGTGCCTTAGATCACTGCGCCACTCGGGAGCCTTTCACTAAGTAGATGTTTTATATTTAGACGTTTTACAGCTTCGTCATTCTGTTTTCTATTTTAAATCATCTTATTTAATTATAATTTTGATACGGCCACACAGAGGGCAAGACATAATTACAGACATCTGTGATAAGTACTCGGAGGGCCACTAAGATGTCTTGTGATATATTTCAAGGATTTGATGTATTCTAAAATAATTCTGGTAGTTTTTACCCTCCTTTTACAACTGTAGTTCTCAATAAGTGAGGGTCTGATGTTTTTGGTCAAATAAAAAATGTTTGTGTGGAAAGCAACAAGGACAAATGGGATTTGTAATAGACTAGAACAGAAGGGACAAGCTTCCATTCCTACTGAAAGGTGACTTCCTAGCAGTGTTTCTCAGCACAGATTTCAAAAACCTGCCAGTTCGGTGTGTTTTGAAGAAACATCTTGACGTTTTATAAAAAAATGTAATTGGCTGTTTTTAAGAATGTAACTGCAATCCATTTATTTTTGTGTGGTTTTTTTAAACATTTATTTAACTAGGCAAGTCAGTTAAGAACAAATTCTTATTTTCAATGACAGCCTAGTGGGTTAGCTGCCATGTTCAGGGGCAGAACGACAGATTTGTACTTTGTCAGCTCGGGGATTTGAACTTGCAACTTTCTGGTTACTAGTTCAACACTCTAACCCCTAGGCTACCCTGTAAATCATCTGGGTTGATGTAATCTGATTACGTAATCCCTGTTACATGTAATCTGTCAGTACCCAAAACTGGTTGTACCTCTATGGTAGCTACACTCTTAACTGAGTGCTATAGTCTTCTCTACCACCAAATTATTTATTATTATTATTTATATTACATATAAAGCTTTGCCGACTGGAACATGCCCTGATTGAAGCCTGTTACAAGGACTATCTAAAACATTAAATCAAATCAAATAAAACGTTATTTGTCACATACACATGGTTAGCAGATGTTAATGGTCACATACACATGGTTAGCAGATGTTAATGCGAGTGTAGCGAAATGCTTGTGCTTCTAGTTCCGACAATGCAGTAATAACCAACAAGTAATCTAACTAACAATTCCAAAACTACTGTCTTATACACAGTGTAAGGGTATAAAGAATATGTACATAAGGATACATGAATGAGTGATGGTACAGAGCAGCATAGGCAAGATACAGTAGATGGTATCGAGTACAGTATATACATGAGGTGAGTATGTAAACAAAGTGGCATAGTTAAAGTGGCTAGTGATACATGTATTACATAAGGATGCAGTCAATGATATAGAGTACAGTATATACGTATGCATATGAGATGAATAATGTAGGGTAAGTAACATTATATAAGGTAGCATTGTTTAAAGTGGCTAGTGATATATTTACATCATTTCCCATCAATTCCCATTATTACAGATCAACTCTGTTGCTACATGCTAATGTACATCACTGTAGCCAAAGCCTGTTTTACAAGGACCTTCTAAATCATTATAGATCAACTCTGTTGCTACATGCTAATGTACATCACTGTAGCCAAAGCCTGTTTTACAAGGACTTTCACTGTAGCCAAAGCCTGTTACAAGGACTTTTACTGTAGCCAAAGCCTGTTAGCCTATTTCTGTTGCTACATGCTAAAGTACATCTCCTGACCTCTGACATGTTTCTGTCTACAGGTTCTACTCCAGCTGACGTGGTTCTGTCTACAGGTTCTATCTCGTGGGTCACGGCTACTCCAGCTGACGTGGTTCTGTCTACAGGTTCTACTCCAGCTGACGTGTTTCTGTCCACAGGTTCTACTCCAGCTGACGTGTTTCTGTCTACAGGTTCTACTCCAGCTGACGTGGTTCTGTCTACAGGTTCTACTCCAGCTGACGTGTTTCTGTCCACAGGTTCTACTCCAGCTGACGTGTTTCTGTCTACAGGTTCTACTCCAGCTGACGTGGTTCTGTCTACAGGTTCTACTCCAGCTGACGTGGTTCTGTCTACAGGTTCTACTCCAGCTGACGTGGTTCTGTCTACAGGTTCTATCTCGTGGGTCACGGCTACTCCAGCTGACGTGGTGAAGAGCAGACTACAGGCTGACGCTCTACACGCTAGGAAATACAGAGGGATTGTCCACTGCGTCGTTCAGAGCTACAAGACCGAGGGGATACATGTAAGCGAACAGACACACAGTACACACTGGGCCCGTTTCCCAGACCCCCATTAAGTCTGTAGACCTGGACAAAGCAGCACTTTATAGGTGAAGATCATTGAACATGCTTCTTTGTCCATGTGTAGGTCTAATCTTTGTACCAGAAACCAGCCCACCGTGTAGTAATTTAACATCGATTCATCACTACATTTTCATTTGTAAAGTAATACAGTAGCCTGCGGTTTTGGTGTAGCTTTGTGGCAACATAGATAATTGCTGACACTACTAGTAGCTGCAGGTTTTATTCCCGTCAGCTTTTAAAGTTTATACTCAGGTGAACCCAACTCAACATGTCCTGTAAAAGTCACAAGGGCGAGACAAGATCTGTTCCAAAGAAAAGTTATTAACTAACTACCAAGGTCGTTCCTAGGTTAAGAGGGAGTTCAAGCAGGTTTTGGTCAATTTGTGATGTAACAAAATAGCCAATAGTATTATGTCACACCCCCCCCCAAGTGACCAGACAGATCTTGTTCAAATGTGTTTTGGCAGACAGCGACTGATCATAGACATTTGATCAATACCTGTCAATAATTTAACAAGGCACTTGGCCTGAATAAGCTTGAATAGGTGTTAACCATGTGGTTTCAGTGATTATGTTTGTTTGGTTGGCTAGGATATTAAGTTTTAATTGAATTCCTTTTTCTTTATTTTTTACACGTTATGTAATTATTCTCTCTCTCTCTCTCTCTCTCTCTCTCTCTCTCTCTCTCTCTCTCTCTCTCTCTCTCTCTCTCTCTCTCTCTCTCTCTCTCTCTCTCTCTCTCTCTCTCTCTCTCTCTCTCTCTCTCTCTCTCTCTCTCTCTCTCTCTCTCTCTCTCTCTCTCTCTCTCTCTCTCTCTCTCTCTCTCTCTCTCTCTCTCTCTCTCTCTCTCTCTCTCTCTCTCTCTCTCTCTCTCTCTCTCTCTCTCTCTCTCTCTCTCTCTCTCTCTCTCTCTCTCTCTCTCTCTCTCTCTCTCTCTCTCTCTCTCTCTCTCTCTCTCTCTCCAGGTCTTCTTCCGCGGAGCCTCCGTGAACGCTATCCGAGGCTTTCCAATGAGCGCCACCATGTTTCTGGGCTACGAACTCTCTCTGCAGTTCTTCAGGGGTCTCTAGTATCTACACAAGGATTATAATGAGACATTATTATCTTGACAGTTATCCTCTTGTCCTAGGACACTCCAAATGGTTTCCTCAGGAAGATCATTTGAATCCTTGCAGAATGAAAGTAGGGAGTGTCTTGACTTGAGAATTGTTCTAGTTGAGAATTATCTGCGCTACTGCCATAATACAATCTATTTATAAAGTGTAAATACTAATTTCTTATATTAAGAAAATATCTTAAATTAAAGTGGCTTACATTAATTGACAAATGTATACATTTAAATATGTTGTGCTATAATATACAGTAACAGTATGCTTAATATATAGCTGTACTGCATAAATTAACTAGTTTTAGGACCCAACAGTTAACCAGTTCTAACCTCCATAATGATACGCACATGAATCATTATATTTTGTTGGTGCCAGGCTTTTAATTAAATTGTTTAAACTTTGTGATTTGTAAATAAGTATGAGAGAAATTAAATGTCATTCCACAAGGAGGCATAGTTTTGTACATTAATTTTTTCTTAAAAGTTATTTTAAATGTGGGGTTTTTGGGGGGGGGGAATTCTTGTTACGGACTGTTTCTGTACACGTTTACTTGGAAAATCTAATAAACACATTGTTTCAATTGAAATTGTATTCTTCTTTGAATCCTCTCCAAAAGTCAGTGCTTTCTAAATGACTGCAGTAACCTTAAAGATACTAGGCTACTGACGTGTAACAGTAATCGAGTAAACACAGTAACAAAAACATCAGGGGCCCACAACGTTGGCAGCTTGTTACTGAGCACATGTAGGGGGGGCAATGAAGAATCATTCTGAAGAACCTTATCTCAGGGCTGTGGGTGACTGATAAAGTCAGGTGGCAGGGTGCTTCTGTACAGCTGTCTTTACGCTATACAGTAATGCAGTGTTTCCCAAACTCTGTCCTGGGCCCCCATACCACACAACCCCCCCCCCCCTACACGTTTTTAATGAACTGTTGACTACAAACAACCTCCACTAGAAGGCGCTGTTCTCTAAAAAAAAAACTTTACCAGCTGATATCCTAGAGCAGGGGTTTTCAACCTCTGGGACCCCCAGCCAGTCCATATATTTACACTATTCTAGAGTTAGTACCCCTGATTCAACTGAATAAATACCAAGCCCTTGATTAGGTTAAACAGAGGTAGCACAGGGCTACAACTAAATTGTGAAATGTCTGGTGGTCCTTGAAGAGAGGTTTGAAAACCAATGTCCTAGAGGACAATAATTATATGAAATATTGCTCTCTATATACACTGCATGACCAAAAGTATGTGGACACCTGCTTGTTGAACATCTCATTCCAAAGTCAAGGGGCATTCATATGGAGTTGCGCCCCCCCCCCCCCCCCCATATGGAGTTGCGTGGCTCACAGTCGGCGATCCAGTTCATCCCAAAGGTGTTCGATGGGGTTGAGGTCAGGGGCTCTGTGAAGGCCAGTCATGCTGAAACAGGAAAGGGACACAGTGTTGGAAGCACAGAATTGTCTAGAATGCCATTGTATGCTGTAGCATTAACATTTAACTTGAACTAAGGGGCCTAGCACGAACCATTATTCTTCCTCCACCAAACTTTACAGTTGGCACTAGGCATTCAGGCAGGTATTGTTCTCCTGGCATCCGCCTAACCCAGATTTGTCTGTTGTACTGCCAGATGGTGAAGCGTGATTCATCACTCCAGAGAACGCGTTTCCACTGCTCCAGAGTTCAAAGGTGGCGAGCTTTACACCACTCCAGCCGACGCTTGTTATAACGCATGGTGATCTTGGGCTTGTGTGCGGTTGCTCTGCCATGGAAACCCATTTCATGAAGCTCCCGAACAACAGTTATTGTGCCGACGTTGCTTCCAGAAGCAGTTTGGAACTCTGTAGTGAGTGTTGCTTCCAGAAGCAGTTTGGAACTCTGTAGTGAGTGTTGCTTCCAGAAGCAGTTTGGAACTCTGTAGTGAGTGTTGCTTCCAGAAGCAGTTTGGAACTCTGTAGTGAGTGTTGCTTCCAGAAGCAGTTTGGAACTCTGTAGTGAGTGTTGCTTCCAGAAGCAGTTTGGAACTCTGTAGTGAGTGTTGCTTCCAGAAGCAGTTTGGAACTCTGTAGTGAGTGTTGCAACCTCGGACAGATGATTTTTACGAGCTACATGCTTGGCGGTCCCGTTCTGTGAGCTTCTGTGGCCTTACCACTTCACAACTTAGCGGTTGTTGCTGTTTAGACGTTTCCACGTCGCAATAACAGCACTTACAGTTGATCGGGGCAGCTCTAGCAGGGCAGAAATTTGATGAATTGACTTGTTGGAAAGGTGGCATCCTATGACGGTCCCACATTGAAAGTCACTAAGCTCTTCAGTAAGGCCATTCTCCTGCCAAGCCAGGTCACCTGGTTGGATGGAAACGTTGCCAATAAAGGTGGTTATTGGGAGCTAATCAGCAGGCCTTTCTGTCCTTTTCAATGTTACTTTATTAGCCCACAGCACCGATGTCTTTCAGGATGTGTTACTGTTTGACCACTAACATTTCTATAATATGACATAACTTAACAACCAAACAAAGCTAAGGTTACGTTGTCCTTTCCTAAGGTTACGTTGTCCTTTCCTAAGGTTACGTTGTCCTTTCCTAAGGTTACGTTGTCCTTTCCTAAGGTTACGTTGTCCTTTCCTAAGGTTACGTTGTCCTTTCCTAAGGTTACGTTGTCCTTTCCTAAGGTTACGTTGTCCTTTCCTAAGGTTACATTGTCCTTTCCTAAGGTTACGTTGTCCTTTCCTAAGGTTACATTGTCCTTTCCTAAGGCTACGTTGTCCTTTCCTAAGGTTACATTGTCCTTTCCAGCACAGTTCCAGCAATTATGATGGATGTGTAACCAGGCAGTACAGAATGGCTCAACTCAGTTTGGCTCAGTAGTGGAAAGCAGGGGCGCAACTTTCACTGTGGACCCCCACACATGGTTATATCATAGGAATGTGATACAAAATGAGGCAACGGTGTGCTTTAGGACCATGCGGACGCCTGCAAGCTGTTTGGAGTGTTTATCCGACTGTAAAAAAAATATATAGACAAAAAAAAACACTGTTCTACCCATCGTTTGGGAAACACCCTATTTGATCTAATGATTTTTAATGTGCAAAGCTACCATGTTGTATTTGTGTTGCTTTAGAAAATAGACAATGTATTGTCTAGATGTACATTGTGATGATAAACATTTCCCTGACAGCCAGGTGTAGGTCCTGAAAGAAGAGGCATCTGATAAAACATCAGAGTAATATAAGATCTCCGTGGTTTCAGTTACTACAACGCCAAACAGCTGTAGTTATGGTTACTACGGTAACGTTGTGAACTGGACAAAGACTCAAGAGAGGACAGTCGTAAAACAAAACGATAGGCAATAAAATGGGAATAAAATGGTGAAAGATTAATTTTGTCATCCGTGTGTCAACAAAATCCATGATGACTGGTCTAGACAGAGAGATGGTGCCAGCCTGGGCCGCCATCCGTCCTCCATTGTGTGTGTGTGTGTGTGTATGTGTGTGCGTGCGTGCATGCGTGTGTGTGCCGCCATCCGTCCTCCATTGTGTGTGTTTGTGTGTGTGTGTGTCTGTGTCTGTGTCTGTGTCTGTCTGTGTCTGTGTGTGTGTGTGTGTGTGTGTGTCACCGTCCCTCCTCCACTGTCATTAAAATTTGCTGCAGTCCTGCAGGTACTGACCCATCAACCCACTGTATTAAGGCTACCAGAGAAGACCAAGCTTTTAGTCTGTTTCTGAAATGGAACTCGATTTCCTACATAGTGCACTACTTTAGACCAAAAGCACTACATATGGAATAGGGTGCTATTTCAGACTTATCCTTAGTTTCATCAGCTTTCCTGAATACATCAAATATTTAAACATCTATAATAGTTTCTATCTCTGGAGGAAATACAGCTGTAGATGGATGGATCTACTAACGACTGTGACCTGATATAACCCTGTAGATGGATTTATCTACTAACGACTGTGACCTGATATAACCCTGTAGATGGATGGATCTACTAACGACTGTGACCTGATATAACCCTCTATCTCTGGAGGACCCACGGGCCTAACTACTGTGACCTGATATAACCCTGTAGATGGATGGATCTACTAACTACTGTGACCTGATATAACCCTGTAGATGGATGGATCTACTAACTACTGTGACCTGATATAACCCTGTAGATGGATGGATCTACTAACGACTGTGACCTGATATAACCCTGTAGATGGATGGATCTACTAACTACTGTGACCTGATATAACCCTGTAGATGGATGGATCTACTAACTACTGTGACCTGATATAACCCTGTAGATGGATTTATCTACTAACTACTGTGACCTGATATAACCCTGTAGATGGATTTATCTACTAACGACTGTGACCTGATATAACCCTGTAGATGGATTTATCTACTAACTACTGTGACCTGATATAACCCTGTAGATGGATGGATCTACTAACGACTGTGACCTGATATAACCCTGTAGATGGATGGATCTACTAACTACTGTGACCTGATATAACCCTGTAGATGGATGGATCTACTAACTACTGTGACCTGATATAACCCTGTAGATGGATTTATCTACTAACTACTGTGACCTGATATAACCCTGTAGATGGATGGATCTACTAACTACTGTGACCTGATATAACCCTGTAGATGGATGGATCTACTAACTACTGTGACCTGATATAAGCCTGTAGATGGATGGATCTACTAACGACTGTGACCTGATATAACCCTGTAGATGGATGGATCTACTAACTACTGTGACCTGATATAACCCTGTAGATGGATTTATCTACTAACGACTGTGACCTGATATAAGCCTGTAGATGGATGGATCTACTAACGACTGTGACCTGATATAACCCTGTAGATGGATTTATCTACTAACTACTGTGACCTGATATAACCCTGTAGATGGATTTATCTACTAACTACTGTGACCTGATATAACCCTGTAGATGGATTTATCTACTAACTACTGTGACCTGATATAACCCTGTAGATGGATGGATCTACTAACGACTGTGACCTGATATAACCCTGTAGATGGAGATGGATCTATTAACTACAGTGACCTGATATAACCCTCTATCTCTGGAGGACCCACGGGCCTAACTACTGTGACCTGATATAACCCTGTAGATGGATGGATCTACTAACTACTGTGACCTGATATAAGCCTGTAGATGGATTTATCTACTAACTACTGTGACCTGATATAAGCCTGTATCTCTGCTGCTCCAGTACAGTACATCCATTGTCCTCTATTCTCCACTACACCCACACGGGCCTCACAGTGTGCACATGTAACAAACACACAGCTAGCACAAAGCCGGAGATGTCACAAACACACAGCTAGCACAAAGCAGGAGATGTCACAAACACACAGCTAGCACAAAGCAGGAGATGTCACAAACACACAGCTAGCACAAAGCAGGAGATGTCACAAACACACTGCTAGCACAAAGCAGGATATGTCACAAACACACAGCTAGCAACAAAGCAGGAGATGTCACAAACACACAGCAGGCACAAAGCAGGCGATGTCACAAACACACAGCAGGCACAAAGCAGGCGATGTCACAAACACACAGCTGGCACAAAGCAGGAGAGAACTGACATGCTCTTCTGCCCGTTTATTAGTTGTTGTCGACCTGTCGTGTATTTTTTTTGGAACACATCATGAATTCTGCAACATTGTTACCTCTCTGCGGTACCGGAGGTGACAGAGTGGAAAATCTATCGCTGTGCCCTTGAGCAAGGCACTTACCCCTAATTTGCCCCAGGGGTGCCGTATTACCATAGCTGACCCTGTAAAACAATACATTTCACTGCACCTATCCGGGTTTTGGAACAATAAAACATCAATTGTATTTGTATTTTATTACAAGAGGATCTTTTTGTGGTGGGGCCCACCTGATTGTAAACTGTAGTATAATAATAATAATAATAATGATAATAATAATAATAATAATAATAATGATAATAATAATAATAATAATAGTAATAATAATAATAATAATGATAATAATAATAATGATAATAATGATAATAATAATAATAATAATAATAATAATAAATCAAGTACTTAATTTTAACCATACTGTATAATGTATCAATAAAGTTATGTCTCAACCATTAGCCTCCCGCCAAGGAATTCCGTCAACACCACATTATGAAAGTCTATTCTAAGCCATGGTCCCCTTACCCGGCAGGGTAGCCTAGTGGTTAGAGCGTTGGACTAGTAACCGGAAGGTTGCAAGTTCAAACCCCCGGGCTGACAAGGTACAAATCTGTCGTTCTGCCCCATCATTGAAAATAAGAATTTGTTCTTAACTGACTTTTAAATGAAGGTAAAATAAATAAAAATATTCCATCCGCTGTAGCATGTGTAAGACTTCATGGTTATTTTTATTGGGAGGAGAGAGGAGGTTCAGTCAGGGCCAACCAGATGGTGTATTGTATTGAGTAAGGCAGTAAATCTATCACGGGACCAGGGGTTCCCACAGCTAAACAACACAGAATAAAACACTGTTTAATTACACCCCGTGGAAGACTTTCAACAAATACGGTTTAAACTTTTTTTTAATTAATTTTGATAAATGTATTTATGAAGACGCACATAAATGGGATGTGATAATGGTCTCTTCTGGCTCTGGCGGGGACTGCTGCTATTGCATAGTGTTGATGTTCATGATAAAATACGATTGTTGATGGGCGGTTTTTGTTTCGCATTTCAATTACAGCCCAAACTCACAACCGTGTTGTGTATCCACAACATGATAGAGTTAACAAAAACTGTCGGACCAGTGGACCCCAAACATACTGTAGTTTCAACTGTCAAAACAACTGTTGGACCAGTGGACCCCAAACATACTGTAGTTTCAACTGTCAAAACAACAACAACTGTTGGGCCCCAAACATACTGTAGTTTCAACTGTCAAAACAACTGTTGGGCCAGTGGACCCCAAACATACTGTAGTTTCAACTGTCAAAACAACTGTTGGACCAGTGGACCCCAAACATACTGTAGTTTCAACTGTCAAAACAACAACTGTTGGACCAGTGGACCCCAAACATACTGTAGTTTCAACTGTCAAAACAACAACTGTTGGACCAGTGGACCCCAAACATACTGTAGTTTCAACTGTCAAAACAACTGTTGGGCCCCAAACATACTGTAGTTTCAACTGTCAAAACAACTGTTGGACCAGTGGACCCCAAACATACTGTAGTTTCAACTGTCAAAACAACAACTGTTGGGCCAGTGGACCCCAAACATATTGTAGTTTCAACTGTCAAAACAACTGTTGGACCAGTGGACACCAAACATACTGTAGTTTCAACTGTCAAAACAACTGTTGGGCCAGTGGACCCCAAACATACTGTAGTTTCAACTGTCAAAACAACTGTTGGGCCAGTGGACCCCAAACCTACTGTAGTTTCAACTGTCAAAACAACTGTTGGGCCAGTGGACCCCAAACATACTGTAGTTTCAACTGTCAAAACAACAACAACTGTTGGACCCCAAACATACTGTAGTTTCAACTGTCAAAACAACAACTGTTGGACCAGTGGGCCCCAAACATACTGTAGTTTCAACTGTCAAAACAACAACTGTTGGACCAGTGGACCCCAAACATACTGTAGTTTCAACTGTCAAAACAACAACAACTGTTGGGCCCCAAACATACTGTAGTTTCAACTGTCAAAACAACTGTTGGGCCAGTGGACCCCAAACATACTGTAGTTTCAACTGTCAAAACAACTGTTGGGCCAGTGGACCCCAAACATACTGTAGTTTCAACTGTCAAAACAACAACAACTGTTGGACCCCAAACATATTGTAGTTTCAACTGTCAAAACAACAACTCTTTGGCCAGTGGACCCCAAACATACTGTAGTTTCAACTGTCAAAACAACTGTTGGGCCAGTGGACCCCAAACATACTGTAGTTTCAACTGTCAAAACAACAACTGTTGGGCCCCAAACATATTGTAGTTTCAACTGTCAAAACAACAACTGTTGGACCAGTGGACCCCAAACATACTGTAGTTTCAACTGTCAAAACAACAACAACTGTTGGACCCCAAACATACTGTAGTTTCAACTGTCAAAACAACAACTGTTGGACCAGTGGACCCCAAACATACTGTAGTTTCAACTGTCAAAACAACTGTTGGACCAGTGGACCCCAAACATACTGTAGTTTCAACTGTCAAAACAACTGTTGGGCCAGTGGACCCCAAACATACTGTAGTTTCAACTGTCAAAACAACAACTGTTGGACCAGTGGACCCCAAACATACTGTAGTTTCAACTGTCAAAACAACTGTTGGGCCAGTGGACCCCAAACATACTGTAGTTTCAACTGTCAAAACAACTGTTGGGCCCCAAACATATTGTAGTTTCAACTGTCAAAACAACTGTTGGGCCAGTGGACCCCAAACATACTGTAGTTTCAACTGTCAAAACAACTGTTGGGCCAGTGGACCCCAAACATACTGTAGTTTCAACTGTCAAAACAATAACTGTTGGACCAGTGGACCCCAAACATACTGTAGTTTCAACTGTCAAAACAACAACTGTCGGACCAGTGGACCCCAAACATACTGTAGTTTCAACTGTCAAAACAACTGTTGGGCCAGTGGGCCCCAAACATACTGTAGTTTCAACTGTCAAAACAACAACAACTGTTGGGCCCCAAACATACTGTAGTTTCAACTGTCAAAACAACAACTGTTGGGCCAGTGGACCCCAAACGTACTGTAGTTTCAACTGTCAAAACAACAACTGTTGGACCAGTGGACCCCAAACATACTGTAGTTTCAACTGTCAAAACAACAACTGTTGGGCCAGTGGACCCCAAACATACTGTAGTTTCAACTGTCAAAACAACTGTTGGGCCAGTGGGCCCCAAACATACTGTAGTTTCAACTGTCAAAACAACAACTGTTGGACCAGTGGACCCCAAACATACTGTAGTTTCAACTGTCAAAACAACAACTGTTGGACCAGTGGACCCCAAACATACTGTAGTTTCAACTGTCAAAACAACTGTTGGACCAGTGGACCCCAAACATACTGTAGTTTCAACTGTCAAAACAACAACTGTTGGGCCCCAAACATATTGTAGTTTCAACTGTCAAAACAACAACTGTTGGACCAGTGGACCCCAAACATACTGTAGTTTCAACTGTCAAAACAACAACAACTGTTGGACCCCAAACATACTGTAGTTTCAACTGTCAAAACAACAACTGTTGGACCAGTGGACCCCAAACATACTGTAGTTTCAACTGTCAAAACAACTGTTGGACCAGTGGACCCCAAACATACTGTAGTTTCAACTGTCAAAACAACTGTTGGGCCAGTGGACCCCAAACATACTGTAGTTTCAACTGTCAAAACAACAACTGTTGGACCAGTGGACCCCAAACATACTGTAGTTTCAACTGTCAAAACAACTGTTGGGCCAGTGGACCCCAAACATACTGTAGTTTCAACTGTCAAAACAACTGTTGGACCAGTGGACCCCAAACATACTGTAGTTTCAACTGTCAAAACAACTGTTGGGCCCCAAACATATTGTAGTTTCAACTGTCAAAACAACTGTTGGGCCAGTGGACCCCAAACATACTGTAGTTTCAACTGTCAAAACAACTGTTGGGCCAGTGGACCCCAAACATACTGTAGTTTCAACTGTCAAAACAACAACTGTTGGACCAGTGGACCCCAAACATACTGTAGTTTCAACTGTCAAAACAACAACTGTCGGACCAGTGGACCCCAAACATACTGTAGTTTCAACTGTCAAAACAACTGTTGGGCCAGTGGACCCCAAACATACTGTAGTTTCAACTGTCAAAACAACAACAACTGTTGGGCCCCAAACATACTGTAGTTTCAACTGTCAAAACAACAACTGTTGGGCCAGTGGACCCCAAACGTACTGTAGTTTCAACTGTCAAAACAACAACTGTTGGGCCAGTGGACCCCAAACATACTGTAGTTTCAACTGTCAAAACAACTGTTGGGCCAGTGGGCCCCAAACATACTGTAGTTTCAACTGTCAAAACAACAACTGTTGGACCAGTGGACCCCAAACATACTGTAGTTTCAACTGTCAAAACAACAACTGTTGGACCAGTGGACCCCAAACATACTGTAGTTTCAACTGTCAAAACAACTGTTGGACCAGTGGACCCCAAACATACTGTAGTTTCAACTGTCAAAACAACAACTGTTGGGCCCCAAACATATTGTAGTTTCAACTGTCAAAACAACAACTGTTGGACCAGTGGACCCCAAACATACTGTAGTTTCAACTGTCAAAACAACTGTTGGGCCAGTGGGCCCCAAACATACTGTAGTTTCAACTGTCAAAACAACTGTTGGGCCAGTGGACCCCAAACATACTGTAGTTTCAACTGTCAAAACAACAACTGTTGGGCCAGTGGACCCCAAACATACTGTAGTTTCAACTGTCAAAACAACTGTTGGGCCAGTGGACCCCAAACATACTGTAGTTTCAACTGTCAAAACAACTGTTGGGCCAGTGGACCCCAAACATACTGTAGTTTCAACTGTCAAAACAACTGTTGGGCCAGTGGACCCCAAACATACTGTAGTTTCAACTGTCAAAACAACAACTGTTGGACCAGTGGACCCCAAACATACTGTAGTTTCAACTGTCAAAACAACAACTGTTGGACCAGTGGACCCCAAACATACTGTAGTTTCAACTGTCAAAACAACTGTTGGACCAGTGGACCCCAAACATACTGTAGTTTCAACTGTCAAAACAACTGTTGGACCAGTGGACCCCAAACATACTGTAGTTTCAACTGTCAAAACAACAACTGTTGGACCAGTGGGCCCTAAACATACTGTAGTTTCAACTGTCAAAACAACAACTGTTGGACCAGTGGACCCCAAACATACTGTAGTTTCAACTGTCAAAACAACTGTTGGACCAGTGGACCCCAAACATACTGTAGTTTCAACTGTCAAAACAACAACTGTTGGACCAGTGGACCCCAAACATACTGTAGTTTCAACTGTCAAAACAACTGTTGGACCAGTGGACCCCAAACATACTGTAGTTTCAACTGTCAAAACAACAACTGTTGGACCAGTGGACCCCAAACATACTGTAGTTTCAACTGTCAAAACAACAACTGTTGGGCCAGTGGACCCCAAACATACTGTAGTTTCAACTGTCAAAACAACAACTGTTGGACCCCAAACATACTGTAGTTTCAACTGTCAAAACAACAACTGTTGGACCAGTGGACCCCAAACATACTGTAGTTTCAACTGTCAAAACAACTGTTGGACCAGTGGACCCCAAACATACTGTAGTTTCAACTGTCAAAACAACAACTGTTGGACCAGTGGACCCCAAACATACTGTAGTTTCAACTGTCAAAACAACTGTTGGACCAGTGGACCCCAAACATACTGTAGTTTCAACTGTCAAAACAACTGTTGGACCAGTGGACCCCAAACATACTGTAGTTTCAACTGTCAAAACAACTGTTGGACCAGTGGACCCCAAACATACTGTAGTTTCAACTGTCAAAACAACTGTTGGGCCAGTGGACCCCAAACATACTGTAGTTTCAACTGTCAAAACAACTGTTGGACCAGTGGACCCCAAACATACTGTAGTTTCAACTGTCAAAACAACTGTTGGGCCAGTGGACCCCAAACATACTGTAGTTTCAACTGTCAAAACAACAACTGTTGGACCAGTGGACCCCAAACATACTGTAGTTTCAACTGTCAAAACAACAACTCTTTGGCCAGTGGACCCCAAACATACTGTAGTTTCAACTGTCAAAACAACTGTTGGGCCAGTGGGCCCCAAACATACTGTAGTTTCAACTGTCAAAACAACTGTTGGGCCCCAAACATACTGTAGTTTCAACTGTCAAAACAACAACTGTTGGACCAGTGGACCCCAAACATACTGTAGTTTCAACTGTCAAAACAACAACTGTTGGGCCAGTGGACCCCAAACATACTGTAGTTTCAACTGTCAAAACAACAACTGTTGGACCAGTGGACCCCAAACATACTGTAGTTTCAACTGTCAAAACAACAACAACTGTTGGACCAGTGGACCCCAAACATACTGTAGTTTCAACTGTCAAAACAACTGTTGGACCAGTGGACCCCAAACATACTGTAGTTTCAACTGTCAAAACAACAACTGTTGGGCCAGTGGACCCCAAACATATTGTAGTTTCAACTGTCAAAACAACAACTGTTGGGCCAGTGGACCCCAAACATACTGTAGTTTCAACTGTCAAAACAACAACTGTTGGACCAGTGGACCCCAAACATACTGTAGTTTCAACTGTCAAAACAACAACTGTTGGGCCAGTGGACCCCAAACATACTGTAGTTTCAACTGTCAAAACAACTGTTGGGCCAGTGGACCCCAAACATACTGTAGTTTCAACTGTCAAAACAACAACAACTGTTGGGCCCCAAACATACTGTAGTTTCAACTGTCAAAACAACTGTTGGGCCAGTGGACCCCAAACATACTGTAGTTTCAACTGTCAAAACAACAACTCTTTGGCCAGTGGACCCCAAACATACTGTAGTTTCAACTGTCAAAACAACAACTCTTTGGCCAGTGGACCCCAAACATACTGTAGTTTCAACTGTCAAAACAACAACAACTGTTGGGCCCCAAACATACTGTAGTTTCAACTGTCAAAACAACTGTTGGGCCAGTGGACCCCAAACATACTGTAGTTTCAACTGTCAAAACAACTGTTGGGCCCCAAACATACTGTAGTTTCAACTGTCAAAACAACAACTGTTGGGCCAGTGGGCCCCAAACATATTGTAGTTTCAACTGTCAAAACAACAACTGTTGGGCCAGTGGGCCCCAAACATATTGTAGTTTCAACTGTCAAAACAACAACAACTGTTGGACCAGTGGACCCCAAACATACTGTAGTTTCAACTGTCAAAACAACTGTTGGACCAGTGGACCCCAAACATACTGTAGTTTCAACTGTCAAAACAACAACTGTTGGGCCAGTGGACCCCAAACATATTGTAGTTTCAACTGTCAAAACAACAACTGTTGGGCCAGTGGACCCCAAACATACTGTAGTTTCAACTGTCAAAACAACAACTGTTGGACCAGTGGACCCCAAACATACTGTAGTTTCAACTGTCAAAACAACAACTGTTGGGCCAGTGGACCCCAAACATACTGTAGTTTCAACTGTCAAAACAACTGTTGGGCCAGTGGACCCCAAACATACTGTAGTTTCAACTGTCAAAACAACAACAACTGTTGGGCCCCAAACATACTGTAGTTTCAACTGTCAAAACAACTGTTGGGCCAGTGGACCCCAAACATACTGTAGTTTCAACTGTCAAAACAACAACTCTTTGGCCAGTGGACCCCAAACATACTGTAGTTTCAACTGTCAAAACAACAACTCTTTGGCCAGTGGACCCCAAACATACTGTAGTTTCAACTGTCAAAACAACAACAACTGTTGGGCCCCAAACATACTGTAGTTTCAACTGTCAAAACAACTGTTGGGCCAGTGGACCCCAAACATACTGTAGTTTCAACTGTCAAAACAACTGTTGGGCCCCAAACATACTGTAGTTTCAACTGTCAAAACAACAACTGTTGGGCCAGTGGACCCCAAACATACTGTAGTTTCAACTGTCAAAACAACAACAACTGTTGGGCCCCAAACATATTGTAGTTTCAACTGTCAAAACAACAACAACTGTTGGACCAGTGGACCCCAAACATACTGTAGTTTCAACTGTCAAAACAACTGTTGGACCAGTGGACCCCAAACATACTGTAGTTTCAACTGTCAAAACAACAACTGTTGGGCCAGTGGACCCCAAACATATTGTAGTTTCAACTGTCAAAACAACAACAACTGTTGGACCAGTGGACCCCAAACATACTGTAGTTTCAACTGTCAAAACAACTGTTGGACCAGTGGACCCCAAACATACTGTAGTTTCAACTGTCAAAACAACTGTTGGACCAGTGGGCCCCAAACATATTGTAGTTTCAACTGTCAAAACAACAACTGTTGGGCCAGTGGACCCCAAACATATTGTAGTTTCAACTGTCAAAACAACAACTGTTGGGCCAGTGGGCCCCAAACATATTGTAGTTTCAACTGTCAAAACAACTGTTGGGCCAGTGGACCCCAAACATATTGTAGTTTCAACTGTCAAAACAACTGTTGGACCAGTGGGCCCCAAACATATTGTAATTTCAACTGTCAAAACAACAACTGTTGGGCCAGTGGACCCCAAACATATTGTAGTTTCAACTGTCAAAACAACTGTTGGACCAGTGGGCCCCAAACATATTGTAGTTTCAACTGTCAAAACAACAACTGTTGGGCCAGTGGGCCCCAAACATATTGTAGTTTCAACTGTCAAAACAACAACAACTGTTGGACCAGTGGACCCCAAACATACTGTAGTTTCAACTGTCAAAACAACTGTTGGACCAGTGGACCCCAAACATACTGTAGTTTCAACTGTCAAAACAACAACTGTTGGGCCAGTGGACCCCAAACATATTGTAGTTTCAACTGTCAAAACAACAACTGTTGGGCCAGTGGACCCCAAACATACTGTAGTTTCAACTGTCAAAACAACTGTTGGGCCAGTGGACCCCAAACATACTGTAGTTTCAACTGTCAAAACAACTGTTGGGCCAGTGGACCCCAAACATATTGTAGTTTCAACTGTCAAAACAACTGTTGGACCAGTGGACCCCAAACATACTGTAGTTTCAACTGTCAAAACAACTGTTGGGCCAGTGGACCCCAAACATACTGTAGTTTCAACTGTCAAAACAACTGTTGGGCCAGTGGACCCCAAACATACTGTAGTTTCAACTGTCAAAACAACAACAACTGTTGGGCCCCAAACATACTGTAGTTTCAACTGTCAAAACAACTGTTGGGCCAGTGGACCCCAAACATACTGTAGTTTCAACTGTCAAAACAACTGTTGGGCCAGTGGACCCCAAACATACTGTAGTTTCAACTGTCAAAACAACTGTTGGACCAGTGGACCCCAAACATACTGTAGTTTCAACTGTCAAAACAAATGTTGGGCCAGTGGACCCCAAACATACTGTAGTTTCAACTGTCAAAACAACTGTTGGACCAGTGGACCCCAAACATACTGTAGTTTCAACTGTCAAAACAACTGTTGGGCCAGTGGACCCCAAACATACTGTAGTTTCAACTGTCAAAACAACTGTTGGGCCCCAAACATACTGTAGTTTCAACTGTCAAAACAACTGTTGGGCCAGTGGACCCCAAACATACTGTAGTTTCAACTGTCAAAACAACTGTTGGGCCAGTGGGCCCCAAACATACTGTAGTTTCAACTGTCAAAACAACAACTGTTGGACCAGTGGACCCCAAACATACTGTAGTTTCAACTGTCAAAACAACAACTGTTGGGCCAGTGGACCCCAAACATACTGTAGTTTCAACTGTCAAAACAACTGTTGGGCCAGTGGGCCCCAAACATACTGTAGTTTCAACTGTCAAAACAACTGTTGGGCCCCAAACATACTGTAATTTCAACTGTCAAAACAACTGTTGGGCCAGTGGACCCCAAACATACTGTAGTTTCAACTGTCAAAACAACAACTGTTGGACCAGTGGACCCCAAACATACTGTAGTTTCAACTGTCAAAACAACAACTCTTTGGCCAGTGGACCCCAAACATACTGTAGTTTCAACTGTCAAAACAACAACAACTGTTGGGCCCCAAACATACTGTAGTTTCAACTGTCAAAACAACAACTGTTGGACCAGTGGACCCCAAACATACTGTAGTTTCAACTGTCAAAACAACAACTGTCGGACCAGTGGACCCTAAACATACTGTAGTTTCAACTGTCAAAACAACAACTCTTTGGCCAGTGGACCCCAAACATACTGTAGTTTCAACTGTCAAAACAATTGTTGGGCCAGTGGACCCCAAACATACTGTAGTTTCAACTGTCAAAACAACAACTGTTGGACCCCAAACATACTGTAGTTTCAACTGTCAAAACAACAACAACTGTTGGACCAGTGGACCCCAAACATACTGTAGTTTCAACTGTCAAAACAACAACAACTGTTGGGCCCCAAACATACTGTAGTTTCAACTGTCAAAACAACTGTTGGGCCAGTGGACCCCAAACATACTGTAGTTTCAACTGTCAAAACAACTGTTGGGCCAGTGGACCCCAAACATACTGTAGTTTCAACTGTCAAAACAACTGTTGGACCAGTGGACCCCAAACATACTGTAGTTTCAACTGTCAAAACAACTGTTGGGCCAGTGGACCCCAAACATACTGTAGTTTCAACTGTCAAAACAACTGTTGGACCAGTGGACCCCAAACATACTGTAGTTTCAACTGTCAAAACAACTGTTGGGCCAGTGGACCCCAAACATACTGTAGTTTCAACTGTCAAAACAACAACTGTTGGGCCAGTGGACCCCAAACATACTGTAGTTTCAACTGTCAAAACAACTGTTGGGCCAGTGGACCCCAAACATACTGTAGTTTCAACTGTCAAAACAACTGTTGGGCCAGTGGACCCCAAACATACTGTAGTTTCAACTGTCAAAACAACTGTTGGGCCCCAAACATACTGTAGTTTCAACTGTCAAAACAACTGTTGGGCCAGTGGACCCCAAACATACTGTAGTTTCAACTGTCAAAACAACTGTTGGGCCAGTGGGCCCCAAACATACTGTAGTTTCAACTGTCAAAACAACAACTGTTGGACCAGTGGACCCCAAACATACTGTAGTTTCAACTGTCAAAACAACAACTGTTGGGCCAGTGGACCCCAAACATACTGTAGTTTCAACTGTCAAAACAACTGTTGGGCCAGTGGGCCCCAAACATACTGTAGTTTCAACTGTCAAAACAACTGTTGGGCCCCAAACATACTGTAGTTTCAACTGTCAAAACAACTGTTGGGCCAGTGGACCCCAAACATACTGTAGTTTCAACTGTCAAAACAACAACTGTTGGACCAGTGGACCCCAAACATACTGTAGTTTCAACTGTCAAAACAACAACTCTTTGGCCAGTGGACCCCAAACATACTGTAGTTTCAACTGTCAAAACAACAACAACTGTTGGGCCCCAAACATACTGTAGTTTCAACTGTCAAAACAACAACTGTTGGACCAGTGGACCCCAAACATACTGTAGTTTCAACTGTCAAAACAACAACTGTCGGACCAGTGGACCCTAAACATACTGTAGTTTCAACTGTCAAAACAACAACTCTTTGGCCAGTGGACCCCAAACATACTGTAGTTTCAACTGTCAAAACAACAACAACTGTTGGACCAGTGGACCCCAAACATACTGTAGTTTCAACTGTCAAAACAACAACTGTTGGGCCAGTGGACCCCAAACATACTGTAGTTTCAACTGTCAAAACAACTGTTGGGCCAGTGGACCCCAAACATACTGTAGTTTCAACTGTCAAAACAACAACTGTTGGGCCAGTGGACCCCAAACATACTGTAGTTTCAACTGTCAAAACAACTGTTGGGCCAGTGGACCCCAAACATACTGTAGTTTCAACTGTCAAAACAACAACTGTTGGACCAGTGGACCCCAAACATACTGTAGTTTCAACTGTCAAAACAACTGTTGGACCAGTGGACCCCAAACATACTGTAGTTTCAACTGTCAAAACAACTGTTGGGCCAGTGGACCCCAAACATACTGTAGTTTCAACTGTCAAAACAACTGTTGGGCCCCAAACATACTGTAGTTTCAACTGTCAAAACAACTGTTGGGCCAGTGGACCCCAAACATACTGTAGTTTCAACTGTCAAAACAACTGTTGGGCCAGTGGGCCCCAAACATACTGTAGTTTCAACTGTCAAAACAACAACTGTTGGACCAGTGGACCCCAAACATACTGTAGTTTCAACTGTCAAAACAACAACTGTTGGGCCAGTGGACCCCAAACATACTGTAGTTTCAACTGTCAAAACAACTGTTGGGCCAGTGGGCCCCAAACATACTGTAGTTTCAACTGTCAAAACAACTGTTGGGCCCCAAACATACTGTAGTTTCAACTGTCAAAACAACTGTTGGGCCAGTGGACCCCAAACATACTGTAGTTTCAACTGTCAAAACAACAACTGTTGGACCAGTGGACCCCAAACATACTGTAGTTTCAACTGTCAAAACAACAACTCTTTGGCCAGTGGACCCCAAACATACTGTAGTTTCAACTGTCAAAACAACAACAACTGTTGGGCCCCAAACATACTGTAGTTCAACTGTCAAAACAACAACTGTTGGACCAGTGGACCCCAAACATACTGTAGTTTCAACTGTCAAAACAACAACTGTCGGACCAGTGGACCCTAAACATACTGTAGTTTCAACTGTCAAAACAACAACTCTTTGGCCAGTGGACCCCAAACATACTGTAGTTTCAACTGTCAAAACAACTGTTGGGCCAGTGGACCCCAAACATACTGTAGTTTCAACTGTCAAAACAACAACTGTTGGACCCCAAACATACTGTAGTTTCAACTGTCAAAACAACAACAACTGTTGGACCAGTGGACCCCAAACATACTGTAGTTTCAACTGTCAAAACAACAACAACTGTTGGGCCCCAAACATACTGTAGTTTCAACTGTCAAAACAACTGTTGGGCCAGTGGACCCCAAACATACTGTAGTTTCAACTGTCAAAACAACTGTTGGGCCAGTGGACCCCAAACATACTGTAGTTTCAACTGTCAAAACAACTGTTGGACCAGTGGACCCCAAACATACTGTAGTTTCAACTGTCAAAACAACTGTTGGGCCAGTGGACCCCAAACATACTGTAGTTTCAACTGTCAAAACAACTGTTGGACCAGTGGACCCCAAACATACTGTAGTTTCAACTGTCAAAACAACTGTTGGGCCAGTGGACCCCAAACATACTGTAGTTTCAACTGTCAAAACAACTGTTGGGCCCCAAACATACTGTAGTTTCAACTGTCAAAACAACTGTTGGGCCAGTGGACCCCAAACATACTGTAGTTTCAACTGTCAAAACAACTGTTGGGCCAGTGGGCCCCAAACATACTGTAGTTTCAACTGTCAAAACAACAACTGTTGGACCAGTGGACCCCAAACATACTGTAGTTTCAACTGTCAAAACAACAACTGTCGGACCAGTGGACCCTAAACATACTGTAGTTTCAACTGTCAAAACAACAACTCTTTGGCCAGTGGACCCCAAACATACTGTAGTTTCAACTGTCAAAACAACTGTTGGGCCAGTGGACCCCAAACATACTGTAGTTTCAACTGTCAAAACAACAACTGTTGGACCCCAAACATACTGTAGTTTCAACTGTCAAAACAACAACAACTGTTGGACCAGTGGACCCCAAACATACTGTAGTTTCAACTGTCAAAACAACAACAACTGTTGGGCCCCAAACATACTGTAGTTTCAACTGTCAAAACAACTGTTGGGCCAGTGGACCCCAAACATACTGTAGTTTCAACTGTCAAAACAACTGTTGGGCCAGTGGACCCCAAACATACTGTAGTTTCAACTGTCAAAACAACTGTTGGACCAGTGGACCCCAAACATACTGTAGTTTCAACTGTCAAAACAACTGTTGGGCCAGTGGACCCCAAACATACTGTAGTTTCAACTGTCAAAACAACTGTTGGACCAGTGGACCCCAAACATACTGTAGTTTCAACTGTCAAAACAACTGTTGGGCCAGTGGACCCCAAACATACTGTAGTTTCAACTGTCAAAACAACTGTTGGGCCCCAAACATACTGTAGTTTCAACTGTCAAAACAACTGTTGGGCCAGTGGACCCCAAACATACTGTAGTTTCAACTGTCAAAACAACTGTTGGGCCAGTGGGCCCCAAACATACTGTAGTTTCAACTGTCAAAACAACAACTGTTGGACCAGTGGACCCCAAACATACTGTAGTTTCAACTGTCAAAACAACAACTGTTGGGCCAGTGGACCCCAAACATACTGTAGTTTCAACTGTCAAAACAACTGTTGGGCCAGTGGGCCCCAAACATACTGTAGTTTCAACTGTCAAAACAACTGTTGGGCCCCAAACATACTGTAGTTTCAACTGTCAAAACAACTGTTGGGCCAGTGGACCCCAAACATACTGTAGTTTCAACTGTCAAAACAACAACTGTTGGACCAGTGGACCCCAAACATACTGTAGTTTCAACTGTCAAAACAACAACTCTTTGGCCAGTGGACCCCAAACATACTGTAGTTTCAACTGTCAAAACAACAACAACTGTTGGGCCCCAAACATACTGTAGTTTCAACTGTCAAAACAACAACTGTTGGACCAGTGGACCCCAAACATACTGTAGTTTCAACTGTCAAAACAACAACTGTCGGACCAGTGGACCCTAAACATACTGTAGTTTCAACTGTCAAAACAACAACTCTTTGGCCAGTGGACCCCAAACATACTGTAGTTTCAACTGTCAAAACAACTGTTGGGCCAGTGGACCCCAAACATACTGTAGTTTCAACTGTCAAAACAACTGTTGGGCCAGTGGACCCCAAACATACTGTAGTTTCAACTGTCAAAACAACAACTGTTGGACCCCAAACATACTGTAGTTTCAACTGTCAAAACAACAACAACTGTTGGACCAGTGGACCCCAAACATACTGTAGTTTCAACTGTCAAAACAACAACTGTTGGGCCAGTGGACCCCAAACATACTGTAGTTTCAACTGTCAAAACAACTGTTGGGCCAGTGGACCCCAAACATACTGTAGTTTCAACTGTCAAAACAACAACTGTTGGGCCAGTGGACCCCAAACATACTGTAGTTTCAACTGTCAAAACAACTGTTGGGCCAGTGGACCCCAAACATACTGTAGTTTCAACTGTCAAAACAACAACTGTTGGGCCAGTGGACCCCAAACATACTGTAGTTTCAACTGTCAAAACAACAACTGTTGGGCCAGTGGACCCCAAACATACTGTAGTTTCAACTGTCAAAACAACTGTTGGTTCAGTGGACCCCAAACATACTGTAGTTTCAACTGTCAAAACAACAACTGTTGGACCCCAAACATACTGTAGTTTCAACTGTCAAAACAACAACAACTGTTGGACCAGTGGACCCCAAACATACTGTAGTTTCAACTGTCAAAACAACAACAACTGTTGGACCCCAAACATACTGTAGTTTCAACTGTCAAAACAACAACAACTGTTGGACCAGTGGACCCCAAACATACTGTAGTTTCAACTGTCAAAACAACAACAACTGTTGGGCCCCAAACATATTGTAGTTTCAACTGTCAAAACAACAACAACTGTTGGACCCCAAACATACTGTAGTTTCAACTGTCAAAACAACAACTGTTGGGCCAGTGGACCCCAAACATACTGTAGTTTCAACTGTCAAAACAACAACTGTTGGGCCCCAAACATATTGTAGTTTCAACTGTCAAAACAACAACTGTTGGGCCAGTGGGCCCCAAACATACTGTAGTTTCAACTGTCAAAACAACAACTGTTGGGCCCCAAACATATTGTAGTTTCAACTGTCAAAACAACAACTGTTGGGCCAGTGGGCCCCAAACATACTGTAGTTTCAACTGTCAAAACAACAACTGTTGGGCCCCAAACATATTGTAGTTTCAACTGTCAAAACAACAACTGTTGGGCCAGTGGGCCCCAAACATACTGTAGTTTCAACTGTCAAAACAACTGTTGGGCCAGTGGGCCCCAACCATACTGTAGTTTCAACTGTCAAAACAACTATTGGGCCCCAAACATACTGTAGTTTCAACTGTCAAAACAACTGTTGGGCCAGTGGGCCCCAAACATACTGTAGTTTCAACTGTCAAAACAACAACTGTTGGGCCCCAAACTTATTGTAGTTTCAACTGTCAAAACAACAACTCTGGGCCAGTGGGCCCCAAACATATTGTAGTTTCAACTACCAAAACAACAACTGTTGGGCCCCAAACATATTGTAGTTTCAACTGTCAAAACAACTTTTGGGCCTCAAACATATTGTAGTTTCAACTACCAAAACAACAACTGTTGGACCCCAAACATACTGTAGTTTCAACTGTCAAAACAACAACTGTTGGGCCAGTGGGCCCCAAACATACTGTAGTTTCAACTGTCAAAACAACAACTGTTGGGCCCCAAACATATTGTAGTTTCAACTGTCAAAACAACAACTGTTGGGCCAGTGGGCCCCAAACATACTGTAGTTTCAACTGTCAAAACAACTGTTGGGCCAGTGGGCCCCAAACATACTGTAGTTTCAACTGTCAAAACAACTGTTGGGCCCCAAACATACTGTAGTTTCAACTGTCAAAACAACTGTTGGGCCAGTGGGCCCCAAACATACTGTAGTTTCAACTGTCAAAACAACAACTGTTGGGCCCCAAACATATTGTAGTTTCAACTGTCAAAACAACAACTCTGGGCCAGTGGGCCCCAAACATATTGTAGTTTCAACTACCAAAACAACAACTGTTGGGCCCCAAACATATTGTAGTTTCAACTGTCAAAACAACTGTTGGGCCTCAAACATATTGTAGTTTCAACTACCAAAACAACAACTGTTGGGCCCCAAACATATTGTAGTTTCAACTGTCAAAACAACTGTTGGGCCTCAAACATATTGTAGTTTCAACTACCAAAACAACAACTGTTGGGCCCCAAACATATTTTAGTTTCAACTACCAAAACAACAAAAAACAAACAAATACACACTCTGTACACTGACGCGTCCAAATCACATATTTATCCTTTTTGGAGCAGGATATTTTTGCTATTTAAAGGCACTGTGATGGACTAATGTAATTACATCAAGATGCTGTTGTGACACGTAACAGAGGGTCTGGGCTGCTTGTAATATTCTCCTCCACATTAGATCTGCTGCAGTCCACTGTACTGTCCCCTCTCCCCTCCTGCGGCGATAGTGTGTACATCCCAAATGGCACCCTATTCCTTATATAGTGCACTAATTTTGACTAGAGCATTATGGGAAAATTGTCCCATTTGGGATGAGTCCAGTGTCTTCAGTGGGAAGGAAGGAACTTTTCTTCAGGCTCTGGAAATGTCCGCAATTATTTTTACCTCTTCAGGTTCTCTCTCTCTCTCTCTCTGTCTCGCTCGTTCTCTCTCTCTCCGCACTAAAATCCATTAATACTTTGATTTAAATTTGCTCTGTGTGTAATTAATTAAAATATTACTAAATTAGAATATTCTGTCCTGCTGGAATACATCTCAAGAAGATATTATCAGATATTTGGATTGCACTGGATAACTTGGCAAAGATGAGAAAACGTACTCAAGTTACCCTTATATTGCCGTAGCAATTTCTCAGCACATATCAGGTTATAGTTAGAATTACACATTAACACCACTGCATTATTTATTACAATATGTTAATATCATATTGATTAAGATTGATATAGGTTCTTCAACTCATTACAGAAAAAAGGTAACCGAGTGGGAGGTAGTGGTAACTCCAGAGGGATTTTGACAAGTCATTCATTATGAGTTCAATAGTAAATAGCTGAAATCCACTTTCGGTCAACATTGTGTCTTCGTACTTATATGAAATGATGTCCGTAAATTGTAAAAGTATATCCCTTTAATGGAATTCATTTAATTCAAGTACATTTCTAGATTCAAAGTGAGCAGATATTTACATATTAACCCCCGAATGAGATGTGAAATTACTGGGATGACGTGGGTTCCATAATAAACAGGTGTGTAATCAGGAGAATAGGAGAGAGTTAGAGACCATCCAAAGGGAACTACCATTCCTTGACACTTTGTCTCTGAGCTCTGAATACGGTTGATGGTTGGTTCACTCACTGGTTACGACAACACTGTAGTCAATCTCATTTAACCCCCTCTAAACTAGGTTCATCATTTACATTAGCTACGTTCATGATTTCAACTAGCCTCTACAGGGGCATGATGTCATGAGGTTTCTATCTATTCACTGACCCTTTACTCTATTGGCTCCATTTCATACGGAATACATGTGAAATAGGAGACCTCCCAGACTGAGATACAACACATCATGTGAAATAGGAGACCTCCCAGACTGAGATACAACACATCATGTGAAATAGGAGACCTCCCAGACTGGGATACAACACATCATGTGAAATAGGAGACCTCCCAGACTGAGATACAACACATCATGTGAAATAGGAGACCTCCCAGACTGAGATACAACACATCATGTGAAATAGGAGACCTCCCAGACTGAGATACAACACATCATGTGAAATAGGAGACCTCATGGCTATGTGAGTTTGTCGTGTTTAATCTCCCCACTAATGTTCTCTCTTGTTGTATGTGAGTGTTGTATTACCTCAGCAGAACACCTGCTATGGGCTTGATGTAGGAGTTCTGCAATAACAGACAGACAATGGATTCCTTGGTTACACATGCCCTGCAGCCTCACACACCTCGCAGCCTCACAACAGAGGCTTGGTTACACACTGTCACACCCTGATCTGTTTCACCTGTCTTCGTGATTGTCTCCACCCCCCTCCAGGTGTCACTCATCGTCCCCATCCCCCCCTGTGTATTTATACCTGTGTTCTCTATCTGTCTGTTGCCAGTCCGTCTTGTTTGTTCAAGTCAACCAGTGGGTTTTTCTATCAGCTCTTGCTTTTCCCCATCTCTCTCTTTTCTCATCCTCCTGGTTTTCCCCATCTCTCTCCTTTCTCGTCCTCCTGGTTTTCCCCATCTCTCTCTTTTCTCGTCCTCCTGGTTTTCCCCATCTCTCTCTTTTCTCATCCTCCTGGTTTTCCCCATCTCTCTCTTTTCTCGTCCTCCTGGTTTTGGTGCAACATCAGTGCTCCCAAATCCCTTGGCTTCAATCTGATCAGTGCTCCTACAGTACCATTGGCTTCAATCTGATCAGTGCTCCTACAGTACCATTGGCTTCAATCTGATCAGTGCTCCTACAGTACCATTGGCTTCAATCTGATCAGTGCTCCTACAGTACCATTGGCTTCAATCTGATCAGTGCTCCTAAAGTACCATTGGCTTCAATCTGATCAGTGCTCCTACCCTTGGCATCTACAATATCAATTTAATGCATGTATCTATGTGTCACCGAAATCAATAATAAATTATATTGAATATCTCTTAATACCTCTTTGTTGTCACCCCGTAGTGTATTGTAGGCCTATAAGTTCTCTACTCAAGTCTGCCAAAAAGCATAATGGGTTCTAAATAACAATATAACAGCACATTGTAGACAATCTTTATCCATGAAAAGTATTTTACAATAAGTAATATACATTACCAGAAATAACCATTTGGTGTCCATGAAATCTACTAAATCCGGACTATATAAAGTTGACTTGAACTATTCTAGGGGATACAAAAATGCGAACCGTGTATGTTGTGATATTTTCAGTATCTTTCTTTGGAGAAGCTTGAAGTGGTAGTATGAATAGTGAAGGGGGCGGTAGGGAGAGGAAAATAGACGAGACTGAGGGCGTGCGATACTACTGGAGCATTTACCGGTGGAGGATACAGACAGACTGGTTGGTTGGGGACCGAGAGAGCCGCTGCCTGACTTTCTCCAGTCGTTCTAAGGTTTGTAAAACTACCGATCAATTCATTCTGAGGAACAACAATTTACCATAGCTGGAACACGTTTTGACTCTCCACTTGACTGGTACTGAAACCAGCTAGGGCTACTGGTAGTGCGAACTGAAGTCGAAGATGGAGAAAGGGTTGGGCACGCGATGGTTTCAAGGCGTGTTGAGCTGTTAGTTTCAGCACCGTGTTGTTGGAAGAAGACAAGAGTGCTCATGGTTGTTGCCTATTTTGACACCATAATCTCGCCGTAGGTGAGGGGGAATTTGTGTCCACCTCAAAGCTATTGAGCGCGGTTGAGAAAGGAGAGATGCGTGTGTGTAACGCTGATGTTTTTCCCGGAATGGGCAGTTGTTGTGCATGCATTAGATAGTCTATTGAGATGCTCTATTCGATGAGCGAATGGTTTGAACAAAATATTGACATGTCTATTGTGTTGTTTAAGTTGTACATGCATGTTATATGTTGTATGCGTAGACCAGCGTGTTTTTGTTGACGGTGTAGGTTACCAGTCTGTTGAAATGAGCCACATTCAGGTTATGGACACATTAAATATTTGATGTGATGCTAAATTGATTAGCCAATATATGCATGCTATATGCACTCACAACGTGTGTGTGTGTGTGTGTGTGTGTGTGTGTGTGTGAGAGAGAGAGAGAGAGAGAGAGAGAGAGAATGTAAACATAAGTATACAGACTACAGAAACATCTAGTACACTGGTACACCAATTAGACCATGTTAAAACCCTTGTTGTTGAGAACTGAAGGATGAGTTCAACATTTACAGTCAGTGTCAGTGTTTCACCATTAGCCTACCAATGGTAATACTTTTGACAGTTGCTTATAGCTGAAAGCAACATCCTCCAGCCATGTAAGTACAGTAGCCTATCAGAGCTTGGAGGCAGCCAACCCTACAGTTCATTCATGCAACCCTCATTCATGTTAAGTGCGAGAACCTTTTGGACAAAGATGTCATAATATGCAGTGAGGTCATATAGATTGCTTTGTTTGCATCCAATACTAAAATGTTCAAGTAAAACACCTACAGTGTATGTTGTGACAATTGTATAGCTGTAATATTAGCCTACAGCCTCCAGCAGCTGCTGAGGAGGAAATGCCACACAGGCTTGCCTGTCACCTAGTTGGAAAGAGATTAATTGTCTTGTCAGTAGTGGGCTGACGATGACAGATGTGGAGATGGAGAGTTTGATGATTCCTGTTCGAGTTCTATTCTGTTAGCAGAGGAGATAGAGGGGGAGAGAGTGAGAGAGGGGAGAAGGAGAGAGATGGGGGGGAGAAGGGGGGAGAGAAAGAAAGAGAGAGGGGTGAGAGAGAGAGAGAGAGAAAGAGAGGTGGAGAGAGATATAGAAAGAGGGAGGGGGAGAGAGAGAAAAGAGAGGGGGAGAGAGAGATAGAAAGAGGGAGGGGGAGAGAGAGAAAAGAGAGGGGGAGAGAGAGATAAAAAGAGAGGGGAGAGAGAGATAGGGAGGGGGAGAGAAAAAAGAGAGGGGGAGAGAGAGATAGAAAGAGGGAGGGGGAGAGAGAAAAAAGAGAGGGGGAGAGAGTGAGAGAGGAGAGAAGGAGAGAGAGGGGGGAGAAGGGGGAGAGAGAGGGGGGAGAGAAAGAAAGAGAGGGGTGAGAGAGAGAAAGAGAGGTGGAGAGAGATATAGAAAGAGGGAGGGGGAGAGAGAAAAGAGAGGGGGAGAGAGAGATAGAAAGAGGGAGGGGGAGAGAGAGAAAAGAGGGGGAGAGAGAGATAAAAAGAGAGGGGAGAGAGAGATAGGGAGGGGAGAGAAAAAAGAGAGGGGGAGAGAGAGATAGGGAGGGGGAGAGAGAAAAGAGAGAGGGAGAGAGAGATAGAAAGAGGGAGGGGGAGAGAGAAAAAGAGAGGGGGAGAGAGAGATAGAAAGAGGGAGGGGGAGAGAGAGAAAAGAGTGGGAGAGAGAGATAGAAAGAGGGAGGGGGAGAGAGAAAAGAGAGGGGAGAGAGAGAGATAGAAAGAGGGAGGGGGAGAGAGAGAAAAGAGAGAGGGAGAGAGAGATAGAAAGAGGGAGGGGGAGAGAGAGAAAAGAGAGGGGGAGAGAGAGATAAAAAGAGAGGGGAGAGAGAGATAGGGAGGGGGAGAGAAAAAGAGAGGGGGAGAGAGAGATAGGGAGGGGGAGAGAGAAAAGAGAGAGGGAGAGAGAGATAGAAAGAGGGAGGGGAGAGAGAAAAAAGAGAGGGGGAGAGAGAGATAGAAAGAGGGAGGGGGAGAGAGAGAAAAGAGAGGGAGAGAGAGATAGAAAGAGGGAGGGGGAGAGAGAGAAAAGAGAGGGGGAGAGAGAGATAGAAAGAGGGAGGGTGAGAGAGAGAAAAGAGAGAGGGAGAGAGAGATAGAAAGAGGGAATGGGAGAGAGAGAAAAGAGAGGGGAGAGAGAGCTAGAAAGAGGGTGGGGGAGAGAGAGAGAGAGATGAGGCCAGCTGCAGGCAGGGACTGAGCTGCTGAACCACAGAGGACTCAAACTGATGAATTATTAATACAATCTCCCACAGAAATAAACCTCAATCAAGATGTTGTGAGATGTTTATAATGCAATAATGAAAACAATAAAAAACTACTGTTACAATTACCTGGACAAATTGTCCCTGTGATGAGGATGTTACCATGCTGGTTCAAAGGATTTGCCTCGATCTGTATTTCCGTAGCCAGTAGACATAGTGTTTGCCAAATGGCACCTTATTCCCTATATAGTGCACTACTTTTTACCAGTGTCCCAAATGGCACCTTATTCCCTATATAGTGCACTACTTTTTACCAGTGTCCCAAATGGCACCTTATTCCCTATATAGTGCACTACTTTTGACCAGAGGAGCTGATTGTAATTGAATAGAGCTTCTAGAACTGAAATGAAACCAGGTAAATGATAATGATTCTAATCTATAGTTGAAATGGTATGCTGATGGTCCCTAAGACCTTCATGGATAGAGCTTCTAATCCATCTGAAATGGTATGCTGATGGTCCCTAAGACCTTCATGGATAGAGATTCTAATCTATCTGAAATGGTATGCTGATGGTCCCCAAGAACTTCATGGATAGAGCTTCTAATCTATCTGAAATGGTATGCTGATGGTCCCCAAGAACTTCATGGATAGAGCTTCTAATCCATCTGAAATGGTATGCTGATGGTCCCCAAGAACTTCATGGATAGAGCTTCTAATCCATCTGAAATGGTATGCTGATGGTCCCCAAGAACTTCATGGATAGAGCTTCTAATCCATCTGAAATGGTATGCTGATGGTCCCCAAGAACTTCATGGATAGAGCTTCTAATCCATCTGAAATGGTATGCTGATGGTCCCTAAAAACTTCATGCCTGCTCAAAGGATGTTATCTGTGGGCTTATCTTTCCTTGCCAGACTTGTGTTGCTGTAAAGTGCCTAGACCCGTGGTACATATATTTGAAAATAAAAATGCACGCACGGAGGTGTACACACACACACACACACACACACACACACACAGCACAGTAACACACACAGTAGTGAAATCATATACACGTGCAGACCAGGTGAGATATACAGTTTTGATGATGGGTGGTTCAACGATTGTATCCATAAGTAGTTAGCAGCACCTCGCTACGCCCACAGTAACATCTGCTAAACGCGTGTATACGACCAATGACATCTGCTAAACGCGTGTATACGACCAATGACATCTGCTAAACGCGTGTATACGACCAATGACATCTGCTAAACGCGTGTATACGACCAATGACATCTGCTAAACGCGTGTATACGACCAATGACATCTGCTAAACGCGTGTATACGACCAATGACATCTGCTAAACGCGTGTATACGACCAATGACATCTGCTAAACGCGTGTATACGACCAATGACATCTGCTAAACGCGTGTATACGACCAATGACATCTGCTAAACGCGTGTATACGACCAATGACATCTGCTAAACGCGTGTATACGACCAATGACATCTGCTAAACGCGTGTATACGACCAATGACATCTGCTAAACGCGTGTATACGACCAATGACATCTGCTAAACGCGTGTATACGACCAATGACATCTGCTAAACGCGTGTATACGACCAATGACATCTGCTAAACGCGTGTATACGACCAATGACATCTGTTAAACACGTGTATACGACCAGTAAATATTTGATTTGACCTCACTAATATTTGCCCTTTTAGTGTTTACAGTAGCCTAACAGTACAGAACAACACTGCTGTTGTTGTTGTTACACTAGGTTTTGCAGATGAGGACGATGAATCGTTTTGACGGAGGCTAATTAGACCCCACAGTGTAGAGGAGGGGGGGGGGGGTTCCCCAGGTGCCTCTCAGCAGGGGGTCAATAAGACAAGACCCCGCAGGAGGGGGGGGGGGGGGTTGTTCAATGAGCTGAAACATTCACATTCTTCACAACCTTGCAGATAGAATTGTATTGAATAGAACAGCTGACATGATGATTCCCCAATTATTATTACTTTTATCCGTTATTTAAACTAGGCAAGTCAGAACAAAAAAGAACAAATTCTTATTTACAATGACATCCTAACCCAGCCAAAACCCTAGGTTGCTGGCTAGCGGAGTAGAACACCTATTAAGACGAGGTGCTGGCTAGCGGAGTAGAACACCTATTAAGACGAGGTGCTGGCTAGCGGAGTAGAACACCTATTTAGACGAGGTGCTGGCTAGCGGAGTAGAACACCTATTAAGACGAGGTGCTGGCTAGCGGAGTAGAACACCCATTAAGACGAGGTGCTGGCTAGCGGAGTAGAACACCTATTTAGGCGAGGTGCTGGCTAGCGGAGTAGAACACCTATTTAGACGAGGTGCTGGCTAGCGGAGTAGAACACCTATTTAGGCGAGGTGCTGGCTAGCGGAGTAGAACACCTATTAAGACGAGGTGCTGGCTAGCGGAGTAGAACACCTATTTAGGCGAGGTGCTGGCTAGCGGAGTAGAACACCTATTTAGACGAGGTGCTGGCTAGCGGAGTAGAACACCTATTTAGGCGAGGTGCTGGCTAGCGGAGTAGAACACCTATTAAGACGAGGTGCTGGCTAGCGGAGTAGAACACCTATTTAGACGAGGTGCTGGCTAGCGGAGTAGAACACCTATTTAGACGAGGTGCTGGCTAGCGGAGTAGAACACCTATTTAGACGAGGTGCTGGCTAGCGGAGTAGAACACCCATTAAGACGAGGTGCTGGCTAGCGGAGTAGAACACCTATTAAGACCAGGTGCTGGCTAACGGAGTAGAACACCTATTTAGACGAGGTGCTGGCTAGCGGAGTAGAACACCCATTAAGACGAGGTGCTGGCTAGCGGAGTAGAACACCTATTTAGGCGAGGTGCTGGCTAGCGGAGTAGAACACCTATTTAGACGAGGTGCTGGCTAGCGGAGTAGAACACCTGTTAAGACGAGGTGCTGGCTAACGGAGTAGAACACCTATTTAGACGAGGTGCTGGCTAGCGGAGTAGAACACCTATTAAGACGAGGTGCTGGCTGGCGGAGTAGACAACTTGAAAATAAAGGAGAGCCGCACACTCTAGGAGCTCAGATGCAAAAATGTCAAATCCAAAGTTTCGACAGGCAAGCTGTCTTCATCAGAGTATAATGAGGCTGGAATCAAACCAGGGTCTGTAGTGACGCCTCTAGCACTGAGATGCAGTGCCTTTAGATTGCTGCTCCACTTGGGAGCCCCTAAATCTGTCTCTTCATTTCTGTCTGATTATTCTGTCATGTTGCCCCCTCCCCAACAGACCCCGGGAACCTGGTTCTATGGTCACTGATAGGCCACTAACAGACCCCGGGAACCTGGTTCTGTGGTCACTGATAGGCCACTAACAGACCCCAGGAACCTGGTTCTGTGGTCACTGATAGGCCACTAACAGACCCCAGGAACCTGGTTCTGTGGTCACTGATAGGCCACTAACAGACCCCGGGAACCTGGTTCTGTGGTCACTGAATGACCACTAACAGACCCCAGGAACCTGGTTCTGAGGTCACTGATAGGCCACTAACAGACCCCAGGAACCTGGTTCTGTGGTCACTGATAGGCCACTTACCGGTCAGCAGCACTTCGCTTTCTCTCTTCTATTTCACTAGAGGAGGAGGGAACCCCTCGTGGGCTCATTGAACCACTCCCGACAAACAAATTAGCGCCACAGTACAGTACCAGACAGATGACTGAGGGATGTTTTTGAGACCGCTCTAAACATAATTTCTGCTCTTATGCAGAGTAACGCTCCCCTCTAGTCCACAACCATTGTAGAAGCACTGATGTAAAGCAGCTGTTCAACATTTAAAAGTTCACTCTTAAGAAGGAAATAGAAAAACAGTGCCAAGTCAGTACGTGCCTACTAAGAGTCTGCCCAGTCAGATTAATGTAAACCCCTGAGTGAATCATGTGTTTGTATCACAATGTGTGTTGCTGATACTGACAAAAGGCCTCGCTAGGATGGGTCTCGCTAGGATGGGCCTCGCTAGGATGGGCCTCGCTAGGATGGGTCTCGCTAGGATGGGCCTCGCTAGGATGGAATTTGCTAGGATGGGCCTCACTCTGATGGGCCTCGCTAGGATGGGTCTCGCTAGGATGGGCCTCACTCTGATGGGCCTCGCTTGGATGGGCCTAGCTAGGATGGGTTTCACTAGGATGGGCCTCTCTAGGATAGGCCTCGCTAGGATGGGTCTCGCTAGGATGGGCCTCGCTAGGATGGGCCTCACTCTGATGGGTCTCGCTAGGATGGGCCTCACTCTGATGGGACTCGCTAGGATGGGCCTCACTCTGATAGTTTTTGCGAGGATGGGCCTTACTCTGATTTATGGGTCTCGCTAGGATGGGCCTCACTCTGATGGGCCTTGCTAGGATGGGCCTCGCTAGGATGCGTTTCGCTAGGATGGGCCTCGCTAGGATGGGCCTCGCTAGGATGGGCCTCGCTAGGATGGCTCTCGCTTGGATGGGCCTCGCTAGGATGGGTTTCGCTAGGATGGGCCTCGCTAGGATGGGTTTCGCTAGGATGGGCCTCACTCTGATGGGTCTCGCTAGCATGGGCCTCACTCTGATGGGTCTCGCTAGGATGGGGCTCGCTACGATAGGCATCACTCTGATGGGTCTCGCTAGCATGGGTCTCACTCTGATGGGCCTCGCTAGGATGGGCCTCGCTAGGATGGCTCTTGCTTGGATGGGCCTCGCTAGGATGAGTTTCGCTATGATGGGACTCGCTAGGATGGGCCTCGCTAGGATGGGTTTCGCTAGGATGGGCCTCACTCTGATGGGTCTCGCTAGGATGGGCCTCACTCTGATGGGTCTCGTTAGGATGGGGCTCGCTACGATAGGCCTCACTCTGATGGGTCTCGCTAGCATGGGCCTCACTCTGATGGGCCTCGCTAGGATGGGTTTCACTCTGATGGGCCTCGCAAGGATGGGCCTCGCTAGGATGAGCCTCGCTAGGATGGGCCTCGCTAGGATGGGCCTCGCTAGGATGAGCCTCGCTAGGATGGGCCTCGCTAGGATGGGCCTCACTAGGATGGGTTTCGCTAGGATGGGCCTCACTCTAATGGGCCTCGCTAGGATGGGCCTCGCTAGGATAGGTTTCACTCTGATGGGCCTCGCAAGGATGGGCCTCGCTAGGATGGGCCTCGCTAGGATGGCTCTCGCTAGGATGGGCCTCGCTAGGATGGGACTCGCTAGGATGGGCCTCGCTTGGATGGGTTTCGCTAGGATGGGCCTCACTCTGATGGGTCTCGCTAGGATGGGCCTCGCTAGGATGGGCCTCACTCTGATGGGTCTCGCTAGGATGGGCCTCGCTAGGATGGGACTCGCTACGATGGGCCTCGCTACGATGGGCCTCGCTACGATTGGCCTCACTCTGATGGGCCTCGCTACGATGGGCCTTACGTGAGATCTAACAACTGCTGAGTCATATCCTCATCTGGCTGTTTGGACAACCAGGGAGGGAGTTCTCTGATGGCGTGACCAGCTGGTGCTAGGATGGGCCTCGCTAGGATGGGCCTCACTAGGATGGGTCTCGCTAGGATGGGCCTCACTCTGATGGGCCTCGCTAGGATGGGCCTCGCTAGGATGGGTTTCACTCTGATGGGCCTCGCAAGGATGGGCCTTGCTAGGATGGGCCTCGCTAGGATGGGCCTCACTAGGATGGGTCTCGCTAGGATGGGCCTCACTAGGATGGCTCTCGCTAGGATGGGCCTCGCTAGGATGGGACTCGGTAGGATGGGCCTCGCTTGGATGGGTTTCGCTAGGATGGGCCTCACTCTGATGGGTCTCGCTAGGATGGGCCTCGCTAGGATGGGACTCGCTACGATGGGCCTCGCTAGGATGGGACTCGCTACGATGGGCCTCGCTACGATGGGCCTCGCTAGGATGGGCCTCACTCTGATGGGCCTCGCTACGATGGGCCTTACGTGAGATCTAACAACTGCTGAGGCATATCCTCATCTGGCTGGTTGGACAACCAGGGGTGATGGGGTGACCAGCTGGTGCCGATTCGCTCCCTTATCTTCCCGTTGGCCCCTTTCACCCCCCCGATCCATGTTAGCAGACCTGAAGGGCCTGAATATACACTGTATAAGTTCTGACAGGGTGACTGGTAATAGAGATGTACTTCTCCTGTTCCTCCTGCAGCCAGGACACCCACACTCTCACTGCCTCTAGTTGATGTAAGAAGTGGTTGTCCTGGTTACAACCCCTTAGACCTGTTGCTATGAAGCTAAACAGAGTGCTGTAGGAGGGAAGACAGCTAGGAAGACAGTTTGGAGCTCTGCACTGAACACAGTTCCTGGCACAGGTGCTGTATCCATTGTTTCTCCCTAAATATTGTCACTAGAGTCGTCACCCTTTAAAGGAGCATTGCTGAAGACAAGGTGTGGTACAATAAAATTACATCAGCTTCTGTTTGTAAAGAGGGGCAAAGTAACAAGCTCTGAAACACTAAACCATCCAACCTCCTTGTATCATTGTAGTGTTTTCATTTATTTATTTTTTAACCAGGAAAGTCAGTTAAAGAACAAATTCTTATTTACAATGACGGCCTACCCCAGGTCAATTGTGCGCCGGCTTATGGGACTCCCAATCACAGCCTGGATTTGAACCAGGGACTGTAGTGACGCCTCTCTTGCACTGAGATGCAGTGCCTTAGACCGCTGCGCCACTCGGGAGCGCAATATATGTCCAAGTTATGGATATTCATGAAGGGAATATTCTCATCCACCAGCTTGCTCTCTCTCTCTCTCTAGCAGTTGGTCCTGGGGACGACGCTAGTAGACAAGAGACAAGGAACCTTTTGTCATACATATTTATTAGACTACGCAACCTAGCCTGGTCCCAGATCTGTTGTACTGTCTTGCCACTTAGCTTGCCAATAGGAGTTTTCCTCTCTACACTGTTTCTTCCATAACCTCGTTTCCTCTCTATCCAGTTTCCCCCTTACCCAAACCTGGGTCAATTGTGCATCGCCCTATGGGACTCCCAATCACGACCGGATGTGACGCAGCCTGGATTTGAACCAGGAGATGCAGTGCCTTAGATCACTGCGCCACTCGGGAGCCTAACGTAAAAAAATAACTCCAGACAGGTTGTGTTCAGGACAGAGACAATTCACTTTCTGTCAGTTAGATGTTAATAGTTTTGTTTATTTGACAGGGACATTGACAATGTATTACAGATTGTAGCTACAGCTAATTATCATCTGTATAAACCTACCAAAACCAACAAACTATGAATTCATTCATATGGTTGCTCACAAATCTCACACATTGCACACGTCTGATGGAGTTTGCGTTGTGTTTTGCCTTTGTCACTGAAACATCTGTGGGCCTGGTTCAATGCACGACTGACAGGATATTTTCGATACAGCAATAGTTCAACCATCATTCTGCTATGAATTTTGTTTGAAGCCAATTTAGTCTAATTTGCTGTTTTGTATGCTCTGCTCTAAACATTTATGCACATCCGATTCATCAGGAAATCATAGACTGGAAATAGGTCAGACAATTAATTTCACACACTGCACTTTTATGCAGAATATAAATAAATATGTATTTTTATCTTATTTATGGATAGGCCTTCATATTCTTCAACATGGAGGTGTGCCATGTTGTCACATCATACACCCTATTGTGGCTAAGACCGGGCAGGACAGGACAGGGCAGGACAGGGTTGGACAAGGTAGGACAGGACAGGACAGGACAGGGTTGGAAAGGGAAGGACAGGACAGGACAGGGCAGGACAGAGCAGGACAGGGTTGGACAAGGTAGGACAGGACAGGACAGGGCTGGACAGAGCAGGACAGGGTTGGAAAGGGAAGGACAGGACACGACAGGGCAGGACAGAGCAGGGCAGGGTTGGACAGGACACGACAGGGCAGGACAGAGCAGGACAGGGTAGGACAGGACACGACAGGGCAGGACAGAGCAGGACAGGGTCGGACAGGGTAGGATAGGACATGGCAGGGCAGGACAGGGTTGGAAAGGGTAGGACAGGACACAACAGGGCAGGACAGAGCAGGACAGGGTTGGACAGGGTAGGATAGGACATGGCAGGGCAGGACATGGTCGGACAGGGTAGGATAGGACATGGCAGGGCAGGACAGAGCAGGACAGGGTTGGAAAGGGTAGGACAGGACACAGCAGGGCAGGACAGGGCAGGAAAGAGCAAGACAGGGTAGGACAGGACAGGACAGGGTATGGTAGAACGGGGATATATCCACGTCCAATAGGGAGGGCAGAGCAGGACAGGGTAGAGCAGTGTAGGACAGGACAGGGTAGAACAGGACAGGGTAGGACAAGGTAGGGCAGGGTAGAACCGGACTGGGTAGGACAGGGATATCTCCACACCCGATAGGGAGGGGAGGGCAGGACAGGGTAGGGCAGGGTAGGACAGGGTAGGACTGGACTGGGTAGGACAGGGATATCTCCACATCCGATAGGGAGGGCAGAGCCCTGAGTTTGAATCAATTGTAGATGATGTCAGATCCACTTTGTAAACCAGGGAGGGCTATTTTGAGTGTAACCTAATTACCCCCTTCCATTTCCCCTTACACACACACACACACACACACACACACACACACACACACACACACACACACACACACACACACACACACACACACACACACACACACACACACACAGTAAGGCAAGGTCTCCACACCTTTAACCCAGATGTTGCCAGAGACACAGATTCACTGATGCCACTAATTCACTGATGGCACTTATGATAAAATAAAATAAATAACAATAACAATAATAATAATATGTTTCATTTGCGACATTTAAGATACCCAAGATATTCATGAAGGTACCCAAATACCAGATACCCAAATCAAATAGCAAATATAAACATGACAATACTAAAAGCAAAGTGAATTACACCTTGGTTGATACGCTGTCAATAATGGCAATGGGTTACAGTCCAGTACTGTTACTAATGGGATACAGTCCAGTACTGTTACTAATGGGATACAGTCCAGTACTGTTACTAATGGGATACAGTCCAGTACTGTTACTAATGGGATACAGTCCAGTACTGTTACTAATGGGATACAGTCCAGTACTGTTACTAATGGGATACAGTCCAGTACTGTTACTAATGGGATACAGTCTAGTCCAGTACTGTTACTAATGGGATACAGTCCAAGACTGTTACTAATGGGATACAGTCCAGTACTGTTACTAATGGGATACAGTCCAGTCCAGTACTGTTACTAATGGGATACAGTCCAGTACTGTTACTAATGGGTTACAGTCCAGTACTGTTACTAATGGGATACAGTCCAGTACTGTTACTAATGGGATACAGTCCAGTACTGTTACTAATGGGATACAGTCCAGTACTGTTACTAATGGGATACAGTCCAGTACTGTTACTAATGGGATACAGTCCAGTACTGTTACTAATGGGATACAGTCCAGTCCAGTACTGTTACTAATGGGATACAGTCCAGTACTGTTACTAATGGGTTACAGTCCAGTACTGTTACTAATGGGTTACAGTCCAGTACTGTTACTAATGGGTTACAGTCCAGTACTGTTACTGATGGGATACAGTCCAGTCCAGTACTGTTACTAATGGGTTACAGTCCAGTCCAGTACTGTTACTAATGGGTTACAGTCCAGTCCAGTACTGTTACTAATGGGTTACAGTCCAGTACTGTTACTAATGGGATACAGTCCAGTCCAGTACTGTTACTAATGGGATACAGTCCAGTACTGTTACTGATGGGATACAGTCCAGTCCAGTACTGTTACTAATGGGATACAGTCCAGTACTGTTACTAATGGGTTACAGTCCAGTACTGTTACTGATGGGATACAGTCCAGTCCAGTACTGTTACTAATGGGATACAGTCCAGTACTGTTACTAATGGGTTACAGTCCAGTACTGTTACTAATGGGTTACAGTCCAGTACTGTTACTAATGGGTTACAGTCCAGTACTGTTACTAATGGGATACAGTCCAGTCCAGTACTGTTACTAATGGGATACAGTCCAGTCCAGTACTGTTACTAATGGGTTACAGTCCAGTCCAGTACTGTTACTAATGGGATACAGTCCAGTACTGTTACTAATGGGTTACAGTCCAGTACTGTTACTAATGGGATACAGTCCAGTACTGTTACTAATGGGATACAGTCCAGTACTGTTACTAATGGGATACAGTCCAGTCCAGTACTGTTACTAATGGGATACGGTCCAGTCCAGTACTGTTACTAATGGGATACAGTCCAGTACTGTTACTAATGGGTTACAGTCCAGTCCAGTACTGTTACTAATGGGTTACAGTCCAGTACTGTTACTAATGGGTTACAGTCCAGTACTGTTACTGATGGGATACAGTCCAGTCCAGTACTGTTACTAATGGGTTACAGTCCAGTACTGTTACTGATGGTATACAGTCCAGTCCAGTACTGTTACTAATGGGATACAGTCCAGTACTGTTACTGATGGGATACAGTCCAGTCCAGTACTGTTACTAATGGGATACAGTCCAGTACTGTTACTGATGGGATACAGTCCAGTCCAGTACTGTTACTAATGGGATACAGTCCAGTCCAGTACTGTTACTAATAGGATACAGTCCAGTACTGTTACTAATGGGATACAGTCCAGTACTGTTACTAATGGGATACAGTCCAGTTCAGTACTGTTACTAATGGGATACAGCCCAGTACTGTTACTAATGGGATACAGTCCAGTCCAGTACTGTTACTAATGGGATACAGTCCAGTACTGTTACTAATGGGATACAGTCCAGTCCAGTACTGTTACTAATGGGATACAGTCCAGTACTGTTACTAATGGGATACAGTCCAGTACTGTTACTAATGGGATACAGTCCAGTACTGATACTAATGGGATACAGTCCAGTACTGTTACTAATGGGATACAGTCCAGTACTGTTACTAATGGGATACAGTCCAGTACTGTTACTAATGGGATACGGTCCAGTACTGTTACTAATGGGATACAGTCCAGTACTGTTACTAATGGGATACAGTCCAGTCCTGTACTGTTACTAATGGGTTACAGTCCAGTCCAGTACTGTTACTAATGGGATACAGTCCAGTACTGTTACTAATGGGTTACAGTCCAGTCCAGTACTGTTACTAATGGGTTACAGTCCAGTACTGTTACTAATGGGTTACAGTCCAGTACTGTTACTAATGGGTTACAGTCCAGTCCAGTACTGTTACTAATGGGTTACAGTCCAGTCCAGTACTGTTACTAATGGGTTACAGTCCAGTACTGTTACTAATGTGATACAGTCCAGTACTGTTACTAATGGGTTACAGTCCAGTACTGTTACTAATGGGTTACACTCCAATCCAGTACTGTTACTAATGGGATACAGTCCAGTACTGTTACTAATGGGATACAGTCCAGTACTGTTACTAGTGGGATACAGTCCAGTCCAGTACTGTTACTAATGGGTTACAGTCCAGTACTGTTACTAATGGGATACAGTCCAGTACTGTTACTAATGGGATACAGTCCAGTACTGTTACTAATGGGATACAGTCCAGTCCAGTACTGTTACTAATAGGTTACAGTCCAGTACTGTTACTAATGGGTTACAGTCCAGTACTGTTACTAATGGGATACAGTCCAGTCCAGTACTGTTACTAATGGGATACGGTCCAGTCCAGTACTGTTACTAATGGGATACAGTCCAGTACTGTTACTAATGGGATACAGTCCAGTACTGTTACTAATGGGATACAGTCCAGTACTGTTACTAATGGGTTACAGTCCAGTACTGTTACTAATGGGATACAGTCCAGTACTGTTACTAATGGGATACAGTCCAGTCCAGTACTGTTACTAATGGGTTACAGTCCAGTACTGTTACTAATGGGATACAGTCCAGTACTGTTACTAATGGGATACAGTCCAGTCCAGTACTGTTACTAATGGGTTACAGTCCAGTACTGTTACTAATGGGATACAGTCCTGTACTGTTACTAATGGGATACAGTCCAGTCCAGTACTGTTACTAATGGGTTACAGTCCAGTACTGTTACTAATGGGTTACAGTCCAGTACTGTTACTAATGGGATACAGTCCAGTACTGTTACTAATGGGTTACAGTCCAGTCCAGTACTGTTACTAATGGGTTACAGTCCAGTCCAGTACTGTTACTAATGGGATACAGTCCAGTACTGTTACTAATGGGATACAGTCCAGTACTGTTACTAATGGGATACAGTCCAGTACTGTTACTAATGGGATACAGTCCAGTACTGTTACTAATGGGATACAGTCCAGTCCAGTACTGTTACTAATGGGATACAGTCCAGTACTGTTACTAATGGGATACAGTCCAGTCCAGTACTGTTACTAATGGGATACAGTCCAGTACTGTTACTAATGGGATACAGTCCAGTACTGTTACTAATGGGATACAGTCCAGTACTGTTACTAATGGGATACAGTCCAGTACTGTTACTAATGGGATACAGTCCAGTACTGTTACTAATGGGTTACAGTCCAGTCCAGTACTGTTACTAATGGGTTACAGTCCAGTACTGTTACTAATGGGATACAGTCCAGTACTCTTACTAATGGGTTACATTCCAGTACTGTTACTAATGGGATACAGTCCAGTACTGTTACTAATGGGATACAGTCCAGTCCAGTACTGTTACTAATGGGTTACAGTCCAGTACTGTTACTAATGGGATACAGTCCAGTACTGTTACTAATGGGATACAGTCCAGTACTGTTACTAATGGGATACAGTCCAGTACTGTTACTAATGGGATACAGTCCAGTCCAGTACTGTTACTAATGGGTTACAGTCCAGTACTGTTACTAATGGGATACAGTCCAGTACTGTTGCTAATGGGTTACAGTCCAGTCCAGTACTGTTACTAATGGGTTACAGTCCAGTCCAGTACTGTTACTAATGGGATACAGTCCAGTACTGTTACTAATGGGATACAGTCCAGTACTGTTACTAATGGGATACAGTCCAGTACTGTTACTAATGGGATACAGTCCAGTACTGTTACTAATGGGATACGGTCCAGTCCAGTACTGTTACTAATGGGATACAGTCCAGTACTGTTACTAATGGGATACAGTCCAGTCCAGTACTGTTACTAATGGGATACAGTACAGTACTGTTACTAATGGGATACAGTCCAGTACTGTTACTAATGGGATACAGTCCAGTACTGTTACTAATGGGATACAGTCCAGTACTGTTACTAATGGGATACAGTCCAGTCCAGTACTGTTACTAATGGGTTACAGTCCAGTACTGTTACTAATGGGATACAGTCCAGTACTGTTACTAATGGGTTACAGTCCATTACTGTTACTAATGGGATACAGTCCAGTACTGTTACTAATGGGATACAGTCCAGTCCAGTACTGTTACTAATGGGTTACAGTCCAGTACTGTTACTAATGGGATACAGTCCAGTACTGTTACTAATGGGATACAGTCCAGTACTGTTACTAATGGGATACAGTCCAGTACTGTTACTAATGGGTTACAGTCCAGTACTGTTACTAATGGGTTACAGTCCATTACTGTTACTAATGGGATACAGTCCAGTCCAGTACTGTTACTAATGGGATACAGTCCAGTACTGTTACTAATGGGTTACAGTCCAGTCCAGTACTGTTACTAATGGGTTACAGTCCAGTACTGTTACTAATGGGATACAGTCCAGTACTGTTACTAATGGGTTACAGTCCAGTACTGTTACAAATGGGATACATTCCAGCACTGTTACTAATGGGATACAGTCCAGTACTGTTACTAATGGGTTACAGTCCAGTCCAGTACTGTTACTAATGGGATACAGTCCAGTACTGTTACTAAGGGGTTACAGTCCAGTCCAGTACTGTTACTAATGGGATACAGTCCAGTACTGTTACTAATGGGTTACAGTCCAGTACTGTTACTAATGGGATACAGTCCAGTACTGATACTAATGGGTTACAGTCCAGTACTGTTACTAATGGGTTACAGTCCAGTACTGTTACTAATGGGTTACAGTCCAGTACTGTTACTAATGGGTTACAGTCCAGTACTGTTACTAATGGGTTACAGTCCAGTACTGTTACTAATGGGTTACAGTCCAGTACTGTTACTAATGGGTTACAGTCCAGTACTGTTACTAATGGGTTACAGTCCAGTCCTGTACTGTTACTAATGGGATACAGTCCAGTACTGTTACTAATGGGTTACAGTCCAGTCCAGTACTGTTACTAATGGGATACAGTCCAGTACTGTTACTAATGGGTTACAGTCCAGTCCAGTACTGTTACTAATGGGTTACAGTCCATTACTGTTACTAATGGGATACAGTCCAGTCCAGTACTGTTACTAATGGGATACAGTCCAGTCCAGTATTGTTACTAATGGGATACAGTCCAGTACTGTTACTAATGGGTTACAGTCCAGTACTGTTACTAATGGGTTACAGTCCAGTCCAGTACTGTTACTAAGGGGTTACAGTCCAGTCCAGTACTGTTACTAATGGGTTACAGTCCAGTACTGTTACTAATGGGATACAGTCCAGTCCAGTACTGTTACTAATGGGTTACAGTCCAATACTGTTACTAATGGGTTACAGTCCAGTCCAGTACTGTTACTAATGGGATACAGTCCAGTACTGTTACTGATGGGATACAGTCCAGTACTGTTACTAATGGGATACAGTCCAGTACTGTTACTAATGGGTTACAGTCCAGTCCAGTACTGTTACTAATGAGATACAATGTGTAGAGGTGCTGACTAATGGTAGTGAACTGTATAGTGTGTAGAGGTGCTGACTAACAGTAGAGTGATGACTAATGGTAGTGAACTGTATAGTGTGTAGAGGTGCTGACTAATGGTAGTGAACTGTATAATGTGTGTAGAGGTGCTGACTAACAGTAGAGTGATGACTAATGGTAGTGAACTGTATAGTGTGTAGAGGTGCTGACTAATGGTAGAGTGATGACTAATGGTAGTGAACTGTATAGTGTGTAGAGGTGCTGACTAATGGTAGTGAACTGTATAATGTGTGTAGAGGTGCTGACTAATGGTAGTGAACTGTATAATGTGTGTAGAGGTGCTGACTAATGGTAGTGAACTGTATAATGTGTAGAGTGATGACTAATGGTAGTGAACTGTATAATGTGTAGAGTGATGACTAATGGTAGTGAACTGTATAATGTGTGTAGAGGTGCTGACTAATGGTAGTGAACTGTATAATGTGTGTAGAGGTGCTGACTAATGGTAGTGAACTGTATAATGTGTAGAGTGATGACTAATGGTAGTGAACTGTATAATGTGTAGAGGTGCTGACTAATGGTAGTGAACTGTATAATGTGTGTAGAGGTGCTGACTAATGGTAGTGAACTGTATAATGTGTGTAGAGGTGCTGACTAACAGTAGAGTGATGACTAATGGTAGTGAACTGTATAATGTGTGTAGAGGTGCTGACTAATGGTAGTGAACTGTATAATGTGTGTAGAGGTGATGACTAATGGTAGTGAACTGTATAATGTGTAGAGTGATGACTAATGGTAGTGAACTGTATAATGTGTGTAGAGGTGCTGACTAATGGTAGTGAACTGTATAATGTGTAGAGGTGCTGACTAATGGTAGTGAACTGTATAATGTGTGTAGAGGTGCTGACTAATGGTAGTGAACTGTATAATGTGTAGAGGTGATGACTAACAGTAGAGTGATGACTAATGGTAGTGAACTGTATAATGTGTAGAGTGATGACTAATGGTAGTGAACTGTATAATGTGTGTAGAGGTGCTGACTAATGGTAGTGAACTGTATAATGTGTAGAGTGTTGACTAACAGTAGAGTGATGACTAATGGTAGTGAACTGTATAATGTGTGTAGAGGTGCTGACTAATGGTAGTGAACTGTATAATGTGTGTAGAGGTGCTGACTAACAGTAGAGTGATGACTAATGGTAGTGAACTGTATAATGTGTGTAGAGGTGCTGACTAATGGTAGTGAACTGTATAATGTGTAGAGTGATGACTAATGGTAGTGAACTGTATAATGTGTGTAGAGGTGCTGACTAATGGTAGTGAACTGTATAATGTGTGTAGAGGTGCTGACTAATGGTAGTGAACTGTATAATGTGTGTAGAGGTGCTGACTAATGGTAGTGAACTGTATAATGTGTAGAGTGTTGACTAATGGTAGTGAACTGTATAATGTGTGTAGAGGTGCTGACTAATGGTAGTGAACTGTATAATGTGTAGAGTGATGACTAATGGTAGTGAACTGTATAATGTGTGTAGAGGTGTTGACTAATGGTAGTGAACTGTATAATGTGTGTAGAGGTGCTGACTAATGGTAGTGAACTGTATAATGTGTGTAGAGGTGCTGACTAATGGTAGTGAACTGTATAATGTGTGTAGAGGTGCTGACTAATGGTAGTGAACTGTATAATGTGTAGAGTGATGACTAATGGTAGTGAACTGTATAATGTGTGTAGAGGTGCTGACTAATGGTAGTGAACTGTATAATGTGTGTAGAGGTGTTGACTAATGGTAGTGAACTGTATAATGTGTGTAGAGGTGATGACTAATGGTAGTGAACTGTATAATGTGTGTAGAGGTGCTGACTAACAGTAGAGTGATGACTAATGGTAGTGAACTGTATAATGTGTGTAGAGGTGCTGACTAATGGTAGTGAACTGTATAATGTGTGTAGAGGTGATGACTAATGGTAGTGAACTGTATAATGTGTGTAGAGGTGATGACTAACAGTAGAGTGATGACTAATGGTAGTGAACTGTATAATGTGTGTAGAGGTGCTGACTAATGGTAGTGAACTGTATAATGTGTAGAGTGATGACTAATGGTAGTGAACTGTATAATGTGTGTAGAGGTGATGACTAATGGTAGTGAACTGTATAATGTGTAGAGTGATGACTAATGGTAGTGAACTGTATAATGTGTGTAGAGGTGATGACTAATGGTAGAGTGATGACTAATGGTAGTGAACTGTATAATGTGTGTAGAGTGATGACTAATGGTAGTGAACTGTATAATGTGTGTAGAGGTGATGACTAACAGTAGAGTGATGACTAATGGTAGTGAACTGTATAATGTGTGTAGAGGTGCTGACTAATGGTAGTGAACTGTATAATGTGTAGAGTGATGACTAATGGTAGTGAACTGTATAATGTGTGTAGAGGTGATGACTAATGGTAGTGAACTGTATAATGTGTGTAGAGGTGATGACTAATGGTAGTGAACTGTATAATGTGTGTAGAGGTGATGACTAACAGTAGAGTGATGACTAATGGTAGTGAACTGTATAATGTGTAGAGTGATGACTAATGGTAGTGAACTGTATAATGTGTAGAGTGATGACTAATGGTAGTGAACTGTATAATGTGTGTAGAGGTGATGACTAATGGTAGTGAACTGTATAATGTGTGTAGAGGTGATGACTGTACACTGTGTACAAAACATTAGAAACACCCGCTCTTTCCATGACAGACTGACAAGGTGAATCCAGGTGAAATCTATGATCCCTTATTGATGCCACCTGTTAAATCCACTTCAATCAGTGTAGATGAAGGGGAGGAGACGGGTTTAAGAAGGATTTGTAAATCCTTGAGACGATTGGGACATAGATTATATATGTGTGCCATACAGAGGGTGAATGGGATAGACAAAGTATTTAAGTGCCTTTGAACGGGGTATTGCAGTAGGTGCCACGCGCACCGGTTTTGTGTGTGTCAAGAAATGGGTTTTTCAAGCTCAACAGTTTCACGTGTCCATCAAGAATGGTCCACCACCCAATGGACGTCCAGCCATCTTGGAATAAATATGGGAAGCATTGGAGTCAACATGGGCCAGCATCCCTGTGGAACGCTTTCGACACCTTGTAGAGACCATGCCCCGACCAATTGCGGTTGATCTGAAGGCAAAAGGTGGTGCAACTCAATATTAGGAAGGTGTTCTTAATGTTTTGTACACTCTGTGTATTTCCTCTTGACATTAATGGACGATATAAACTGAGAAAAAACAAGCAGCAGTGAAATGTCAGTGAGCATTTCTACCGTCTCCGTTACAGTGTATTGTATCACGTGCCATTGGCATCCAGGGTGGCACCAAAGACTGTACATTATGAAGATGGGCAGAAACAGCCGCTCCAATAGAAATCCATTGGCATCCAGGGTGGCACCAAAGACTGTACATTATGAAGATGGGCAGAAACAGCCGCTCCAATAGAAATCCATTGGCATCCAGGGTGGCACCAAAGACTGTACATTATGAAGATGGGCAGAAACAGCCGCTCCAATAGAAATCCATTGGCATCCAGGGTGGCACCAAAGACTGTACATTATGAAGATGGGCAGAAACAGCCGCTCCAATAGAAATCCCCGATCATGCTTGAAGACAACGTCATGACGACGTTAGCTAGCTAAGCTCATGTGCAGAAACACTTCATTGGTCGTAATGGTTCGTGTCGCTCCGAACTGCACATGTGCAGACACACTTCATTGGTCGTAATGGTTCGTGTCGCTCCGAACTGCACATGTGCAAACACACTTCATTGGTCGTAATGGTTCGTGTCGCTCCGAACTGCACATGTGCAGAAACACTTCATTGGTCGTAATGGTTCGTGTCGCTCCGAACTGCACATGTGCAGACACACTTCATTGGTCGTAATGGTTCGTGTCGCTCCGAACTGCACATGTTCAGGACGTCAAAACAAAGGCATTTCTTACGATATGAAGTTGTTTTTGAGAAGAAGAAAAAAAATGAATTGTGTCAGATTATCACTTTCACAAGGTTGCAGTAAATGTCAGTTTCAGCTACTTGAGACATTGGCTCGAATCTAGGTTTTTCCTTTAGATTTAGAGAATTTACAACTAAAGGACACATTTTTCACAAATCTCATTGGCTTGCCAAACCCCAGTCTGGTATGCCCAGTGTGCTACGCAAGCGTTCCTGGAAGTCTTGTGATGTTGGGCCTCTGGGTTTAGAAACTCTGCTGTGGAACAAGTCAGCAATCTTTTCCAAGGGCTCTTTGTGTGAAATTTATTGTATTTCATTTTTTTTCAAAAGTAGAAGCAAAGCATGTTTTTCTCCATAATGTCGTTGTTGGCGACCAGATGGTACTTCACAGGAAACGGTAATAGATATGTCTTGTATGTCTGCTGATGCCCTCATCCATTAATTACACAACTCTGTGCAATCTGCTTTTAGTAAATGTCATCTTTCATCCGTCGTCTCAATGCTCCTTGAGCAAGAAGTTCGTCCCGTCCCCTCCCTGCAGCTAGCCATGGTGTTCGTCCCGAATGGCACCCTCTTCCCTATATACTGCACTATTTTTATCCCCTACCTTATAGACCTAGTCAAAAGTAGTGCACTACATAGGGAATAGTGTAGCATTTCAGATTCAGGCGATGTCTTTCAGTCCTGTCTTCACCTAGACATGTACTTTAGACTGTTGATGGAGGTGGACAGTGTTGTTGTTGTTGTTGTTGAGGATGTTCTTTATCTGTGTGCGTCTCAAAGCACTATGTGCCCTGGTCAAAAGTAGTGCACTACTACCAGAGCAGCCTTGGTCAAAAGTAGTGCACTATAAAGGGAATAGGGTGCCATTTGGGACACTTTCTCTATGATCTGGCTGAGAGATACTGTACTGGTCTGAACGGATTCAGTACAGTAGGACAGCGTGGATACATTTTCTCTTGACAGCTCACAGTCTCCGTAAACCTATAGAGCAGGGATCAAATCTAATGTGTGGTCCTGTCTGATGATACCACCCGAACGGGGTCAACCAGACAGGAAAAAACCCCACCCACTTTGCCAAAGCACAGCCCCCCACACCATTAGAGGGATATCAACAGACGACCAACTTATTACCCTGAGACAAGGATCAGTATAGCCCATGAAAGATCTCCTCAACCAATCAACAGTGGTGTAAAGTACTTAAGTAAAAGTACTTTAAAGTACTACTGAAGTAGTTTTTGGGGGGGTATCTGTACTTTACTTTACTATTTAGATTTGTTTACTACTTTTCCTTTTGCTTCACTACATTCCTCAAGAAAAGCATGTAGTTCATACTCCATACATTTTTCCCTGACACTCAAAAGTATTTGTTACATTTTTAATGGTTAGCAGGACAGAAACATTGTCTAATTCACACACTTATCAAGAGAACATCCCTGGTCATCTCTACTGCCTCTGATCTGGCGGACTCACTAAACACATGATTCCTTTGTAAATTATGTCTGAGTGTTGGAGTGTGCCCCCAGGCTATCTGTAAATTAAAAATACATTTAAAATGGTGCTGCCTGGTTTGCTTAATATAAGGAATTTGAAAATATACTTAAACTTTTGATGCTTAAGTATATTTTAGCAATTACATTTACTTTTGATACTTAAGTATATTTAAAATCAAATACTTTAACTTTTACTCAAGTAGTATTTTACTGGGTGACTTTCACTTGAGTCATTTTCTATTAAGGTATCTTTACTTTTACTCAAGTCTGACAATTGGTTACTTTTTCCACCACTGACCGCACGACCCCGAGGGGGGCGCAAAGCCGGACAGTAAGATCACATCAGTGACTCAACCCAGTCAATTGATGCACCCCTCTTAGGGACGGCATGGAAGAGCACTAGTAAGCCAGCGACTCAGCCCCCGTAACAGGGTCACTCCAGTGCCTTGCCTTTCAGCTTCGAACACCTGGGCCAGACTACACTCAATCATAGGACCTACTGAAGAGATGAGTCTTCAGTAGGACTTAAGGTTAGGGTTAGGGTTAGGGTTAGGGTTCAACAGGTTAAAGGTTGAGACCGAGTCTGCGTCTCTCACATGGATAGGATATAGGAGAAAGCCCTGCCTCCAGCTTTTTGCTTAGAAATTCTAGGGACAATAAGGAGGCCTGTGTCTTGTGACCGTAGTGTACGTGTAGGTATGTACGGCAGGACCAAATCGGAGAGATAGGTAGAAGCAAGTCCATGCTTTGTAGGTTAACAGTAAAACCTTGAAGTCAGCCCTAGCCTTCACAGAGGCTAGCACTGTAGTAATATGATCAAATTGTTTGGTTCTCGTCAAGATTCTAGCAGCCGTGTTTAGCACTAACGGATGTTAAATTAGTGCTTTATCCGGGTAGCCATAGAGTAGAGCATTGCAGTAGTCTAATCTGGAAGTGACAAAAGCATGGATTAGCTTTTCTGCATCATTTTTGGACAAAACGTTTCTGTTACGAATGTTACCAAGATGGAAAAAAGCTGCCCTTGAGATATTCTTGATATGTTCGTCAAATGAGAGATCAGGGTCCAGAGTAACGCCGAGGTCCTTCACCGTTTTATTTGAGACGACTGTACAACCATCAAGATTAATTGTCAGATCAAACAGCAGATCTCTTTGTTTCTTGGGACCTAGAACTAGCATCTCTGTTTTGTCCAAGTTCAAATGTAAAAAATGTGCCGCCATCCACTTCCTTATGTCTGAAACACATGCTTACAAGGAAGGAAATGTTGGGGCTTCACCATGTTTCATCGAAATGTACAGCTGTGTGTAGTCCGCCTTAGCCGTGAATGTTCACATTGTGTTTCCGAATGATATCACAAAGAGGTAGAATATATATTGAAAATAATAGTGGTCCTAAAATGGAACCTTGAGGAACACCAAAACGTGCCATTGATTTGTCAGAGGACAAACCATCCACCGAGACAAACTTTTGATATATTTCTGACAGAAAATATCTAAACCAAGCAATATCTTGTCCGTGTAGACCAGTTAGGGTTTCCAATCTCTCCAAAAAATATGGTGATCGAGGGCGTCAAAAGCGGCACTAAAGTCTAGGAGCACCCGGACAGATGCATAGCCTTGGTCTGACGCCATTAAAAGGTAATTTCCCACCTTCACAATTGCAGTCTCAGTACTATGATGAGGTTTTAAAACCAGACTGGGGTGTTTCGTATACAACTTTGTCTTCAACAGCTTTTTTGAAACAAATTGAGAGGAATGGGAGATCCGATAAGGATGATAGTTTTGGAAATGTTCTGGGTCAAAGTTTGACTTTTTCAAGAGAGGCTTTATTACTACCACTTTTAGTGAGTTTGGTACACATCTGGAGGATAGGGTGCAGTTTATTATGTTCAACATAGGAGGGCCAAGGAGGGGGTCTAGGAGGGCCAAGGAGGGGGTCTAGGAGGGCCAAGGAGGGGGTCTAGGAGGGCCAAGGAGGGGGTCTAGAAGGGCCAAGGAGGGGGTCTGGGAGGGCCAAGGAGGGAGTCTGGAAGGGCGTCTTGGAATCTTTGGGTTGGTCGGAGAATTTATGGTGTGGCTTTTGATTATCCTTTGTTTGGGTCTGAGCCGATTATTTGTTGCGATTGCAAACATAATTAGATAGTGGTCCGATAGTTCAGGATTATTAGGAAAAACAATTAGATCCACAATATTTATTCCACGGGAACTATATCCAGGTTATGACTGTGGCAATGTGTAACGGTTTTCTTCTGGTGAAATAGAGGCGGACCAAAATGCAGCGTGGTTATTTTTGTACATCTTTAATAAAGATGAAAATACAACAATCTACAAAAACAAGAAACGTGAAAAAACCGAAACAGTCCTATCTAGTGCCACAAACACAAAGACAGGAACAATCACCCACAAAACCCAACACAAAACAGGCTACCTAAATATGGTTCCCAATCAGAGACAATGACCAACACCTGCCTCTGATTGAGAACCATATCAGGCCAAACATAGAAATAGACTAACCAGACACACAACATAGAATGCCCACCCAGCTCACGTCCTGACCAACACTAAAACAAGGAAAACACACAAGAACGATGGTCAGAACGTGACACAATGCGTAAGGCTGGAGACATTTTGGACAAAACCCAATGAGTCGATGATGGCGCCGAAAGCCTTTTGGAGTGGGTCTGTTGGACTTTTCCATGTGAATATTGAAGTCACTAAAAAGTAGAATATTATCTGTCATGACTACGAGGTCCGATAGGAATTCAGGGAACTCAGTGAGAAACTCAGTGAGAAACGCTGTATATGGCCCAGGAGGCCTGTAAACAGCAGCTATAAAAAGTGTTTGAGTAGGCTGCATAGATTTCAAGGCTAGAAGCTCAAAAGACGAAAACACAGTCTTTTTTTCCTCCATCAATTGAAATTCGCTATCGTAAATGTTAGCAACACCTCTGCCTTTGTGGGATGCAGTGGGGCTATGGTCACTAGTGTAACCAGGAGGAGAGGCCTCATTTAAACAGTAAATTCATCAGGCTTGAGCCATGTTTCAGTCAGGCCAATCACATTACGGTTATGATTAGTTAATTGATTATGACTACCTTGGCAGTGAGGGATCTAACATTAAGTAGGTCTATTTTGAGATGTGAGATATTATCACAATCTCTTCAATAATGACAGGAATGGAGGAGGTCTTGATTGAAGTGAGATTGCTAAATCGAACACAGCCATGTTTAGTTTTGCCCGACCTAAATCGAGCCACAGACATGCTCTCAATGGGGATAGCAGAGCTGACTACACTGACTGTGCTAGTGGCAGACTCCACTAAACTGGCAGGCAGTTTTCAACCAGTGATTGAGTTGTGAGACTCTGCTGTAGAGCTCATCACTCCCCCTAACTGGGAGGGGGCCTGAGACAATTACTCGATGCCGACACATCTTTCTAGATGATTTACAGGCAGAAGTTATGTTGCGCTTGGTGACCTCTGACTGTTTCATCCTAACATTGTTGGTGCCGACGTGGATAACAATATCCCCGTTCCATCTACACACCAACTTGGGCAACATTGAATGGGGTTGGAGACCACAAAAAAAAAAACAGAACTCATCATGAGGGGCCGCAGTGGCTTGTGGGTCTGCGTACCATCATCCATTCCCTCCTGGTATACATAAGAGAGCAGAGACCTTTCTTCCTTTCTTCTATTTCTGTCGTTACTTATGTTATGAAAGGGAGCAATATTGACACAGGGAGCAATTTAGTAAAAATACAGTTTACCCGACATGACATTTACGTACACTTACAAACGCTGCATCGATTCCGTGTCCTAAATGTTTTGTTGAAGCCAATTACATTTCATGTTTGGAAAATGGAAATTCTATCTGCATTGAAAGAGCCCAATGCACAATTTTACTTGAATTAAATTGAATATTTGGTGCAGAATTTAATTACTATCAGCTCCTTCTATGGTGAATAGAAACTCATATGAACAGATGCCCTATTCATATCGTAATAGCCCCAGAATGACATAGAACGCAGAATTATAGGATCTCTATGGTAAAAATATGCTTAATTAATTTAGAATGCAGTGCCTATTACTTTACTTGAAATAATTTAATAAATCACATATTTTATTAACATGCTGTACGTTTTCTACATTCTGAGTCGCCCCCAAATGAGACCGTAATATCCCAGGCTGATTATCTCCAAAGAAAAATGTAATGGAACCATGTAATCTTCTCCTACCAGTTAGAGGCTGAGGGCATCATTTATCACCATAGACCCCATATGAATAATTCCTGGGAAAAGTGTCAACGAAAGGGATGGGGATGTTGAGAGCAGAGCTGGACTCCATACTAGCTTTAATTAGGGTTTCACAGCAAAGCTATTGTTCTTCTTAGGCCTAGATTCAATCAGATCACCCGCATAGCTGATGTTTTGGCGGTGTCGGAGGTGTAACTGTGTTGGGAGCTGTCAAATCAATGAGCAGCTGCTCTTGTGACAAGAACCAAAAAATGTGATCATATTACTCCAGTGCTAGCCTCCCTACACTGGCTTCCTGTCATGGCTAGGGCTGATTTCAAGGTTTTACTGCTAGCCTACAAAGCATTGCATGGGCTTGCTCCTACCTATCTCTCTGATTTGGTCCTGCCGTACATACCTACACGTACGCTACGGTCACAAGACTCAGGCCTCTTTATTGTTCCTAGAATTTCTAAGTAAACAGCTGGAAGCAGGGCTTTCTCCTATAGAGCTCAATTTTTATGGAATGGTCTGCCTACCCATGTGAGAGACGCAAACTCGGTCTCAACCTTTAAGTCTTTATTTTAGACTCATCTCTTCAGTGGGTCATATGATTGAGTGTAGTCTGGCCCAGGAGTGTGAAGGTGAACGGAAAGGCTCTGGAGCAATGAACCACCCTTGTTGTCTCTGCCTAGCCGGTTCCCCTCTCTCCACTGGGATTCTCTGCCTCTAACCCTATTACAGGGGCTGAGTCACTGGCTTACTGGTGCTCTTTCATGCCGTCCCTAGGAGGGGTGCATCACTTGAGTGGGTTGAGTCTCTGACGTGATCTTCCTGTCCGGGTTGGCACCCCCCTCGGGTTTGTGCCATGGGGAGGTCTTCGTGGGTTATATTTGGCCGTGTCTCAGGGTAGTAAGTTGGTGGTTGAAGATATCCCTCTAGTGGTGTGGGGGCTGTGCTTTGGCAAAGTGGGTGGGGTTATATTCTGCCTGGTTGGCCCTGTCCGGGGATATAGTCAGACGGTGTCTCCTGACCCCTCCCGTCTCAGCCTCCAGTATTTATGCTGCAATAGTTTGTGTCGGGGGGCTAGGGTCAGTCTGTTATATCTGGAGTACTTCTCCTGTCTTATCCGGTATCCTGTGTGAATTTAAGTATGCTCCCTCCAATTCTCTCTCTCTTTCGTTTCTCTCAGAGGACCTAGGACCATGCCTCAGGACTACCTGGCCTGATGACTCCTTGTTGTCCCCAGTCCACCTAGTCGTGCTACTGCACCAGTTTCAACTGTTCTGTCTGCGGCTATGGAACCCTGACCTGTTTACTGGACGTCCTACCTTGTCCCGAGACCTGCTGTTTTCAACTCGCTCTCTACCGCACCTGCTGTCTCTAACTCTGAATGATCGGCTATGAAAAGCCAACTGACATTTACTCCTGAGGTGCTGACCTGTTGCACCCTCTACAACCACTGTGATTATTATTATCTGATCATGTTGGTCATCTATGAACGTTTGAACATCTTGGCCATGTTCTGTTATAATCTCCACCCGGCACAGCCAGAAGAGGACTGGCCACTCCTCAGAGCCCGGTTCCTCGCTAGGTTTCTTCCTAAGGTTTCCTAGTCACCGTGCTTCTACATCTGCATTGCTTACTGTTTGGGGTTTCAGTCTGGGTTTCTGTATAGCACTTTGAGATATCAGCTGATGTAAAAAGGGCTTCATAAATACATTTGATTGAATTTGATTGATTGTGAACATTGTCACGAAGCCAAACCCATCCCACTAGCACATAGAAACTAGAGGCCAAGAGTAAATTAGTCCCGCTAAATGACACCGATTGGCTTATAGGTGACGCTGTCATAGGTAGTCTCACAGCCTATAAACCTTAATATCCTCCACCCCGTTTCACCTAGACATGGTATTTGGTATTTGTACTTTTTCAGTAAGGGACTCCATTCCCATTCCCCCAGAATTACACACAAACCCATCTAATGACACAACCTTTAAATCAGTCAATTTAGATTTTTTTTCATTAACAAATAACTTTCAATTAATTTTCCTATTTTTTTATCAGTAACAGTAACATTTTATTTGTCTAATTATCTCAAAAACTTTTATAGATTGTCCATTTCAATAATCTGTACTCTTACTTTTTTGTTCCTAAATAAAATATATACACTACATGGCCAGAAGTATGTGGATACCATGGGCATTAATATGGTGCTATAACCACTCCACTCTTCTGGGAAGGCTTTTCACTAGAAACTTTACAAATTGCTGAGGGAACTTGCTTCCATTTAGCCACTAGAACATTAGTGAGGTCGGGCATTGATTTTGGGCGATTAGGCCTGGCTCACAGTCGGCGTTCCAATTCATCCCAAAGGTATTCAATGAGGTTTATGCATGGGGCAGGAAATGGCCTTCCCCAAACTGTTGCCACAAAGTTGGAAGCACAGAATCGTCTATAATGTCATCATTATATGCTGTAGCATTAGGATTTCCCATCACTGGAACTAAGGGGCCTAGCCCGAACCATGAAAAACATCCCCAGACCATTATTCCTCCACCAAACTTTACACTATGCATTCAGGCAGGTAGCGTCCTCCTGGCATCCCCCAAACCCAGATTCATCCATCAGACTGCCAGAAGGTGAAGCGTGATTCATCACGCAAGAGAACGCATTTCCACTGCTCTCTCCACTACGCTTGGCATTGTGCATGGTGATCTTAGGCTTGTGTGCAGCTGCTCGGCCATGGAAACCCATTTCATGAAGCTCCTGATGAACAGTTATTGTGCTGACGTTACTTCCAGAGGCAGTTTGGAACTTGGTAGTGAGTGTTTCAACCGAGGACAGACCATTTTTACGTGCTGCGCACTTCAGCACTCGGGGGTCCCGTTCTGTGAGCTTGTGTGGCCTACCACTTCGCAGCTGAGCCGTTGTTGCTCCTAGACGTTTCCACTTTACAATAACAGCACTTACAGTTGCCCAGGGAAGCTCTAGCAGGGCAGAAATTTGACAAACTGACTTGTTGGAAAGGTGGCACCCTATGATGGTGCCACATTGAAAGTCACTGAGCTCTTCAGTACATGCCATTCTACTTTCAATGATTTTCCAGGGAGATTGCATGATTGTTTGCTCGATTTTATACACCTGTCAACAACGAGTGTTGTTTAAATAGCCAAAACCACTAATTTGAAGGGGTGTCCACATACTTTTGTATATACAGTGTATATACTGTATTTTACAACCCCACTGCAGTTCCTCTTCGACCCCTGACTTTGAACACCACCAATAGACTTAAAACGTTGTATGTAGGTGTCTTTCCTCATGCTGAACAGATTTGCCTCAAGAACCCATACGGTCCATTAGGATAGATTTTCCTCCATCTTGGTTATTTAAAAAAATAAAAATAAAAATACGTATTTTCATGAACCATAAGTTCAAATTGATACCAACGCTAAGGGATTGGTTTAAGAGATGACTGAGTTATTGATAAATCAACCAATCAAATTTTACGTGTCCATTTAAATCCTTTGTAAATCCACTTCACAAGGGCCTATCAACGTGAAACATTTTAGAGTCATCAAGTTTGGCATTGATATATATTTATATATATATATATATATATATATATATATATATATTTTATTTTTTAAAATAAGGAAACTATTAATATGGTCTGGATTAACTTCCTGGGGTTGTACAGTCAACAACCATCTACACTTGCATAGAGTTCTACTCTATATCAACAAGCAAGGAGAACATGAAAAGCCCTCTATTCTAATGTAGTTGGCTGTTGGCACTACATTAATTATAACATTTTTCTGTTGACTGCTCCTTTTAAGGAGATACCTTGTCCAGATGACTAGTAGCAGGGGCTAATGCAGTGAAAGCACTCAGCTCAGTGCTGATGCCCTATAGAATATGGTTACTTCCCAAATGGCATCCTATTCCCTACATAGTGCACTACTTTTGATCAGAGCCCTAACAGTAGTGCACTGTATAGGGAATGAGGTTCCATTTGGGACGCAAGCCTACATCTCTACATCTATTGCCTGGAGCTAATCAAGACAACTGTGTGTTTATGGACATGAGGCTCTTCTCTTTACCCCCTGGGTCTCAAGCATCCTTAACCCCCTGGGTCTCAAACACCCTTAACCCCCCTGGGTCTCAAGCACACTTAACCCCCCTGGGTCTCAAGCACACTTATCCCCCCTGGGTCTCAAGCACACTTAACCCCCCTGGGTCTCAAGCACCCTTAACCCCCCTGGGTCTCAAGCACACTTAACCCCCCTGGGTCTCAAGCACACTTAACCCCCCTGGGTCTCAAGCACCCTTAACCCCCCTGGGTCTCAAGCACCCTTAACCCCCCTGGGTCTCAAGCACCCTTAACCCCCCTGGGTCTCAAGCACCCTAACCCCCCTGGGTCTCAAGCACCCTTAACCCCCCTGGGTCTCAAGCACCCTTAACTCCCTGGGTCTCATGCACACTTAACCCCCCTGGGTCTCAAGCACACCTAACTCCCCTGGGTCTCAAGCACCCTTAAACCCCCTGGGTCTCAAGCACCCTTAACCCCCCTGGGTCTCAAGCACACTTAACCCCCCTGGGTCTCAAGCACCCTTACCCCCCTGGGTCTCAAGCACCCTTAACCCCCCTGGGTCTCAAGCACCCTTAACCCCCCTGGGTCTTAAGCACCCTTACCCCCCTGGGTCTCAAGCACCCTTAACCCCTCTGGGTCTCAAGCACCCTTAACCCCCCTGGGTCTCAAGCACCCTAAACCCCCTGGGTCTCAAGCACCCTTAACCCCCTGGGTCTCAAGCACCCTTAACCCCCCTGGGTCTCAAGCACACGTAACCCCCCTGGGTCTCAAGCACCCTTAACCCCCTGGGTCTCAAGCACCCTTAACCCCCCTGGGTCTCAAGCACCCTTAACCCCCCTGGGTCTCAAGCACCCTTAACTCCCTGGGTCTCATGCACCCTTAACCCCCCTGGGTCTCAAGCACCCTTAACCCCTCTGGGTCACAAGCACCCTTAACCCCCCTGGGTCTCAAGCACCCTTACCCCCCTGGGTCTCAAGCACCCTTAAGCCCCTGGGTCTCAAACACCCTTAACCCCCCTGGGTCTCAAGCACACTTAACCCCCCTGGGTCTCAAGCACACTTACCCCCCCTGGGTCTCAAGCACACTTAACCCCCCTGGGTCTCAAGCACCCTTAACCCCCCTGGGTCTCAAGCACACTTAACCCCCCTGGGTCTCAAGCACCCTTAACCCCCCTGGGTCTCAAGCACCCTTAACCCCCCTGGGTCTCAAGCACCCTTAACCCCCCTGGGTCTCAAGCACCCTAACCCCCCTGGGTCTCAAGCACCCTTAACCCCCCTGGGTCTCAAGCACCCTTAACTCCTTGGGTCTCATGCACACTTAACCCCCCTGGGTCTCAAGCACACCTAATCCCCCTGGGTCTCAAGCACCCTTAAACCCCCTGGGTCTCAAGCACCCTTAACCCCCCTGGGTCTCAAGCACACTTAACCCCCCTAGGTCTCAAGCACCCTTACCCCCCTGGGTCTCAAGCACCCTTAACCCCCCTGGGTCTCAAGCACCCTTAACCCCCCTGGGTCTTACGCACCCTTACCCCCCTGGGTCTCAAGCACCCTTAACCCCTCTGGGCCTCAAGCACCCTTAACCCCCCTGGGTCTCAAGCACCCTAAACCCCCTGGGTCTCAAGCACCCTTAACCCCCTGGGTCTCAAGCACCCTTAACCCCCCTGGGTCTCAAGCACACGTAACCCCCCTGGGTCTCAAGCACCCTTAACCCCCTGGGTCTCAAGCACCCTTAACCCCCCTGGGTCTCAAGCACCCTTAACCCCCCTGGGTCTCAAGCACCCTTAACTCCCTGGGTCTCATGCACCCTTAACCCCCCTGGGTCTCAAGCACCCTTAACCCCTCTGGGTCACAAGCACCCTTAACCCCCCTGGGTCTCAAGCACCCTTACCCCCCTGGGTCTCAAGCACCCTTAAGCCCCTGGGTCTCAAACATAGAGTATTCTTTAGTATTTTAACACAGGAGAGTACCTTAGTATTGATCCTGGCTGTTCTGGGGAATGGGATTGTCTTTCAAAGGGGGGACCAGAGGGACATCTAGGAGGGGAAATATCCAGCAGCACCAATGGTTTACTGTAGCAGGAAATCTACTCTGTTCTAATAGAGCTCAGTGATGAGATACTGTAGCAGGAAATCTACTCTGTTCTAATAGAGCTCAGTGATGAGATACGGTAGCAGGAAATCTACTCTGTTCTAATAGAGCTCAGTGATGAGATACTGTAGCAGGAAATCTACTCTGTTCTAATAGAGCTCAGTGATGAGATACGGTAGCAGGAAATCTACTCTGTTCTAATAGAGCTCAGTGATGAGATACTGTAGCAGGAAATCTATTCTGTTCTAATAGAGCTCAGTGATGAGATACTGTAGCAGGAAATCTACTCTGTTCTAATAGAGCTCAGTGATGAGATACTGTAGCAGGAAATCTACTCTGTTCTAATAGAGCTCAGTGATGAGATACTGTAGCAGGAAATCTATTCTGTTCTAATAGAGCTCAGTGATGAGATACTGTAGCAGGAAATCTACTCTGTTCTAATAGAGCTCAGTGATGAGATACTGTAGCAGGAAATCTACTCTGTTCTAATAGAGCTCAGTGATGAGATACGGTAGCAGGAAATCTACTCTGTTCTAATAGAGCTCAGTGATGAGATACGGTAGCAGGAAATCTACTCTGTTCTAATAGAGCTCAGTGATGAGATACTGTAGCCGGAAATCTACTCTGTTCTAATAGAGCTCAGTGATGAGATACTGTAGCAGGAAATCTATTCTGTTCTAATAGAGCTCAGTGATGAGATACTGTAGCAGGAAATCTACTCTGTTCTAATAGAGCTCAGTGATGAGATACTGTAGCAGGAAATCTACTCTTTTCTAATAGAGCTCAGTGATGAGATACTGTAGCAGGAAATCTACTCTTTTCTAATAGAGCTCAGTGATGAGATACTGTAGCAGGAAATCTACTCTTTTCTAATAGAGCTCAGTGATGAGATACTGTAGCAGGAAATCTACTCTGTTCTAATAGAGCTCAGTGATGAGATACGGTAGCAGGAAATCTACTCTGTTCTAATAGAGCTCAGTGATGAGATACGGTAGCAGGAAATCTACTCTGTTCTAATAGAGCTCAGTGATGAGATACTGTAGCAGGAAATCTACTCTGTTCTAATAGAGCTCAGTGATGAGATACGGTAGCAGGAAATCTACTCTGTTCTAATAGAGCTCAGTGATGAGATACTGTAGCAGGAAATCTACTCTGTTCTAATAGAGCTCAGTGATGAGATACGGTAGCAGGAAATCTACTCTGTTCTAATAGAGCTCAGTGATGAGATACTGTAGCAGGAAATCTATTCTGTTCTAATAGAGCTCAGTGATGAGATACTGTAGCAGGAAATCTACTCTGTTCTAATAGAGCTCAGTGATGAGATACTGTAGCAGGAAATCTACTCTTTTCTAATAGAGCTCAGTGATGAGATACTGTAGCAGGAAATCTACTCTTTTCTAATAGAGCTCAGTGATGAGATACTGTAGCAGGAAATCTACTCTTTTCTAATAGAGCTCAGTGATGAGATACTGTAGCAGGAAATCTACTCTGTTCTAATAGAGCTCAGTGATGAGATACGGTAGCAGGAAATCTACTCTGTTCTAATAGAGCTCAGTGATGAGATACGGTAGCAGGAAATCTACTCTGTTCTAATAGAGCTCAGTGATGAGATACTGTAGCAGGAAATCTACTCTGTTCTAATAGAGCTCAGTGATGAGATACGGTAGCAGGAAATCTACTCTGTTCTAATAGAGCTCAGTGATGAGATACTGTAGCAGGAAATCTACTCTGTTCTAATAGAGCTCAGTGATGAGATACGGTAGCAGGAAATCTACTCTGTTCTAATAGAGCTCAGTGATGAGATACTGTAGCAGGAAATCTACTCTGTTCTAATAGAGCTCAGTGATGAGATACTGTAGCAGGAAATCTACTCTGTTCTAATAGAGCTCAGTGATGAGATACGGTAGCAGGAAATCTACTCTGTTCTAATAGAGCTCAGTGATGAGATACGGTAGCAGGAAATCTACTCTGTTCTAATAGAGCGCCGTGATGAGATACTGTAGCAGGAAATCTACTCTGTTCTACATAGATGTAGACTCCACAACATAGAGATTGATACATCTTTATGCTCTACAACCACACACCCGCACACACACACACACACACACACACACATACACACACCCTACCGCCTCAACCATACATAGCCACTCTCCATATCCTTTGTTAACATCTTCCAGTAAACTGTTTTGTCTTTCATTGTTCCTTTCTCTCCTTTCTCTCCTCTCACTCCTCTCTCTCCTTTATTCTCCTTTCTCTATCCTCTCTCTCCACTCTCTCCTTTCTCTCTCCACTCTCTCCTTTCTCTCTCCTCTCTCTCCTTTCTCTCTCCTCTCTCTCCTTTCTCTCCTTCTCTCTCCTCTCTCCTTCCCTCTCCTCTCTCTCCTTTCTTCTCCTTTCTCTATCCTCTCTCTCCTTTCTCTCTCCTCTCTCTCCTTTCTCTCTCCTCTCTCTCCTTTCTCTCTCCTCTCTCTCCTTCTTTGTCCTCTCTCCTTTCCTCTCCTCTCTCCTTTCCTCTCCTCTCTCCTTTCCTCTCCTTCCCTCTCCTCTCTCCTTTCTCTCTCCTTCCCTCTCCTCTCTCCTTTCTCTCTCCTTCCCTCTCCTATCTCCTTTCTCTCTCCTTCCCTCTCCTCTATCCTCTCTCTCCTCTCCTCTCTCTCCTATCTCTCCTCTCTCTCTTCTCTCCACAGCTTAGATCAAGAGGTAAACCCTCACACAGACTGAGGAAGGCAACAGAGAGCTGGTAAAGAAGGGGCGTCTACATGCACAGTTGTGTTTGTCTGTAGAAGACCAGAGTATCAGAAGGAACCATGAATTTTGTGATGAAGCAAGCCTTAGGTGGTAAGTACTGTATACGCTGCTATATGAACGTGTCAATATTATGGACTGAACATCTGTTTGCCATGCGATCTGATGTTTGTACTCAGGGGAACACGTACCTCTTGACATCTTGATCTTTGTATTAAAGTACAAATGTATTGCTCTAGAAAATACAAACTGAATTTGGATTTGGAAGAACTGCTAAACTATAAACAAATCAAACAAGCTGCCTGGTAAACTTATTGTAGACAATATATTATAATGTAAAGCAATGATCACTATCAAGGAATTAAACGGTCACGATTTATGACCAGTTTCTGGTTTTAGGTCTCAGAGGGAAGCAATAGTCAACTCAACCTATAGACTCAGATACTCCTCCATCATTTATATTTATAGTCATCTCAACCTCCGATACAGCTCCATCGTTTATATCTATATGCTGTGTAGATTAACTTGTCACTGTGGATGAACTCTGGCTAAAGGTCAATGCATTGTTAAAATCAACATCCTGATTGGGATTAATTGGTGGGATGACTATGGGTAGTCAAATTAAAAGTATACCTCGTCTGTCAATCCTAATCCCCCCTCTCCTCTGACAGGCTTGGAGCAAATTGCCTTTCTGGAAGAGGCTGTGGCCATGCGGTGACCTTTCATTTGGTTGGTCTGGCCTGGGTGCAGAATGTAATTTCATTGGGTTGGGAATGGGGGATTGATGGGGGCCTGAGGTTGCAGCTGGGGTCTGGGGGGGATGGGGGACTGGTGGGCCGGGGGACTGGGTGGCTGGGGTTGTGCTGGAGGTCTGGGAGACTGGGGGGACTGGGAGACTGGTGGGCCAGGGGACTGAGGGGCTTGGGGACTGGGGGGATGGGGGACTGGTGGACCGGGGGACTGGGTGGCTGGGGTTGTGCTGGGGGGCTGGAGGTCTGGGGGATTGGGAGACTGGGGGGCCAGGGGACTGAGGGGCTTGGGGACTGGGGGGGATGGGGGACTGGTGGGCCGGGGGACTGGGTGGCTGGGGTTGTGCTGGGGGGCTGGAGGTCTGGGGGATTGGGAGACTGGGGGGCCAGGGGACTGAGGGGCTTGGGGACTGGGGGGGATGGGGGACTGGTGGGCCGGGGGACTGGATGGCTGGGGTTGTGCTGGGGGTCTGGAGGTCTGGGGGACTGGGGTGCCGGGAGACTGGGGGGCTTTCTTCAGATAAGACTTGAAAATGTTCTAAATGGAGAGTTACAGTGCCTTGCGAAAGTATTCGCCCCCCTTGAACTTTGCGACCTTTTGCCACATTTCAGGCTTCAAACATAAAGATATAAAACTGTATCTTTTTGTGAAGAATCAACAACAAGTGGGACACAATCATGAAGTGGAATGACATTTATTGGATATTTCAAACTTTTTTAACAAATCAAAAACTGAAAAATTGGGCGTGCAAAATTATTCAGCCCCCTTAAGTTAATACTTTGTAGCGCCACCTTTTGCTGCGATTACAGCTGTAAGTCGCTTGGGGTATGTCTCTATCAGTTTTGCACATCGAGAGACTAAATTTTTTTCCCATTCCTCCTTGCAAAACAGCTCGAGCTCAGTGAGGTTGGATGGAGAGCATTTGTGAACAGCAGTTTTCAGTTCTTTCCACAGATTCTCGATTGGATTCAGGTCTGGACTTTGACTTGGCCATTCTAACACCTGGATATGTTTATTTTTGAACCATTCCATTGTAGATTTTGCTTTATGTTTTGGATCATTGTCTTGTTGGAAGACAAATCTCCGTCCCAGTCTCAGGTCTTTTGCAGACTCCATCAGGTTTTCTTCCAGAATGGTCCTGTATTTGGCTCCATCCATCTTCCCATCAATTTTAACCATCTTCCCTGTCCCTGCTGAAGAAAAGCAGGCCCAAACCATGATGCTGCCACCACCATGTTTGACAGTGGGGATGGTGTGTTCAGCTGTGTTGCTTTTACGCCAAACATAACGTTTTGCATTGTTGCCAAAAAGTTCAATTTTGGTTTAATCTGACCAGAGCACCTTCTTCCACATGTTTGGTGTGTCTCCCAGGTGGCTTGTGGCAAACTTTAAACTACACTTTTTATGGATATCTTTAAGAAATGGCTTTCTTCTTGCCGCTCTTCCATAAAGGCCAGATTTGTGCAATATACGACTGATTGTTGTCCTATGGACAGAGTCTCCCACCTCAGCTGTAGATCTCTGCAGTTCATCCAGAGTGATCATGGGCCTCTTGGCTGCATCTCTGATCAGTATTCTCCTTGTATGAGCTGAAAGTTTAGAGGGACAGCCAGGTCTTGGTAGATTTGCAGTGGTTTGATACTCCTTCCATTTCAATATTATCGCTTGCACAGTGCTCCTTGGGATGTTTAAAGCTTGGGAAATCTTTTTGTATCCAAATCCGGCTTTAAACTTCTTCACAACAGTATCTCGGACCTGCCTGGTGTGTTCCTTGTTCTTCATGATGCTCTCTGCGCTTTTAACGGACCTCTGAGACTAGATCTCAATGTCAAAATAGTACATTCTAAATAGTACATTCTAAATAGTACATTCTAAATAGTACATTCTAAATAGTACATTCTAAATAGTACATTCTAAATAGTACATTCTAAATAGTACATTCTGAGCAATAACATAAAGTCCTATTTTCCCACTTCTCTATCACATTTAGCTTTGACTGATATCATTGGAAATAAACTGGATGTTATGTGTTGCTTGCATCCACCATCTCACACAGATCTCCGTATGGATCCTAGCCTCTGGCATGGGATTGCTTTGCATCGCTGCATAGTTAATTAGATATTGGTTCATCGGGCTCTCTGACTGACCACAATAGATTAGCAGGGAGTGCTATTTGCGTGCCTGTTTCAATCAGTCTCCAGACAGACAGACAGACAGGCGGCCGAGCAGTAACTACAGCAGGTCATAACATGGAGAGAAGACTAAAGCCCTGTTTATACCTGGGTCTAACATGCATCCTTTGTCCTGAACTCATCCACATTCTGATTGTGGACACATTTTCAGACAGGTGTAGATGTTTAAAAGATGCATTATGATCTGATTGTGATCAGATCTTCCTGACCACCTCTGGAGGTGAAAACCTTTAAATCATCATTATCTAAAATCACTGGTGGCACCATTGACTTATGGCATCAATATGTGTCTTCAAATAAATAAATAATTCCCGTTTGCTATGAGACTCGAAATTAAGCTCAGGTGAATCCTGTTTCTATTGATCATCCTTGAGATGTTTGTACAACTTGATTAGAGCCCACCTGTGGTAATTCAATTGATTGGACATGATTTGGAAAGGCACACACCTGTCTATATAAAGGTCCCACAGTTGACAGTGCATGTCAGAGCACTGGATAGTGTCGAGGCACAGATCTGGGGAAGGGTACCAAAAACATTCTGCAGCATTGAAGGTCCCCAAAGAACACAGTGGCCATCATTCTTAAATGGAAGAAGTTTGGAACCACCAAGACTCTTCCTAGAGCTGGTCGCCCGGCCAAACTGAGCAATCAGGGGAGAAGGGCCTTGGTCCAGGAGGTGACCAAGAACCTGATGGTCAATCTGACAGTGCTCCAAAGTTCCTCTGTGGAGATGGGAGAATCTTCCAGAAGGACAACCATCTCTGCTGCACTCCACCAATCAGGCCTTGGAGTTTGCCAAGAGGCACCTAAAGACTTTCAGACAATGAGAAACAAGATTCTCTGGGCTGATGAAACCAAGATTGAACTATTTGGCCTGAATGCCAAGTGTCACGTCTGGATGAAACCTGGCACCATTGCTACGGTGAAGCATGGTGGTGGCAGCATCATGCTGTGGGGATGTTTTTCAGCGGCAGGGACTGAGAGACTAGTCAGGATTGAGGGAAAATATGAATGGAGCAAAGTACAGAGATCCTTGATGAAAACCTGCTCCAGAGCGCTCAGGACCTCCGGACCTCAGACTGGGGCAAATGTTCACCTTCCAACAGGACAACGACCCCAAGCACACAACCAAGACAACGCAGGAGTGGCTTCGGGACAAGTCCATGAATGTCCTTGAGTGGCCCAGCCAGAGCCTTGAACCCGATCTAACATCTCTGGAGAGACTTAAAAATAGCTGTGCAGCGACGCTCCACATCCAACTTGACAGAGTTTGAGAGGATCTACAGAGAGCAATGGAAGAAACTCCCCAAATTCAGGTGTGCCAAGCTTGTTGCGTCATACCCAAGAAGACACAAGGCTGTAAGCGCTGCTAAAGTTGCTTCAACAAAGTACTAAGTAAAGGGTCTGAATATCTCTACTTTTGTACATTTGCAACCATTTCTAAACCTGTTTTCGCTTTTTCATTATGGGGCATTGTGATGTCATTATGGGGCATTGTGATGTCATTATGGGGCATTGTTTGTAGATTGAGCTTTTTTAAATTTTTATTTAATCCATTTTAGAATAAGGCTGTAACGTAACAAACTGTGGAGAAAGTCAAGGGGTCTGAACTCTTTCTGAGGGCACTGTAGGTGTCCCAGATGGAACCCTATTCCCTATATAGTGCACTACTTTTGACCAGGTCTCATAAGTCTCTGGTCAAAAGAAGTGCACTATGTAAGAAATAGGGTGCCCCTAACTACAGTACATCTTCGTGAGCTCTTCGTGATACTGGTGATAATTTTTTAAAGTTCATCCCAAAGTGTCCAACATTTAAGTTTACTTTTGACATACGAGAGCATGATTTACCAATGAGGGCCATCCATTATTCAAATGAGTTCCATTCCTCATCCCCCCCCCCCCCCCCCCCCCCAATCCCTAACAAATTATTCAGCAGCGTCAGTGTTCCGACTAGCAGACTGTGGAAGCCGATGGGCCATGTTCCCTGTTCTCTCTCTCTCTCTCTCTCTCTCTCTCTCTCTCTCTGTGTCTCTCTCTCTTTCTGTGTCTCTCTCTCTCTGTGTCTCTCTCTCTCTGTCTCTCTCTCTCTGTCTCTGTGTCTCTCTCTCTCTCTCTCTCTCTCTGTGTCTCTCTCTCTCTCTGTGTCTCTCTCTCTCTCTGTGTCTCTCTCTCTCTCTGTGTCTCTCTCTCTCTGTGTCTCTCTCTCTCTCTCTCTGTCTCTCTCTCTCTCTCTCTCTGTGTCTCTCTCTCTCTCTGTGTCTCTCTCTGTGTCTCTCTCTGTGTCTCTCTCTGTGTCTCTCTCTGTGTCTCTCTCTCTCTCTCTCTCTCTCTCTCTCTGTGTCTCTCTCTCTCTGTGTCTCTGTCTCTCACTAGACTAGACAAAACACGTTGTTGTGCCATGCAGTCTAAGGGTTACTTATGGTGATTCATAAGAGGTGACATCCAGTCTGGGACAAACCATCCTCTGAATGTATCAAACAAGAGCTTTGTGAGATTATATAATAAAGGAATGACCATCAAGAGCAAAGAGTGTATGAAGGGAGGCCACTCTAGCTCCAAAAAATGCATTATTTGTGTGCAAGGAAAATGAGTGACCAATTACTAATGTAATGTTGTAGGACAAGCTGTACACATGGGACGGGGGAGATGACACATGACAGTGATATCCAACGGAGAGAGACTGTCTCTCTTAACAGGCTAATTTAATGATAACATGTTTACATTAGGACTCCCGAGTGGCGCAGCAGTTTAAGGCACTGGATCTCAGTGCTTGAGGCGTCACTACAGACACCATGGTTCGAAATCCAAGCTGTATCACAACCGGCCGTAATTGGGAGTCCCAAGGGAGGCGCACAAGTGGCCCAGCGTCGTCCGGGGTAGGCCGTCGTTGAAAATAAGAATTTGTTCTTAATTGACTTGCCTAGTTAAATAAAGGTTCAAATAAAAGTACATTTGACATACCCATGTAGCACCACAGCTACACCTTTATCTAAAGGCCCAATACAGCCGTTTTAATCTCAATATCAAATTATTTCTGGGTAACAGTGATGAACCTTACTGTGATTATTTTCAAATAAAATGGTCAAAAATAAACAAAAATAGCTTCTTAGCAGAAAGCAATTTCTCAAGCAATTATTTTGCTAGGACTGTCTGGGAGTGGTCTGAGTGAGGAGGGTAAAACTGAAAACTAGCTGTTATTGGCAGAGAAGTTTTGAACTCTCTTTCTGATTGGTCTATTAACTAAATTTACCGACTGGTGATGTCACCCGACAGGCCAAAACTTCATCCCACCAAAAAAGGTGCACTGAAAGGGCATTATCATCCTTTTCACAATTTCACAGTATCATTCCAACCTTATAGTGTGGAATTATACACTGCTCAAAAAAATAAAGGGAACACTTAAACAACACAATGTAACTCCAAGTCAATCACACTTCTGTGAAATCAAACTGTCCACTTAGGAAGCAACACTGATTGACAATAACATGCTGTTGTGCAAATGGGATAGACAACAGTTGGAAAGTATAGGCAATTAGTAAGACACCCCCAATAAAGGAGTGGTTCTGCAGGTGATAACCACAGACCACTTCTCAGTTCCTATGCTAACTGGCTGATGTTTTGGTCACTTTTGAATGCTGGCGGTGCTTTCACTCTAGTGGTAGCATGAGACGGAGTCTATATAGGGGAGGTAATCAGGAAGGGGATGGAGTCCAGGTGAGTGTCATGAGGCACAGGTGCACGTAACGATAGTGACAGGTATGCGTAATAATGAGAGAACTGGTGACAACGAGCACCAGAGAGGGGGAGAGGGAGTAGACGTGACAGTTGTTTACATTTATCATGGGGTAGTAGTGCCATAGTCCGTGGGGGCTATAGATTTGAAAGCAGTTGGGCGCTAACAGTGCGCAGAGTGACCTTTAACCATGTTCTCCAGGTGCTCCAGAGTGACCTTTAACCCTGCTCTCCAGGTGCTCCAGAGTGACCTTTAACCCTGCTCTCCAGGTGCTCCAGAGTGACCTTTAACCCTGCTCTCCAGGTGCTCCAGAGTGACCTTTAACCCTGCTCTCCAGGTGCTACAGAGTGACCTTTAACCCTGTTCTCCAGGGGCTCCAGAGTGACCTTTAACCCTGCTCTCCAGGTGCTCCAGAGTGACCTTTAACCCTGTACTCCAGGGGCTCCAGAGTGATCTTTAACCCGGCTCTCCAGGTGCTCCAGAGTGACCTTTAACCCTGTACTCCAGGGGGTCCAAGAGTGATCTTTAACCCTGCTCCCAGGGGCTCCAGAGTGACCTTTAACCCTGCTCTCCAGGGGGATCTATTGGCTCCTGGTGGCCAGTAACTTCCTGTGTCAGTAGTAACTTGGCCTGCAGCCAGCCTCTTCCTGTTTCAGAGCAGTAACTTGGCCTGCGGCCAGCCTCTTCCTGTGTCAGAGCAGTAACTTGGCCTGCAGCCAGCCTCTTCCTGTGTCAGAGCAGTAACTTGGCCTGCGGCCAGCCTCTTCCTATGTCAGAGCAGTAACTTGGCCTGCGGCCAGCCTCTTCCTGTGTCAGAGCAGTAACTTGGCCTGCGGCCAGCCTCTTCCTGTGTCAGAGCAGTAACTTGGCCTGCGGCCAGCCTCTTCCTGTGTCAGAGCAGTAACTTGGCCTGCGGCCAGCCTCTTCCTGTGTCAGAGCAGTAACTTGGCCTGCGGCCAGCCTCTTCCTATGTCAGAGCAGTAACTTGGCCTGCGGCCAGCCTCTTCCTGTGTCAGAGCAGTAACTTGGCCTGCAGCCAGCCTCTTCCTGTGTCAGAGTAGTAACTTGGCCTGCGGCCAGCCTCTTCCTGTGTCAGAGCAGTAACTTGGCCTGCGGCCAGCCTCTTCCTGTTTCAGAGCAGTAACTTGGCCTGCGGCCAGCCTCTTCCTGTTTTAGAGCAGTAACTTGGCCTGCGGCCAGCCTCTTCCTGTTTCAGAGCAGTAGATCAATTCCAGGATAAAGTTGTAACTCTGCTGTTATATACATCATTCATAGTCACTCAGGTGATGCTCTGTTTATTATTGATCTGACTCTGGTAACAACAACAATATCGATACGCTGGGAGAAATCGTTGTGTTATAGTCACTAGAGAGCTGCCACGTGCTACGAGTCAGGACATTTCAGTCATTACTGATTACAAGATGACATAGACCTTTTAAACTGGACTGGCTGGTCCACACACTAGTTTTACAACTGAAGTCTATGCACCATTATTTTATCCCTAGCAAGTTTATATTATTGTAATTGGGAATCTCTCTATATTTCATCCTTACTCTACTGTACTCTACTGGAACTTTACAGACCCACAGTTGCTGATACGGTATGTCATATAGACCAGTGAGACAGGTTGCTGATACAGTATGTCATATAGACCAGTGAGACAGGTTGCTGATACAGTATGTCACATAGATCAGTGAGACAGGTTGCTGATACAGTATGTCACATAGATCAGTGAGACAGGTTGCTGATACAGTATGTCATATAGACCAGTGAGACAGGTTGCTGATACAGTATGTCACATAGATCAGTGAGACAGGTTGCTGATACAGTATGTCATATAGACCAGTGAGACAGGTTGCTGATACAGTATGTCACATAGATCAGTGAGACAGGTTGCTGATACAGTATGTCAAATAGACCAGTGAGACAGGTTGGGCTGCTGATACAGTATGTCATATAGACCAGTGAGACAGGTTGCTGATACGGTATGTCATATAGACCAGTGAGACAGGTTGCTGATACAGTATGTCAAATAGACCAGTGAGACAGGTTGCTGATACAGTATGTCATATAGACCAGTGAGACAGGTTGCTGATACAGTATGTCACATAGATCAGTGAGACAGGTTGCTGATACAGTATGTCATATAGACCAGTGAGACAGGTTGCTGATACAGTATGTCACATAGATCAGTGAGACAGGTTGCTGATACAGTATGTCATATAGACCAGTGAGACAGGTTGCTAATACAGTATGTCAAATAGACCAGTGAGACAGGTTGCTGATACAGTATGTCATATAGACCAGTGAGACAGGTTGCTGATACGGTATGTCAGTTAGACCAGTGAGACAGGTTGGGTTGCTGATACAGTATGTCATATAGACCAGTGAGACAGGTTGCTGATACAGTATGTCATATAGACCAGTGAGACAGGTTGCTGATACGGTATGTCAGTTAGACCAGTGAGACAGGTTGCTGAAACAGAATGTCATATAGACCAATGAGACAGGTTGGGTTGCTGATACAGTATATCATATAGATCAGTGAGACAGGTTGGGCTGCTGATACAGTATGTCATATAGATCAGTGAGACAGGTTGCTGATACGGTATGTCATATAGACCAGTGAGACATGTTGCTGATACAGTATATCATATAGATCAGTGAGACAGGTTGCTGATACAGTATGTCATATAGATCAGTGAGACAGGTTGCTGATACAGTATGTCATATAGACCAGTGAGACAGGTTGCTGATATGGTATGTCAGTTAGACCAGTGAGACAGGTTGCTGATACAGTATGTCATATAGATCAGTGAGACAGGTTGGGCTGCTGATACAGTATATCATATAGATCAGTGAGACAGGTTGCTGATACAGTATGTCATATAGATCAGTGAGACAGGTTGCTGATACAGTATGTCATATAGACCAGTGAGACAGGTTGCTGATACAGTATGTCACATAGATCAGTGAGACAGGTTGCTGATACAGTATGTCATATAGATCAGTGAGACAGGTTGGGCTGCTGATACAGTATATCATATAGATCAGTGAGACAGGTTGGGCTGCTGATACAGTATATCATATAGATCAGTGAGACAGGTTGGGCTGCTGATACAGTATGTCATATAGATCAGTGAGACAGGTTGCTGATACAGTATGTCATATAGACCAGTGAGACAGGTTGCTGATACAGTATGTCATATAGATCAGTGAGACAGGTTGCTGATACAGTATGTCATATAGACCAGTGAGACAGGTTGCTGATACAGTATGTCATATAGATCAGTGAGACAGGTTGCTGATACAGTATGTCATATAGACCAGTGAGACAGGTTGCTGATACGGTATGTCAGTTAGACCAGTGAGACAGGTTGGGTTGCTGATACAGTATGTCATATAGACCAGTGAGACAGGTTGCTGATACAGTATGTCATATAGACCAGTGAGACAGGTTGCTGATACGGTATGTCAGTTAGACCAGTGAGACAGGTTGGGTTGCTGATACAGTATGTCATATAGACCAGTGAGACAGGTTGGGTTGCTGATACAGTATGTCATAGATCAGTGAGACAGGTTGCTGAAACAGAATGTCATATAGACCAGTGAGACAGGTTGGGTTGCTGATACAGCATATCATATAGATCAGTGAGACAGGTTGGGCTGCTGATACAGTATATCATATAGATCAGTGAGACAGGTTGGGCTGCTGATACAGTATGTCATATAGATCAGTGAGACAGGTTGCTGATACAGTATGTCACAGATCAGTGAGACAGGTTGCTGATACAGTATGTCATATAGATCAGTGAGACAGGTTGGGCTGCTGATACAGTATGTCATATAGATCAGTGAGACAGGTTGCTGATACAGTATGTCACAGATCAGTGAGACAGGTTGCTGATACAGTATGTCATATAGATCAGTGAGACAGGTTGGGTTGCTGATACAGTATGTCATATAGATCAGTGAGACAGGTTGCTGATACAGTATGTCACATAGATCAGTGAGACAGGTTGCTGATACAGTATGTCATATAGATCAGTGAGACAGGTTGGGCTGCTGATACAGTATATCATATAGACCAGTGAGACAGGTTGGGCTGCTGATACAGTATATCATATAGACCAGTGAGACAGGTTGGGTTGCTGATACAGTATATCATATAGACCAGTGAGACAGGTTGGGTTGCTGATACAGTATGTTATATAGACCAGTGAGACAGGTTGGGTTGCTGATACAGTATGTCATATAGATCAATGAGACAGGTTGCTGATACAGTATGTCACATAGATCAGTGAGACAGGTTGCTGATACAGTATGTTATATAGACCAGTGAGACAGGTTGGGTTGCTGATACAGTATATCATATAGATCAGTGAGACAGGTTGCTGATACAGTATGTCATATAGATCAGTGAGACAGTTTGGGCTGCTGATACAGTATGTCATATAGATCAGTGAGACAGGTTGCTGATACAGTATATCATATAGACCAGTGAGACAGGTTGGGCTGCTGATACAGTATATCATATAGACCAGTGAGACAGGTTGCTGATACAGTATGTCATAGATCAGTGAGACAGGTTGCTGATACAGTATGTCATATAGATCAGTGAGACAGGTTGGGCTGCTGATACAGTATATCATATAGACCAGTGAGACAGGTTGGGCTGCTGATACAGTATATCATATAGACCAGTGAGACAGGTGGCAGGTTGTGGCTGTAGGATTTGGGTTGGTAGCAGATGGACAAATAGAAGTGTATTGTATTGTATTTTAACTGAATGACTTCAGGCTCTGTGTGTGTGCCTGCTTCCTCCAGGGGCCACTAAAGACATGGGGAAAATGTTAGGCGGAGAGGAGGAGAAGGATCCAGAGGCCGCAAAGAAGAAGAAGGAGGAAGAGGAGGAGAGACAGGAGGCACTGAGACAACAGGAGGAGGAGAGGAAGGATAAGCACCGGAAAATGGAGGCAGAAAGAGAAGTCGTACGACAGTCCATCAGGGACAAGGTGAGCACTGCAGCAGTCCACAAATGACTCAGAAACTATTTTACATTCAATGTACCTCGTTATAAAACCATTACATTACTCCAGCCCCAACCTTCAGCTGTATACTACACCTTAAAAAGTACTTTGTATAGTTCTTTGAATCCCAGATTGCCCTTTTAATGTAAACTATAAATAATATACAGTTAGTTCAGAAAGTATTCACACCCCTTGACTTGTTCCACATTTTGTTGTGCTACAGCCTGAATTCAAAATAGATTCAATCGATTTTTTTCCCCTCACCCATCTACACATGATACCCCATAATGACACATTTTAAAATGTTAGCAAATTTATTGAAAATTAAATACAAAAATATACCCCTGAGTCAATACTTTGTAGAAGCACTTTTGGCAGTGATTACAGCTGTGAGTCTTTCTGGGTAAGGTTCTAAGAGCTTTCCACACCTGGATTGTACAATATTTGCCCACTTGTTATTTTCAAAATTCTTCAAGCTCTGTCAAATTGGTTGTTGCTAGACAACCATTTTCAGGTCTTGCCATAGATTTTCAAGTAGATTTACGTCCAAGCTGTAGCTCCGAACACTCTCCTTGGTAAGCAACTCCAGTGTGTATATGACCTTGTGTTTTAGGTTATTGTCCTGCTGAAAGGTGAATACATTTCCCAGTGTCTGGTGGAAAGCAGACTGAACCAGGTTTTCCTCTAGGATTTTGCCTGTGCTTAGTTCCATTCCGTTTTATTTTTTATCCTGAAGAAGTCCCCATTCCTTCTCGATTACAAGCATACCCATAACATGATGCAGCCACCACCTGGCTTTAAAATATGGAGAGTGGTACTCAGTAATGTGTTGTATTGCCCCAAATATAAAACGTTGTATTCAGGACGAAAGGTTAATTACTCTTACACATTTTTTTGCAGTGGTGTCTTGTTGCAAACAGGATGCATGTTTTGGAATATTTGTATTCTGTACAGGCTTCCTTCTTTTCACTCTGTCAATTTAGTATTGGGAGTAACTACAATGTTGTTGATCCATCCTCAGTTTTCTCCCATCACAGCCATTAAACTCTGTTTTAAATTGGCCTCATTGTGAGCGGTTTCATTGCTCTCCGGCAACTGAATTTAGGAAGGACGCCTGTATCTTTGTAGTGACTTTAAGTTTAATTAACAACTTCACCATTCTCAAAGGGATATTCAATGGCTGCTTTTTAAAATGTTTACCCATCTACCAATAGGTGCCCTTCTTTGCAAGGCATTGGAAAACCTCCCTGGTCTTTGTGGTTGAATCTGTGTTTGAAATTCACTGCTCGACTGAGGGACCTTACAGATGTGTGGGGTACAGAGGTGAGGTAGTCATTCAAAAATCCTGTTAAACACTAATATACAGAGTGAGTCCAGGCAACTTATTGTGACTTTTTAAGCACATTTTTACTCCTGGATTTATTTAGGTTGCCATGGCAAAGGGGTTGAAAACGTATTGACTCAAGACATCATTTTAAATTAATTTGTTTTAAAAAATAATCTAAAAACATAATTCCACTTTGACATTATGGCTATTTTGTGTAGGCCAGTGAGAGAGAAGAAATCTAGATTTTATCCATTTGAAATTCAGGCTGTATCAAATCATATTTTATTTGTCACATGCGCCAAATATTCAACAGGTGTAGATCTTACAGTAAAATGTTTACTTTACAAGCCAATAATCAACAATGCTTTAAGAAGTAAAATAATTTCTAACAACAACAAAAAAAATCGAAAATCGAAAATAAAAATAACTAATAATTAAACAGCAGCAGTAAAATAACAATATTTAACAATATTTAATAACAAACGGTAACATAACAAAATGTGGATAAAGCCAAGGGGTGTGAATATTTTCTGAAGGCACTGTAAGTGCAAGAATCAAGCCTTGTGGAACACCATTTGATCTCAAGATGGGAGGTGTGGGGGTGCTACTCCTTATGAAAGTGACATCCTCATATATTGTTATCACTGTGCCCTTTATCCACGCAGTATGGCTTGAAGAAGAAGGAGGAGAAGGAGGCGGAGGAGAAGGCAGCCATGGAGCAGGCCTGTGAGGGGTCTCTGACGCGCGCCAAGAAGGCCATCCCAGCCGGGTGCGGAGACGAGGAAGACGAGGATGAGGAGAGCATTCTGGACACCGTCCTCAAGTTCCTCCCTGGACCTCTAAAGGACATGTTCAAGAAGTAAAGAACACATCGACAACAACAACACATGGTTCGGTCCAGCCAGGGGGAGGGGGAGGAGAGATCTGGGACTGGGGATTTGGGTAGAAGGGGTTCTTGCCAAACGGCCATTCACTGCCTTTACAGAAGTATTTGTTGTTTTCTTACTCTGACTAGACACAATGTGGTTATATATCTACCCACAGCTTCTCGTCGGTCTCTCAACTGCCGACTGAGTTTATGTTTGGTTTTTATCCCCCACTTATCTAACATTCCAACATTGGTATATAGATTCACCGCACCAGGTAGATGCATTTGGATTGGTTGGCCATTGGTATTATACTGGGGTAAGGAGTTTCTGTCCAGCCATGCATTAGAGAGCAGGGTTCAATCCACCGTACCAATGGACACTTCAATGGGCAATTCCTGCTCATGTGGTTGAAAAGCACTGCCAACACCTATCTGAAGATGGATTGCTTTTTCTTTTTTTCATTCGCTGGCTTTTTCTATTTTTATAGTAAGTAAGCTACTGTAACTGTATGGGAAGGGGATATTCTATTCGCGGTCTTTTTGAGATCAGCAGTTTAGTTAGTTTTAGACTGTGCCTTGGTAGGACTTCCTCCCAACAGAGGAACTGTTAATGAGGGTCTTTTTGAAGTCGTTTGATGATATCATTTAACTTTGTTTGTCTTCAAAGGATGCAGACATGCCACATTATGACGGATGTATTTAATGTTAGTCTGGCTGTACGAATAGAGCTGATCCAATGCCTTCTTAATGCTATGAAACAACTAAGGCAAGTGGAATACTTGATTTCCCTTTAAATTCCTGACTAATAATAAAACAACTCTCATGCTCCCAGATTAAATATAGGAGATTATCAACCTGACAGACGGCATTTTGTGAGAGAAACCATTTTTGCTCAAACAAAGGTCACCCCGTCAACATTAGACACTCAGATTATCCATAGAATACAACAGATTCACATTCAACATTAAACACTCAGATTATCCATAGAATACAACAGATTCACATCCAACATTAAACACTCAGATTATCCATAGAATACAACAGATTCACCCCGTCAACATTAAACACTCAGATTATCCATAGAATACAACAGATTCACATTCAACATTATACACTCAGATTATTCATAGAATACAACACATTCACATTCAACATTAAACACTCAGATTATCCATAGAATACAACAGATTCACATTCAACATTAAACACTCAGATTATCCATAGAATGCACAAGATTCACATTCAACATTAAACACTCAGATTATCCATAGAATACAACAGATTCACATTCAACATTAAACACTCAGATTATCCATAGAATACAACACATTCACATTCAACATTAAACACTCAGATTATCCATAGAATGCACAAGATTCACATTCAACATTAAACACTCAGATTATCCATAGAATACACTAGATTCACATTCAACATTTAAACACTCAGATTATCCATAGAATACAACATATTCACATTCAACTTTATACACTCAGATTATCCATAGAATGCACAAGATTCACATTCAACATTAAACACTCAGATTATCCATAGAATACAACAGATTCACATTCAAAATTAAACACTCAGATTATCCATAGAATGCACAAGATTCACATTCAACATTAAACACTCAGATTATCCATAGAATACACAAGATTCACATTCAACATTAAACACTCAGATTATCCATAGAATACACAAGATTCACATTCAAAATTAAACACTCAGATTATCCATAGAATATAAAAGATTCACATTCAGTGTAGAGAAGAAGAAAAACACGCACAGTTCTATGAAAATGATTTAGTCAACATCATATTTAACAGTTGGTGGTTAGTGCAGTCCAAAGACAATCAAACATGAGCACTGCATTACAGTGAAGGAAGCCGATACTGCGTATGTCGTCCTTTCACTACCCACCTCCCACCTCCCACCTCCCACCTCCCACTACCCACCTCCCACTACCCACCTCCCACTACCCACCTCCCACTACCCACCTCCCACCTCCCACCTCCCATCTCCCACTACCCACCTCCCACTACCCACCTCCCACCTCCCACTACCCACCTCCCACCTCCCACCTCCCACTACCCACCTCCCACCTCCCACTACCCACCTCCCACCTCCCACTACCCACCTCCCACTACCCACCTCCCACCTCCCACTACCCACCTCCCACCTCCCACTACCCACCTCCCACCTCCCACTACCCACCTCCCACTACCCACCTCCCACCTCCCACTACCCACCTCCCACTACCCACCTCCCACTACCCACCTCCCACCTCCCACTACCCACCTCCCACCTCCCACCTCCCATACCACATGTCTGTTTTACACAAGGTACTTGTTTAACTCATTCTTTTGGAGGCTATTATGAAACAGTAAGCCATGTTAAATGGAATTTCATTTATTTAATAGTTAATAAATTGACCTAAATAAATTCCTTCATAAATTCCATGTTATCCTGAGAGACAATCGCATTGGTAGTGTTTGAATCATTAATATCCAAAGATACTGAAAAAACACCATCATTTATTTTGTCCCCACTAACTAAGGAAATTGTCCAGAACTAAGGAAGTGGTCCAGTCTTGTTGATATCAGTAGGAATAGGCTGGCAACATATAGTTTTTATGTCGACATTGATGTCATTTTGGGATACACTTTCCAAAGACCAAACCCTGTGAAGCTTTAATTGTCAGAAATTCTCATATTTTTCATATAACGTACATGGCTACATGACATTGAAGATTGATACATTCGAGAAAAAAAAACTAAACTAAAAATTTAAATAATCACATGTTATGAATAAACATTTTCTCTTTTTTTTTTTTAGGTCTGATAGGGTTTTTTCACTAGGTAAAAGCATATGGTTTAGACTGTAATAATCACACACACACAAAAAAAAAACTATAACAATTATAATTCAATGTTGAATTATTTTTTTTCCTGTAAAAAAAAAAGTGTAGTTCCGTTACACTATCTACCTATTTGTCTAAACCCTTCTCACCAACTGTATCCTAATGTGTACAATATACAAGTGTATGCGCAAACAAAAGACGAGGAGAAAACAATGAAGTCATTGTAATGATGTCTATGTACTACCACAGTACATGTACTGTATGTATGTTTGTATGTTTATACAGTATCTGTGTCTTTCTATAGTGACGTGATATATCATGTTTATACAGTCCCTGTTTATAAGTGTCTATGAATCCTGTGTGCACAAACTCTAACCAGGCTCGAATTGGTTGTGCCATATGTCTAAAGAAATACTTAACACATTCCTTTCACATCGCCATAGGAACATAGGGGGGGGGGGGGGGGGGAATTCACACCAAATACTACAACACAAACAATGGCCTGTTTATGTTGTAGTCTCCCGGCAACAGAATCTGTTTTACTAGATTCAGAAGTTTGGGTTGTTGTAGATTCTCAGCTCTGTGATGGCCTGTGTCGATCACATACAGAATAAGAGTTTGTTGATGACAGACTGAATTGTTATAACACCCCTGGCCCTATAACATCCTACTGCTATAACACCAGGCCCTATAACATCCGCAGATGCTATTCATTCTGACCTGCCCTCTCATGTGATGATGCAATTCATTTCATGACAAAAACAACAGGTGGCTTTAACTCTACCTTTACTGAGACTTTTATAAACAATCAGAATTATATAATTCATATTCAACAACACTGTATGTTAACCCCAAACTGGGGACACAACAGTTATGTGTTGACTTATTAACATGCTGCCTCTAACGGTGATTGTCGACAGGTTTCTCCTATATTTTACCTTTATTTAACCAGGCAAGTCAGTTAAGAACAAATTCTTATTTTCAATGGCGGCCTAGGAACAGTGGGTTAACTGCCTTGTTCAGGGGCAGAACGGGGATATGAACTTGCAACTGGTTACGAGTCCAACGCTCTAACCACTAGGCTACCCTGCCGCCCCATATATATCCTCTCATATCCTGAACTATATAACACACGTCACAGAGATAGTGTGCCACTGCCCGAGTAAAGTCCAGACAGGATGTGTTGCCATACAGATTTGCTCTCCTTATTACAGACCATTTTAACAATGTGTTTCCATTTTGGTCAAAGAAGCTGTTGAGGTTTTTGTTGTTGTCTTCATCCCAATACCCAATATAGTTCAGATACATATATGTTTCCTCGACATATTCTGCTGGGGACGTACTATATGCAGTAAATCAAACATCTGTGTATATTGATGATAGCATGTATTCCAAGCAGCATACAGCTCATACCTCTGCCCCAGTTGTAAACAGACTCTTGTAATTGCGGTGATGTATGTATGAACATGTATGAGTGGTTCCAATTTGGCTTTACAATTATAATGCATATTTCTCTGTCTTGCTGCTGCATATTAGTGATATATGATGGTTGGGTGATTGTCCCTGGCTGGGATAGGGGCATAAATCTGTGTCCAAACTTCAACTGCGATACTCACACTTTCCTCCTGTAATTGTTTAGAGTAGGGTTTGTCAAACAGGAAAAATAGCCATATTTCATCCGTCTATTATCCTCTCTCTCTCGCTTTTATCTCTCTATATATCTCTTTCTCTCTCTCTCTTCCTCTCTCCCTCTCTCTCTCTCTCTTTCTCTCTCTCTATATCTCTTTCTCTCTCTCTCTTCCTCTCTCTCTCTCTATATATATATATCTTTCTCTCTCTCTCCCCACTCTCTCTCTCCCCTTTCTCTCTCTCTTCCTCTCTTTCTCTCTATATATATATATTTCTCTCTCTCTCCCCTCTCTCTCTCTCCCCTTTCTCTCTCTCTCCCTCTCTCTCTCTCTCTTCCTCTCTCTCTCTTCCTCCCTCTCTCTCTCTTCCTCCCTCTCTCCCCTTTCTCTCTCTCTCTCTCTTCCTCCCTCTCTCTCTCTTCCTCCCTCTCTCTCCTCCCTCTTTCCACTCTCTATCTCTCTCTCTCTCTCTCTCTCTCTCTCTCTCCTTTCTCTCTCTCCTCTTTCCCCCCTCTCTCCTCTCTCCCCCCCCCTCTCTCTCTCTTCCTCTCTCTCTCTGACATATTCTCAAGGCACCACAGCATGATGTGAACTGCCTTTTTGCAAAGGGCTATTATCATTTAATTTTCACATAGATGAGTACATTTGTCACAAACAATGCTTGTTCTGGTAATGTTTACTAGGCATTTCATTATTTTGGTTGCATGAAATGGTGTGGAAATAATATTTATTATTGTCCTTCTGACCTATAATATTAGCAAGGCCAGGAACACAAGACTCATTAATGAAGCTCTCAGATGGAGTGATTTAACAATATAGATATGTGTCCTCTGGTATTACACAAGAACATTCCTATTTTTGAAATGGAATTGAGCCCCGCCCTGGTGAAATGTTCGATTGCATTAATTTAACTTGAAAAGGTGGAAAAACAGCAGAATTCTAACTTTTCTCCTGTATATTACTTGCACCTTGACAGTAGTCTTTGGATTAGGGTTCAGGATGACTCCCTCAGAATTGAAGGAAAATACAAACAATATCAGGTCTGAGGTAACAAAGGTCTGATATTGAAAGACTGGATTGTTTAGTCAATTTCAAAATAAATGGGATGCCCACATCCCAAAACCTTAACTGTCATGGGCGCACTTTGTCCAAAGACAGAATGAGTGTTTTACTTGACATCATGTTTATGTCAAAACGATGAACATGGGTATGGTGATATTTAAAAAAATAAAGTGATCATTTTTAAAACTAATATAAAATGTATAATTCGTGTCAGAGAGATACATCATTGTTTGAAAGATAGATTTAAAAAAGATATATATATATATAATAATTGTAAAAAATTGAGAGATGTTCATGCAATCATATGGGGAGATTTCTAGTGTGGTCAGGTTTTAAGATCAGATCACACATCCTGTTTCAGAATAAACCTTTCAAATAGTGCACTCCTATCAACGCTATTGTCTGTCAAACTGTAGCCGTTATTGAGATTGATGTGTGACTTTTGTTTGAATGACTGGACTGCTGTTACATCTCTCTGATGTTGCTTAACACCTGTCAGCTATTTTGTAACGAGCCACACTGTTGTCCTGCCGAATACGGGTGTGAAACAAAGCACGGAAAGAATCCCACCATGCATGCGGTCCAGTCTTGAGAAAATGGCCCCTGCCTGTTAGTGCTATGGTACCCTATTACTGGTCAAAAGTGGGGCCCTACGCTCTTCGTAAAAAGGGTTCCCAAAAGGGTTCTTCGGCTGTCCACATAAAATAAACCTTTTTGGTTCCAGGTAGAACCCTTTAGGGTTCCAAGTAGAACCCTCTGGTAAAAAAGGGTTCTACATGGAACCCAAACACATTTTTATCTGCAACCAAAAGGGGTTATTCAAAGGGTTCTCGTATGGGGAGAGGCGTAAAAACCCTTTTAGGTTCTAGATAGCACCAAGCGATTCTAGGGTTCCATTTCAGCCATATTTCCAGTTGTATTTCCGATCTGCCTGACTGAGGATGTACAACTAACGCTAGTGTGAACGGGTGACCGAACGCTAAACCTTAAATACATTCCAATGTTTTGATATTTGCACTAAAATATATCTTCTAACTTTCCCTGTGGAGAGAAACTGTTGTGGGATCGGTCATTGTGTCACCCTGTCTTTAAGAACATTCTCTATGTGGCTCATCGTTGTCGTACTGTTTCAATGTGACTGCCATTGATGTTCTAAATAAGGGAAATAAAAATCATGATCATTTTTGTCCGTTTGAGGATTTTTTTTCCTTCTCAATACTACATTCAGGATGAGAATGTAAAACATTATAATGTCCTTCTCTGCATGTCATATACTCTTTTATGTGGAACCACATCGCTATAGACTCATCATTGGGAAATTAAAATGCATAACAAATAAAAGCATTTCAAAAATAAACTTCTTGGATGATTTTGAAGATTCTTCTCATTACGAGCAAACAGAATTTGTAGATGTGCCAGTCACTCATTTACATTTTATGTGAAACCTTTAATTAACCAGGCAAGTCAGAACTAGGCAAGTTAAGAACAAACTCTTATTTACAACGATGGCCTACTGGGGAACTATCTTGTTTGGGGGCAGAATGACAGATTTTTACCTTGTCAGCTCGGGGATTCGATCCAACAACCTTTCGGTTACTGGCCCAACGTGCTAACCACTAGGCTACCCTGGGTAGAGCGGACCTGTACACTCAGTGTATATTCTACCTATTTACTTGCTACCTATCCCCCCCTGCTTAGAGTCTGATGAAGGAGGACAACAGTACTTTATCAGTTGAAGACAGATTTAAAGGAGAGATTCAGAGGGATTTGTTATGTTCTTACAGTCATTTCCACTCCATTCACATATATATATGAGGTTGGAATAATACTGTGAAATTGTGAAAATTAGGATAATGTCCTTTTATTATAAGATGTGATTGAAAGGACAGCCTTGAAATTCAGCCTGTTTTGGTGGGATGGAGTTCTGGCCTGCCTGGTGACATCACCAGGTGGCAAATGAGCTAATAAGACCAATAAGAGAGTTCCAAACGTCTCTGCCAATAACACTTCGTTTTCAGCTTTCCCTTCCTCACTCAGACCTAGCAAACTTCTAGCTTCAGAAATTGCTATTTTAATTGATGACAATCATAGTAAGGTACTTAATTGTTAGACGGAACTGAATTGATATTCAGAAAAGGTTCTGCAATAATGAAATGTTAAATATGGAGATTAATTTAGCCACAAGCCAGTTCATTTTTACTTAATTTCTAGAGAGTGCCAACAGTTACTCATTAATTACATACAATTAAAATACAAAATCCCTGCAATTAATGTGATGGTACAGAAGCTGTTGATTTTAACATCCAGCACCATCCAGCATTAGAAACGTACAGTGCATTCGGAAAGTATTCAGACCCCTTCCCTTTTGCAAAAATGTCTAAAAACCTGTTTTTTGCTTTGTCATTATGGGGTATTGTCATGTCATTATGGGGTATTGTGACTTCATTATGGGGTATTGTGATGTCATTATGGGGTATTGTGATGTCATTATTGTCACAATCGTGACAGTCCCCAGTCCGGGGTCTCCAGCGACGGTCCCTAGTGACAGTACCCCCCCCAAAGGTGCGGACTCCCGGCCGCAAACCTGAACCTATTGGGGAGGGTCCAGGTGGGCACCTACCCTCGGTGAAGGCTCTGGTTCAGGACGCAGCCCTCCTTACGCTGATTCCTCCGCTTCTGTCGAACCGGACCATGGATCATCGCCGGAGGCCCCGGACTGGGGACCGTCGCTGGAGGTTCCGGACTGTGGACCGTCGTTGGAGGTTCCGGACTGTGGACCATCGTTGGAAGCTCTGGACTGGGAACTGTCGCCGGAAGCTCTGGTCTGTGGAGGCGCACTAGAGACCTGATGCGTGGGACAGGTACTGGTGGCACCGGGCTAAAGACATGCACCTCAGGGTGAGTGCGTGGAGAAGGCACAGGACGTACTGGACAGTGGAGGCGCACTGGAGATGTGGAGCGTAAAGCAGGCACAACACGTCCTGGCTGGATGTTTATTTTCGCCCCGCCCCACAGGACGCACTGGGCTCTGCAGACGCACTGGAGACACTGTGCGCAGAGCCGGCACAGGATATCCTGGTCCAGGGAGGCGTACTGGAGGCCAGGAGCCGTCCGTCCTGGCTGGATGCTCATTCTAGCCCAGCCAATGCGGGGAGCTGGAATAGAGCGCACCAAGCTATGAATGCGCACTGGAGACACCGTGCGCATCACTGCGTAACACGGTAAGCATGGGGAGTTGGCTCAGGTCTAACCCCTGACTCTGCCAATCTCCCCTTGTGTCCCCCCCCCCCCCAATTTTTTTGTTGTTGATATTACCGTTTTTTGGAGCTTATACGTGACCCCTCGTGTCATCGCCGTTCCTCTTTCGCTGCCTCCATCTGCTTCCATGGCAGGGTCTTGTCCCCTGCCATAACTTCCTCCCATGTCCATGATGTCCTCCACTCGCCTTTCACCCGAGCCCAGGATATCCGCTCCTCTTGGACACTCTGCTTGGCCTTTTATGTGGTGGGATCTTCTATCACGATCCGTCGTATGAGTGAGACCAAGGCACAGCGTGGTATACGTACATTCTCTTTATTCAAAGAATGAACAAACCAACAAAAATAACAAGCTATACAATATAGTGCTGACAGGCAACTACACATAGTCAAGATCCCACATCAGAAAGTGGGAAAAATGGATACCTAAATATGATCCTCAATCAGAGACAACGATAAACAGCTGTCTCTGATTGGGAACCATATCAGACCAACAAAGAAATACAAAAGCCCTAGACATACAAAAAACGCTAGACATAAATAAAAATAAATAAAAAACTAGAGTACCCACCCTAGTCACACCCTGACCTAACCAAAATATATAGAAAACAGAGATATCTAAGGTCAGGGCATGACAATTATGGGGTATTGTGATGTCATTATGGGGTATTGTGATGTCATTATGGGGTATTGTGATGTCATTATGGGGTATTGTGTGTAGATTGCTGAGGAATTTTTTTTACTTACCCCATTTTAGAATAAGACTGTAACGTAACAAAATGTTGAAAAATACAAGGGGTCAGAACACTTTCCGAATGATCTGTATACATGGATTAGTGTCTGTATTGTGTTCAGCAACCAACATCCTTCCTTGTTTTACAGCTTTGAATGATGGACAGTTGAAAGTGGCTTAACAAATTAATTTATCATAATAAAACCATACATACAAGGCATTAGCATAGTAATTAATAAGGGCCTTCAGCCAAATAACTAAGAAATCCTTATGCCTATATTTTCTTGCAGGAAAATAGCAATAGCGGTATAAAGTATAGAGAGGTTGCATAAGGGTTTGCTGTAACTACCTCGTCCAGATCGTCGTAACTTCTACTGTTACTGTGAATCTGCTGCTCATGGATGTAACACTCAAGTCCATCATTTTGGGCACATTGATAAAGACGAGAAAAAAATACTGTATAAAAAAATAATTCAAATGCTGATCTATATTGCATGCTCAAAAACATGGGGGAATTATATTATTTTAATACTAATATAATTGCTCAGAGAAATAGATTTAGTTTAACAAGCAAATACATTTTTTTTTTAAATACTCAAAAAGATAAGTGCCAATGTTTGGCATCCCTGTTTTCAGTATTTCAGCACCCTACCCTTGTGAGGATAACGACACTGAGCCTTTTTCCAAAATATTTTATGAGATTGGAGAACACATTGGGAGGGATCGTAAACCGTTCCTTCACACAGAATCTTTCCAGATCCTTGATATCATTCGTCTGCGTTTATGGACTGGCTCTCTTCAATTCAAACCACAGGTTTTCAATGGGGTTCAAGTCCGGAGAATGAGATGGCCATTGCAGAATGTTGATTTTGTGGTCTATTAACCATTTATCTGTGTGTTTGGGGTTATTGTCTTGTTGAAAGATCCACGTTCTCAGAACATTTACCGGTCAGGAAACGTGTGGCTTTGTTCCCATAACCAATGGGAAACCAAAAAACGTACGTTCCCACAACTTCAAAGGAACCACATGTGCTAGCTGGGAAGATGGAGGAAAACAGTCAGTGCTCAGTAATCATCCAATTCAACTGCTGTTAAAGAAGGTTTTTGGGTTGAAAAATGTACTGTTAAAGAAGGTTTTTGGGGTTGAAAAATGTACTGTTAAAGAAGGTTTTTGGGGTTGAAAAATGTGCTGTTAAAGAAGGTTTTTGGGTTGAAAAATGTACTGTTAAAGAAGGTTTTTGGGGTTGAAAAATGTACTGTTAAAGAAGGTTTTTGGGGTTGAAAAATGTACTGTTAAAGAAGGTTTTTGGGTTGAAAAATGTACTGTTAAAGAAGCATAGGGCCGGTTTTCTGAATCCAGATTAGGCCTATTCCCGGACTGAAAAGCATGATGCTCAATGGAGACACACATTTCCAGTAAAACATCAGTTCCAAGTACACAACACCGTCATGCTCTGTCACATCATCTTGAATGCCTGTTACCTGATGTATTGATCGAAGCAGACCACCTGGCTCACACCATATATTTAAATGTATACACACGCGTCTAAACAAAACCAATATCTATCTAACCTCCAGATGCTATTTAGAATGTACAAAGGTCATTCTGTTTTCTTCCAATCATATTACTGGAATCAATCATCGTCCATCTTGAGAGCAGACCAAAGGCTTTATTTGGTAATTGTGTCGTGTCTGGAAGGGTTGAGGAGGCTGGGGGTTGTGAGTTATATTTCGATTTATCATGATTAGTAGCTAGTGAGAGAATGGGGAATCGGGGGTGGGGGTAGTTTAGTCTGGCGGAGCTTTTCCTTTCAAATGTTGTTTTGTGAAGAGCATGGTGTCCAAGGCTACGCTGAGGGTATTAGATAACCCTAACTATCAGAAATCAGTGGGTAGTCGTCGTGAGTTGCATGGTTGGGGTCAATTACATTTCAATTCCGGTCAATTCAGATCCTACAGTGCCTTCAGAGTAGTCACCACTCTTGACCTTTTCCACATGTTGTTGTGTTACAGCCTGAATTTAAAATTTATCAAATGTAGATTTGTTTTGTCATTGGTCTACACACAATACCCCATAATGTCAAAGTGGAATTATTATTATTAATATTTGTTTTAAATGTTTACAATTTAATTTAAAAAAGGAAAAACTGAAATGTCTTGAGCCAATAGGTATTCTCTTGGGGTGGCAGTGTAGCCTAGTGGTTAGAGCATTGGACTAGTAACTGGAAGGTTGCAAGTTCAAATTCCTGAGCTGACAAGGTACAAATCTGTTGTTCTGCCCCTGAACAGCACTAGGCTGTCATTGAAAATAAGAATTTGTTCTTAACTGACTTGCCTAGTTAAATAAAGGTAAAATAAACCCCTTTGCAAGCCTAAATAAGTTCATGAGTAAACATTGGCTTAACAAGTCACATAATTAGTTGCATGGACTCTCTGCACAATAATAGTGTTCAACATGATTTTTTAATGACTTATCTCTACTTGTTGTGTATATGTGTAACTGACACACACACACATTCTCCATGACTGGTAGCACCGTCTCACAATAGACTGATCAGCATTCATATCTATGGCCATCATGCTGACATGGAGGTAGCGAGCCGTTCCTGCTGACCTTGCTAGTGATGTTTAGACACCTGGCCCTGTTCATCAGACATAAGAAAAGACCTTGAGGGAACGATACACAGCTTTGATTTAAACGCTGGCAGCTCCTCTTTAACCAACAGCTTGAGATCACCACATCCATGTATATAAAAGACATGTCTCAAATTTTGTGAAGTTGTTTATCAAAACCGTTATGTGGCCTTTGTACGGGTTTCTAGTTATCTTACAGAAATTCACTTCTAATACTCTCTGCAAAAAACAAAACAAAAATATGAAGTGTACTGTAACTAAATAATGAAAGCAATGCAATGTTGATCAGACGTTATGAATTGAACATGTTTTTTCAAAAGGACATCGGTGTAGCAGATGGTAGATCAATACGTATGCATATGTCATGCTCTGTGATCTGAGCTCATCAAACAGAGGAACAATGATTTTTTTTTAGTGGCATGGTGATTTACCCAGAGGAACAATTGAAAGACATCAACCCTGTTGTCCTCTAAAGGGGATTTCACATCAAATTGGTTTTTCCCCTTAAGCCCAGCCCACTAAATAACAATAGTCATTTATTAACATATGATTGATGATGGCTGACAATGCAAAACATTTTCTTACAATGGAAGTACAATATGAAAACTGTGCATTTGTTAATGACAGGAAGGAGAGAGAAACATACAGTAGCTAACAATGTTGTGATCTGCAGATTTTTAGATCCTTTGTTGTTTTGGCTGTAAAAAAAAACAGAAACAGGATGCCAGGATATAAATGAAATTAGGGAGTGGTCAGGGGATGCCTGTTCCATCCCTGCTACGAATAGGAAGCTGCAAAATGAGATATCCTGGAGCCCGCTGCTCAGAAGCATCAGAGATGGGAGAGGACAGCTGTCACCAGCCCAGTCAGGAGTTTCCTGATCTGGGCACCGAGACAACTTTCGCTGGGAAGAGGAACGAGGAATGGACACCATGTCTAATCTCTAGTCACACGGGGTGATTCCCGAGAGGGAGTGTGACTGGCCTCACACTCCCTCACTCCCAATCTCAAGACAACTGTTGTTTTCTTTCCAACCCATTGCTCACCTTCTCCTTTGTTATCAGACACGAGGAAACTGTTCCATTCTGGAAGCATCCTGGTGTTCTTAGAACCATATGAAAAAACAGGCTGTGCTTCCATCTAAACAAACTGTGTGCTCTCCCACCTCCTCCTCAGCTATGGCAGCCACGCTACAGAAGCTGTTGTCTTATACAATAATCACTCATCATGATAAGCGCTTAGTTGGAAGATATAAGTTAATCACTTATCATATATTAACCACTTCGTCGTAACTTCACTATGACATGACTGCAAACATACGTGCACATTACATGCATTCATATGAAACCCTTACAGCCATGTACAGTCAGATCCAAAATGATTAGCACTCATGCTAAAGATGAGGGGGAAAAAGACTGTATAAAATCAATATAAATACTGAGCTATAGCGTGTTCCAAAACACACTATATTCCAAAAAAGTATATTATTTTATACAAATGGAAAGAAAAGAGTTTAAGTAATAAAACTTTAACCTTTTAATACCTTTTAATATCTGTCAATACCTTTTAATATCTGTCAATACCTTTTAATACCTTTTAATATCTGTCAATACCTTTTAATATCTGTCAATACCTTTTAATATCTGTCAATACCTTTTAATACCTTTTAATATCTGTCAATACCTTTTAATATCTGTCAATACCTTTTAATACCTTTTAATATCTGTCAATACCTTTTAATATCTGTCAATACCTTTTAATACCTTTTAATATCTGTCAATACCTTTTAATATCTGTCAATACCTTTTAATACCTTTTAATATCTGTCAATACCTTTTAATATCTGTCAATACCTTTTAACATCTGTCAATACCTTTTAATACCTTTTAATATCTGTCAATACCTTTTAATATCTGTCAATACCATTTAATATCTGTCAATACCTTTTAATATCTGTCAATACCTTTTAATATCTGTCAATACCTTTTAATATCTGTCAATACCTTTTAACATCTGTCAATACCTTTTAACATCTGTCAATACCTTTTAATATCTGTCAATACCATTTAACATCTGTCAATACCTTTTAACATCTGTCAATACCTTTTAATATATGTCAATACCATTTAATATCTGTCAATACCTTTTAATATCTGTCAATACCTTTTAATATCTGTCAATACCTTTTAACATCTGTCAATACCTTTTAACATCTGTCAATACCTTTTAATATATGTCAATACCATTTAATATCTGTCAATACCTTTTAATATCTGTCAATACCTTTTAATATCTGTCAATACCATTTAATATATGTCAATACCTTTTAATATCTGTCAATACCTTTTAATATCTGTCAATACCATTTAATATCTGTCAATACCTTTTAATATCTGTCAATACCTTTTAATATCTGTCAATACCTTTTAATATATTTCAATACCTTTTCATATCTGTCAATACCTTTTAATATCTTTCAATACCTGTCAATGCCTTTCAATACTTTTCAATACCGACACTGAGCCTTCTTTTGGAAAAAGTTGTATCAGATTGGAGAACATCTTAGAAGGGTTAATAGACTATTCCTCCAAACAGAATCTTTCCAGACTGTTGATATCCTTTATCTGCACTCATGGATTGCCCTATAACTCAAACCGCAGGTTTACAATTGTTTAATTTAATTTAAATGTAACCTTTAACTAGGCAAGTAAGTTAAGAAGAAATTGTTATTTACAATGACGGCCTACCCCGGCCAAACCTGGATGACGCTGGGGCCAATTGTGCACCGCCCTACGGGAGTCCCAATGTGATACAGCCTGGGGTGTCTGGAGATTGAAATGGCCATTACAAAATGTTAGTTTTGTGGTTAATAAACCATTTCTTAATAAACCATTACTACATTCGATTCCTCTTTTCAACACCATATTTTACAGTAAGTGTGGGGTTCTTTACTACATTCGATTCCTCTTTTCAACACCATATTTTACAGTAAGTGTGGGGTTCTTTACTACATTCGATTCCTCTTTTCAACACCATATTTTACAGTAAGTGTGGGGTTCTTTACTACATTCGATTCCTCTTTTCAACACCATATTTTACAGTAAGTGTGGGGTTCTTTACTACATTCGATTCCTCTTTTCAACACCATATTTTACAGTAAGTGTGGGGTTCTTTACTACATTCGATTCCTCTTTTCAACACCATATTTTACAGTAAGTGTGGGGTTCTTTACTACATTCGATTCCTCTTTTCAACACCATATTTTACAGTAAGTGTGGGGTTCTTTATTACATTCGATTCCTCTTTTCAACATCATATTTTACAGTAAGTGTGGGGTTCTTTACTACATTCGATTCCTCTTTTCAACACCATATTTTACAGTAAGTGTGGGGTTCTTTACTACATTCGATTCCTCTTTTCAACACCATATTTTACAGTAAGTGTGGGGTTCTTTACTACATTCGATTCCTCTTTTCACCACCATATTTTACAGTAAGTGTGGGGTTCTTTACTACATTCGATTCCTCTTTTCAACACCATATTTTACAGTAAGTGTGGGGTTCTTTACTACATTCGATTCCTCTTTTCAACACCATATTTTACAGTAAGTGTGGGGTTCTTTACTACATTCGATTCCTCTTTTCAACACCATATTTTACAGTAAGTGTGGGGTTCTTTACTACATTCGATTCCTCTTTTCAACACCATATTTTACAGTAAGTGTGGGGTTCTTTACTACATTCGATTCCTCTTTTCAACACCATATTTTACAGTAAGTGTGGGGTTCTTTACTACATTCGATTCCTCTTTTCAACACCATATTTTACAGTAAGTGTGGGGTTCTTTACTACATTCGATTCCTCTTTTCAACACCATATTTTACAGTAAGTGTGGGGTTCTTTACTACATTCGATTCCTCTTTTCAACACCATATTTTACAGTAAGTGTGGGGTTCTTTACTACATTCGATTCCTCTTTTCAACACCATATTTTACAGTAAGTGTGGGGTTCTTTACTACATTCGATTCCTCTTTTCAACACCATATTTTACAGTAAGTGTGGGGTTCTTTACTACATTCGATTCCTCTTTTCAACACCAAACCCACCACTGGTGTGCGTGGCCAAGGAGCTCTATTTTCATGTCATCAGATCAGTTCCAATCCAAGTGCAAACGCCTGCCGTTTTCATTTGTTGGATGACATTAAAATAAATAGAGCTCTTTGGCCACGCACACAAATACTTGAGCCCCTAATTTATTTATTTGTAAGTATTACTTGTTAAACAAAATCTCTTCCTCCTTCTCTGTATTAGTATAAAATAATATAATTTCATATTTTTTTTTGTTGCATGCAATATAGCTCAGCGTTGTATTATTGATTTTACAGTATTTTTTGCTCATCTTTATCAATAGTGTCAATAATGTTGGACCTGACTGTATACTGTACTTAGTTGGCAGGGCGTCATATTCACACACTTAACATAATATGTTCTTGTGGTGGTTGGTGTGTGGGAGCTGTGCTACAGAGGGCAGGCAGGTCTACCATATCAAGTCCAAAATCTCACATATCCTCACTTCTTGTATACATTACATAGTTGCACATCATCTTAATAATGCCGTAGCCTGCAATGAATCACCATTTTCTGGCTGAGATACTGAGATATTGTGTTATTGACTGTGCGTTTGTTTATGTGTAACTTCTGTGTTGCTGTTTTTTGTCGCACTGCTTTGCTTTATCTTGGCCAGGTCGCAGTTGTAAATGAGAACTTGTTCTCAACTGGCCTACCTGGTTAAATAAAGGTGACATCATTTTTTAAATTAAAAACGTATTGAAATAACCCACTAAAATCTAGACAGACGGCATACCCTGCACTGTGTCCGTTTTACACCTTGATATGTCCAACCAAGACAAATAAGTAAACAAGACTGTTCTTTTAATATAAAAAAAAAAATCAATTTAAAGTTAACAAAAATATGGTACTGCACTGTGTGTAATGCAAACCGTACGGAGAAACTGTACAAGAAACACATGTTGATAATTAGGATGCAGTGCCATCTGGTGGTTGTAAAGAGAAAGAACTGTTGAGTGTTTTTTCCCCTCACTACGGAGAGTAAATCTTGTTTTATCCCAATCCTTAAAGACAACTCTAGAGTCGCTGTTAAGCATCTCATTTTACATCTAAGACGGCACATTTTCTATAAACAAAAACAGTAGAAGAAAGTTGAGCATACGACTTAAGACAGATATCGGTTTACATGATATAGCCATTTAAACAGGTTTCCCTTTCTGGCAATGTTTAATGGACCAAAAGACAAGGATGTTGTATTGAACATATAGAGAAGAAATGATACAGCACAGGGATAGGTAACATGACTCCACGAAGTAGGGCCAATCATCCGTATAAACTCGGGTTTAAAGAGTGAATCAAAATACAGTGTGTTAGATCCCACTCAGGAATCATTAGGTAATCCAAACAGTTTGACTGTGCCTGCCTTGCTATCCCACTCAGGAATCATTAGGTAATCCAAACAGTTTGACTGTGCCTGCCTTGCTATCCCACTCAGGAATCATTAGGTAATCCAAACAGTTTGACTGTGCCTGCCTTGCTATCCCACTCAGGAATCATTAGGTAATCCAAACAGTTTGACTGTGCCAGACTCTCTATTGTTGTCGTACTTCCCTTCCTTGTCATCACATGCGTAGGCCAGCAGCGGTCTCTTAGGATGCCAGGCTACTGTGAACGTAGGAGACTCACACTGGACCTCCCACAGCTTCTCTCCTGCAAAAACACGAAACAGAAGATACTCTGAATGATGAACTGAAATTAATGAGGACTATATTCTTGCCAAGGACTATGCGGCATAGTGTGGGCTTGTTTTGTAGGCCGTAAGGTCCACGGGGAGTGGGGGGAGTGGGTTATTCTTGCACATTCAATTCTTTTAACTATTTTGTGGTTTTGCTAATTGTGTTTCTTATGTGTTAACAAAAAGTTTGTGTGACTTTTTTTTTTCTCCAACTAACCTGTTTCAACCTCTGCTATGTCTATGAAGTGGTTCCAACTAACCTGTTTCAACCTCTGCTATGTCTATGAAGTGGTTCCAACTAACCTGTTTCAACCTCTGCTATGTCTATGAAGTGGTTCCAACTAACCTGTTTCAACCTCTGCTATGTCTATGAAGTGGTTCCAACTAACCTGTTTCAACCTCTGCTATGTCTATGAAGTGGTTCCAACTAACCTGTTTCAATCTCTGCTATGTCTATGAAGTGGTTCCAACTAACCTGTTTCAACCTCTGCTATGTCTATGAAGTGGTTCCAACTAACCTGTTTCAACCTCTGCTATGTCTATGAAGTGGTTCCAACTAACCTGTTTCAACCTCTGCTATGTCTATGAAGTGGTTCCAACTAACCTGTTTCAACCTCTGCTATGTCTATGAAGTGGTTCCAACTAACCTGTTTCAACCTCTGCTATGTCTATGAAGTGGTTCCAACTAACCTGTTTCAACCTCTGCTATGTCTATGAAGTGGTTCCAACTAACCTGTTTCAACCTCTGCTATGTCTATTAAGTGGTTCCAACTAACCTGTTTCAACCTCTGCTATGTCTATGAAGTGGTTCCGACTAACCTGTTTCAACCTCTGCTATGTCTATGAAGTGGTTCCAACTAACCTGTTTCAACCTCTGCTATGTCTATGAAGTGGTCCTCGGAGGCTGAAGCCAGCATCTTCCCATCATGGCTGAAACTCAATGTTCTCACTGGCCAGTCCAACCTGAAACGCAAGACAATCAGACTCAATGTATGTATACATTGCAAAAGCATGAATGTCAAGTGATACAAATACGGATCATTGTTTGGGTGCTTAATGGGCTACTAGGGTTAGCTGATGATGGTGATGAGGGATATGCACCATCTGTCCATATGGACTGTTTTCAATGTAGACTCACTAACCTGGAGAAACAGCGAACACAGACCAGTTCTTCAACGGTCCACAGACTGACCAGGGCATCTGCACTTCCTGTGGCAAAGTACTTCCCCGTGGGGTCAAACTTGATGCAGATGCAGTTGGAGGGGTGGGCGTTGATCGACTGGATGGGCTTCAGCTCGGGGTAACTGAAAACAACATGTCAAAGTCAGGGAGCCCGTAACTTAGGCTAATTATGAACCTATCTACTACTTCAAGTCATATCCATTTTCATGTGCAGCAGCAATAGGCATAGGCTACATCACAGGACATAAGCTACACATTCTAGTTTGGACAGGATTGTGAATACTTGAGTAACGGGGTATGGGGGAAATGACACCCTATTCCCTAAATAGTGCACTGGTTTATACCAGCACTATATGGGTTCTAGCCAAAAGTAGTGCACTAAATAGGGAATAACCTAGGGTTCTATTTTGGAAGGGACCAAGGTCTTACCTCAAGATGTTGATGCACCCGTTTCCATTGGTGAGAAAGAACATGTTGTTGTCATTAATCCACGAGATCTCGTTGACTTCAAACTTAAACTGCTCCTCAGCTCGTGACCGGTGTGATTTGACGTCGATGAAGGTAACCACATCATCCTTGTTCCCAACGGCTATCGTTTGGCCGTCGGGACTCCAGCAGATGTTGATGTTTTCCCCTGCAAACAAACACAGCAGGTAGATCATGCACTTTTGGGTCGGCACAGATCAGAATGAATGCAACAGGACACATTACTGTAATGGCACATACTGTAAAGTCTTGCACTTCAGTACAATGCTAATGTATTGTTTTTGGCTTAAGACACAGCAGATGTATCGCTTGCATCGCTGTACAAAATGGGTTTTACTTTAGTGTTGACAGTAGCCGTGCACGTTGTTGATCTAATTGGAATGTACCTTTAGTGTTGACAGTAGCCGTGCACTTCGTTGTTCTGACGTCCCAGATGCGTATGGTCTTGTCCCCCGATGCAGTGACAAACACGTCTGGGTTGGTAGGATGCCAACACAACTGATCAACACTGTCTCCGTGGCCTCTGTAGTTGTTCTCCTTCACCTGTAAGGGGTAGAAATAGGTCAAAACAACAAGATAGCTAGCTGTGTGCTAAAGTGGAGGTTGCTACTACAAATAGTAACTAACTAGCCAGTTGTCTCGGCTAGCTGGTTCAGCACATAACATAGCATCTAGCTAGTTAGCAGGCTCTTCCCGATCTGATCATGGTTAACAAATTAATAGATATCTGCTAGATATAAAAGTAAGTGTATAATTTGGTGTGCCTGAATGTTACAATATAAGACTTGAGAGTTGTGTTATGAGCCTTGCACTAGCATGCGTGGTTCATTTATGCAATGTTAGCTTGCGTCTATAACATGCTAGCAACGTACCAAACGGTCTTTTTCCAAAACAAATACGCTTGCTGTTTTATCAAAAGACCCAGATGCCAACCTCCTGCCGTCGCAACTCCATGCTACTGAATGGACTTTAGCACTATGCGCAGGGAATTCCCTGCTTTTGTTGTTATTTCTAAAACTCTCTTGCATCTCTTGATAATATTTGGACGCCATTTTGGAAGATACTACCGCGTTATGTCGCTACAGGGGGGGGGGGGGGGGGGGGTCATCTTCTTCTTCTTCTTCTTTGGAGTTTAACGGCGGTTGGCATCCAATATGTTGCATTACCGCCCCCAACTGGACTATGATGTAAATCCATTATACTTTGTGATAACAAAAAAAATATAAAGAAATAAACCCCCTTCGACTAACGCTATAGCCATTAAAAACCCACTACCCCATTCCACTACTTTGCCCCTATCTCCTCCTGCACCATGCCAACAGCCTTGGAAGACCAGACACCACCACTCAACACACCCTGTAACTCTTCTGAAGTCAAATCTCATATACCCAAATACTTCTCTGCAGCTGCCACAACAACATCTATTTTCTGTGATTTACATTCCATTTCTGTGATACAGTTGATAACCATTGCTATGAACGCTAAGAAGACAACCTTGCTGAAGCATATATCACTCATTGGCCTATCCTTCTGTGCTGGCACAGATCTATTACTCACAGGGATACTCTCAGGATCCTTCACCCTCGACCCATTCACCTCTACTTTCTTCACTGCCTCAGCATATGACACCTTCTGCACTGCTCCCAGCAACATGGACCCCCCTTACAGTTGACACAGACAACTTTATTCACCAAAACTACACAATCCTCTATCCCATGCCCTCCTGCACACATCCCACATCTTGGAATCTCTCTCCTACAAACAGCTACGACATGACCATAAATGTTGCACCTGACTCAGTGCAGTGGATTCGGCACAAAACCTCTAACAGGATAACTGATATATCCTGACATGATTTTGTCTGGTAGAGACTCTGACCCAAAACTCAAGAGGACCATGCTCACCACCAGGTCTGATTTACACCAAACAACGGGCATCACAAACACCAGGAATCTTCAACTTCAATTGCTCACGCGCCAGCTCCCTCTGGTCAGAAGAAACACAAACAAATATCACAAGTCCAGTACAGGTTACCTTCACTGATTCAACTGTACCCAACTCCTTTCCTACCCACCCTGAAATCACAAATGGATCCGCCAAAAGGCAAGGGTCCACTTTCTCCAAAAATGTCACTCCTACTCGCTCTTCTTCCTCTTTCCTCTCCATTCCTCTTCAGAAATCCACCTTTCTGTGTCCCTGGCCTGTCCTGATATTCCTGCTCTCCTGACTCCAACACATAATTGTTCTGCTCACCTTGGAAAACGTGTCGTCTCCAGGCGGCAACATTTTGAGAGCATGAGAAGTAGCCACACACAGAAAAAACGACCACCAAACTCAACTGTGTTTTATTCCCCGTCGCAGTGGAAAACCTTGAGCTTTCTCTTGGTACACTCTGATAGCGCCTTGTGCTCTAGTTCACTTGGCATTGGCCCAAAGCACCAAAGTGGCTGGTTGACAACACAGCCAAAAACTTGTTAGCCCCGATTACACATTGCTTGCCTTCCAATGTCTTGAGGGGTGGGATCTAGCTACAGTCCTGTATTATGTTTTTTGTATTATCACGGATAAATCGTGGATTATAAAAGATTATAAACTGGGTGGTTCAAACCCTGAATGCTGATTGGCTGACAGCCATGGTATATCAGACTGCATACCACGGGTATGACGAAACATTTATTTTTACTCTCCTAATTACGTTGGTAAACAGTTTATAATAGCAATAAGGCACCTCGGGGGTTTGTGATACATGGCCAATATACCACGGCTAAGGGCTGTATCCAAGCACTCCACGTTGCGTCGTGCATAAGAACAGCCCTTAGCCGTGGTATATTGTCCATATACCACACCTCCTCAGGCCTTATTGCTTGAATATATCATCATTGTCTAAATAGTTAAATGGTTTTGAATTATTTATAATCTTTTTTTTTTTTTACTTTTATTGAACAAAATGGGCATTAAAGTGAAGCAATCCATTTAAACGCTGTCTAACTTTATTGATTCAACACTCTTAACAATTACACACCTTACATTGAGGTATTAAAGGCTCAGTCAAGCACAGCCCAGTACAACACTCTGTGGTTCAGTTTCTATGCCAATAATGCCATCTCAGGTTATGTTTGAAATGGAGTTCAGTTCAGCAATAATGGTCTAACATTAGTCATATACTACACACACAAAGATGGAAAAATAGATGCAAGTACAAGTCTTGTTGTTTTTATTGGGTCATTTTATTTCATACAATTGAAAAATGAATATCAATGTAAATGTTAAAAAAAAAATAAAAAAAAAACATAACACTTCATTTTTCAAATCCCAAACACACACAATATCAAGATTCACACAAACTCAGTCCAGTTATTTCCTTGTTCGTCAGCTGCTTGCCTAATAAATAAAAATGGAATTGAGAAAATGGTGACAGGTTTAAGACTTAGTCAACGATCTGGAAAACATGAAAGAAGGCGTCATTGAAATGACTTAAAATAGAGACAATGCTCTCAATGTTGTTTCTATATTTTTAAGAAAAAATGTACAATGTCATAACGTGAGAGTGACTGTCCTATGAGCCTTCAAATGTATTTATTTCTTAGATTAAGTTGCTGTATCAGTTAAGTTTGCATACCGTTTAATCCAGTTGTTTTAGGTTGTACTAGATATCTGAAAGCATGACCTACTAACATAATACAGGTGGGATAATACACACAGGATGAAATCAGGTTACAGCCGTAATGAAACAATGGGAGTATCCCAGCAAATATGAACAAAGCACCTTATACAGCTTGGGAATGTAGGTGGAAGTCATTTACAAATGTTGTGCCATTGCTAGGATAGTCAAGAGGCAAGTGTGTCTAATACGAGGTAGACTGAGTACACAAGCACCTAATTCCTCACGGACGGTAGGCTATTTTTGATTGAAACATGTGCACGGCTTTCATTTGCATCCCTACGCTGTAGTTGCATCGATTACACATTAAAGATAGTTCACAAACTGAAACAGTTTGAAGTAGCAAAAGTACCTTCGTAATGTGCAATGTCTGTATCCTATTTGCTAATGATGACCCAGATGGTAAACATACTTCTGTATTGATGTTTAGGTGGTGGTTCTACTGCACAAAGTAAGCAGTGACTGTACTGAAAGTCTTACGGTAGTCGGATAGAGTCTTCTTTAGATTCAGGAAAAGTAAGGGAGAAGCAGAACTTGCATCAAATAAGCTTGTGCTATACTGTAGATTAGAAGTATCATTCAATTCCTGTACACTATAACAGGGTGTGCAGAAGAAGAGAAAGAACTGATCAAAAAAGGTTGGATTCTAAAACAGTGCATTTCATCAGATGGTGACACAAAGACACATCCGATTGAGATCGTTTGCGCATCAAATAAAATAACCTAACACTTTTTTATAATGAAGTGTCTCTTAACTGCAGATAACTGAGATTCTGTGCAAATTGTGCAGCTTTCCTCAGCACGCCTGCCTTCCTGGTTGCCCAGGGACCTCTGGAGCCGACCTTCAACACTCTGCATCTGTACTCCCATTCCCGCTGAGTGGGTTGGGCACAGCGGAGAGGCTGGGAGACAGTGTGGCATGCGTGTCCGTCTCCACAGTCAGACTAGGGTTAAGGTGGCTGATTCCGTTGGCCTGTGGTGGTGCCCATTTCTCAGGCTTCTCCTTCTCAGGCTCCTCCCCACTGTTGGAACGCAACAACAAGGGTGAGTACTCTTTCAAAAGTCCTTCTTATTTTCAAACATGTATTTAATAGAATAATTTTGTTTGAAAAAAAAAAAAACGTTTAAAAAAACTTTAAAAAAATATATATATGTTTTATTGTTACACACCGGATAGGTGCAGTGAAATGTGTTGTTTATAAGGGTCTGCCACAGTAGTCCTGCGTCCCTGGAGCAAATTTGGGTTAAGTGCCTTGCTCAAGGGCACATCAACAGGTGTTTCACTTTGTCGGCTAGGGTATTCAAACCAGAGACATTTCGTAGTTGTGCCTATGATATGTGAGCCAATTTAGCTGAAATAATTAACATGATGATAGTCACCATAATGGATGTACATTACCTGACAATGCATCCATTGGTTACCGGCGCCTCGGAGTAGGCCTCTTTCTCAGACAAAGAAGTACGGGACCTCCTGTCCTGCCAGGACCCTGCTTGGGGCTCTTGGCCAGAGTCTGACCTGCGCCTGGCTGCTACGGCTGGGCCAGGGCCCCTTCCGCTGGGGGAGGCTGGCTCTCTGGGGCTCTGCCCAGGCCCTGGTCCTGTAGGCCCCTCTGGCTCTTTGCCTGAGCTGTCGGAGCTGTGGGAGCTCTGGCTGTGCCTCCCGTTCAGGCTGTCAGAGGACGAAACCTTGCTTATTTGTCCGTCCCTGCTCTCATCTGAGGGAGCGAGACAAAGGGGTTAGTAGGGACATGATGTAAGAGAACAGCATGTTCACTCTCTCTGTGGGTTATTATCTGCACTAGATTACTATATGATCTAGGAGCATAAACAATAACATATTTTGACTGGCATTTTACAAAGTAAACAGTGATGCAGATTTTTTACCAACCACACTGTAGGCCTGACATCTAAACTGGTTCATGATACTTGGTTGTCCCTGGACAATAATCAAAAGACAAAGATAACACACTGTTGATTGGCTAAGAACTGGTTACAAAGACTACACTGTATAATTATTATTGAATTCACAACACGTGAATGTGGCTCACCCCTAATGAATAGTGACATCATGCATGCCCTGGTCTATAGTTTAACGATTAGAGTACTGTATCCAAATGATCACGACAGAGTGTATTGAGCCCTCTGGTGGGGATATGTAGAATAGTCACGGCTATTTCAGCACACCACTCAAATAGTCTATTCATAGCTATTTTAGGAGAATGAAAGAAATTTAAACAAACAGACGAATGGTGGTGCTACCTCCATCTCTGGAGTCACAGGCTTGTTTACGTCTCCTCCTAAGGATGACCTCCAGCTCACTGCTGACAGGGCTCTTCCCTGGGGGGGGCGGGACCGACTCCTGAGACCCCCGACTGGGACTCTTCTTCACCGTCTCCTGGGGGGGGGGGGGGGGGGGGGGGGGGAGCCAGAAACACATACAACATGTTTTACTGTTAGTAACAGATATATAGGTTGTTGTCACTTATTAAAAGCATATATGAGCTTTTATAATGTCTTTATAAAAAATAAATAACATACCAGAATGCCTTTCAGTTCTTCCATGGCACTCTCCTGTGGCAACTTTTCTTCCATTACTGGAGGTTGCTAGGGGTTGAGAGAATGCTATTAATACATCAACTAAGTTAATAAACAGGACAGAACACACATGTTACTTATGTGCTGACGCAGCTGGTGTTAGCTTTTATCACATAGCTGGTCTATATTTGAAAGCTGGAGGCCATTTTTTTTTTATAGATTTTTCTCCTCATAGCCCCTCGGAGCCTGCAAGTTGTCATGGTGATTGTGTCAATCAATAGAATATACCGGTAAATGACATGAAAGCGGCAGCCATGTTGTGTCTGTCAGTCTACACTGTGAGGTAATCCACGGACAATGTTACACAAAGAGAAAGAGCCCCATGCCAAAAGCCAAACATGAAGACTGGTTTTAGTGAGAGATTAATAACAGAACTGCTATAATCCATCTCACTCTAGTACCATATGATGTGGATTATCCCTGTGATGTGGGGGTTAGCATGCTGTTTTGTTGTGATTTTAGGATCCCGGGAGACTTCCCTTTCACAAAATTGATGTAAATGTCAATATACTCACTTTTACGGCAACTCTCTTTGGGGAGACAGTCAGTTGATTAAAAAACATGACATGATTGGAGAAATAAGGGGGTAATCAGTTTGAGAACATCAAGTAGAGTTTATATTTCCACACTTTTCCAAGACAATTATTTAAACAAAACATGAACTGTTGACCTCTTCACCTTAGTATCTCCTCCCTTGACAGGCCTCAGAACCACTCCATGTTTAATCCTCTCCATCATCTCGTTGACTGCCTTCACTTTGACATCATCTGTACCTCCTTCTGCACCTCCTTCTACAAGACAAGGAGAGATGGATAATATTGTGAAGATGTGTGATTTTAAAATAAGAAATTCCTCAATTATGAATGATTATTTGAACCATATTCTCTATGTTCTATATTATTCTGATTTCAAACCTACCAGGAGTTTGTTCCAACTTCGGGGATCCCCCCTTTGAACCCTTGGATGATTTCCTCATGATGGCAATCAGTGAGCTATTGAATGAAAAGAGTCAATTAAACTCAGTATGATTAGACAGATTGGTGGTCGGAGCATTCATCCCTCCATGCAAGCCTGTACACGACATAATAATAGCCTATTGTCTTACCTGAGGGGGTTGCATCGCGATGGGGGAGGGGGTGGAGGAGGAGGAGGGGGTGGTGGTGGGGGTGGAGGGGGCTGGGGAACAGGGGCGGGGGGTGGGGCGATCCCTGGTTCAGGGCCTGGTGAGGGCTCAGTGCTCTTCTGGACCTGCAGCAGCTCTTGCACTAAAGATGTAAAAGACAGATGTGTTAGATGAAGCCTGGGTCACCAGTCTTTTAACATGAGAAGATGGACAACCAGTTATTCTACTGGTACTGCTGGAGACGTATTCGTTCACAAAGCTGTAGGAATAAAATCTGTGGGTAACCCACAGTGTGATGTGATTGACAGCCCGTAGGTGTCCTCCTCACCTCTTTTCTCTAGGTCACGGTTCTTCTTCTCTACTTCCTGCAGACATCCCTCTGTCTCTCTCTTCTCCTCCTCCATCAGTTCCAGCTGGCTCTGCAGCTCTGCTATCTGCTGTTTCAGAGAGTACTCCTGTAGCTCAGCCTCCAGAGCCTTCACCTACATGGATATGAATGGAGATCCAGATTGACTATATTTCAGTTGGACTGCGCAGAATCACTGATTTACAAAATCACCTTGCACTACTCATTATGTGTTCAAGATGAGCAATTCTGCTCTTTGCCTTGCTAAAACTACACTGAAGAAAAGTATAAACGCAACAGCAGCAGAAAGGCTGGTAAAACAGAAACAATCAAGGTTTATGGTGCTTCAACACGACTGAGAATATAATACACTGAACAAAAATATAAACACAACATGTAAAGTGTTGGTCCCATGTTTCATGAGCTGAAATAATCCCAGACATTTTCCATATACAAAAAAAGCTTGTCTCTCAAATATTGTGCACAATGGGATGTGTTTACATCCCTGTTAGTGAGCATTTCTCCTTTGCCAAGATAATCCATCCACCTGACAGGTGTGGCATATCAAGAAGCTGACTTAACAGCATGATCATTACACAGGTGCACCTTGTGCTGGGGACAATAAAAGGCCACTTTAAAATGTCCAATTTTGTCACACAACACAATGCCACTGAGAGAGCATGCAATTGGCATGCTGACTGCAGGAATGCCGACCAGAGCTGTTGCCATAGAATTTAACGTTAATTTCTACACTATAAGCCCAGGACTTCCATATCTGTCTTCTTCACCTGCGGAATGGTCTGAGGGGGAGTGCCGAGGACTGTTTCTGTTTGTAATAAAGATCAGCTTGTCTACATGGTGCTGAGAAAGATCAGTTACAGAAGCTAGATCTGTCAGACATATGTCTGTAATGTAGCCTGCTGTCTGTCGGTCGGTCGGTCGGTCTGTAGGAAAATATAATATACTGTCAGAGAGGGGAAGATGGTAGTTTATGATTGCTGCCAGATTAATTAGGGAGGAATCCTGTGGGCTGGACAGCTTCAAACAGACACCCATCATAGCCCCATGTCATATGTTGTGGGTACTGGGGGTGGAGATCTGAGAGGTGATGACTTTGCAGGTTTGGCCACAGCTGCAGTACAGCAACTGCTGCATGGGAAACCAGTGTGGGTAGTCAGACCATAGAGATATATACTGTATCTATCTAGGAGTCAGACTGGGACTGTGAGGCTTACCTTCTGGTGATGCTACCTATAACTGTAGTAGTCCTCTGAGGGAGGGAGGGAGGGAGGGAGGGAAGGAAGGAAGGAAGGAAGGAAGGAGGGAGGGAGGGAGGGAGGGAGGGAGGGAGGGAGGGAGGGAGGGAGGGAGGGAGGGAGTCAGTCAGACAGACAGACAGACAGACAGACAGACCGTCCATGACCTAGACCTACCTTCTGGTGATGCTGCAGTCTCTCCTGCTCCAGAGTCTTGGTAACATTAGATATATACTGTATCTATCTCTATGAGTGAGTCAGGGACTCATAGTGGGGGTAGGATAGTCATACTGCGACAGTGGGACCTAGACCTACCTTCTGGTGATGCTGCAGTCTCTCCTGCTCCAGAGTCTTGGTAACATTAGCCACGTCCTCTAGAGCCTTGATCAGCTGCAGGCTGGGGTCAGCGTTCTGCAGCAGGATCATACTCTGTCTGTTAGCCTCTTTCTGCTTCACCAACATCTTGAGGAGGAGAGAGAAGGAGGGGAGGAGGGAGGGGAGGGGAGAGGAGGGGAGGGATGGAGGAAGGGAGGAGGGGAGGGAGTGAGGAAGTGAGGAAGGGAGGAGGGGAGGGAGTGAGGAGGGGAGGGAGTGAGGAAGGGAGTAGGGAGGAGGGTAGGGAGTGAGGAAGGGAGGGAGGGGGAGGAGGGGGAGGGAGGAAGGGAGGAGGGGGGAGAGTAAGGACCGGAGGAGGGGAGGGAGTGAGGAAGGGAGGGAGGGGGAGGAGGGGGGAGGGAGGAGGGGAGGAGGGGAGGAGGGGAGGAGGGGAGAGAGTGAGGAAGGGAGGATGGGAGGGAGTGAGGAAGGGAGGAGGGGATGGAGTGAGGGAATGAGCAGGTGTTTGAAAGACAACAGACCCAGGTTCTCTGGATATGGAAGCATTAGACTGTAGCATGAAGCAGGATATGGAAGAGTTAGACTGTAGCATGAAGCAGGATATGGAAGAGTTAGACTGTAGCATGAAGCAGGATATGGAAGAGTTAGACTGTAGCATGAAGCAGGATATGGAAGAGTTAGACTGTAGCATGAAGCAGGATATAGAAGCATTAGACTGTAGCATGAAGCAGGATATAGAAGCATTAGACTGTAGCATGAAGCAGGATATAGAAGCATTAGACTGTGGCATGAAGCAGGATATGGAAGCATTAGACTGTAGCATGAAGCAGGATATAGAAGCATTAGACTGTAGCATGAAGCAGGATATAGAAGCATTAGACTGTAGCATGAAGCAGGATATGGAAGAGTTAGACTGTAGCATGAAGCATGATATGGAAGAGTTAGACTGTAGCATGAAGCAGGATATGGAAGAGTTAGACTGTAGCATGAAGCAGGATATAGAAGCATTAGACTGTAGCATGAAGCAGGATATAGAAGCATTAGACTGTAGCATGAAGCAGGATATGGAAGCATTAGACTGTGGCATGAAGCAGGATATGGAAGCATTATACTGTAGCATGAAGCAGGATATGGAAGCATTAGACTGTAGCATGAAACAGGATATGGAAGCATTAGACTGTAGCATGAAGCAGGATATGGAAGCATTAGACTGTAGCATGAAACAGGATATGGAAGCATTAGACTGTAGCATGAAGCAGGATATGGAAGCATTAGACTGTAGCATGAAGCAGGAAGTAGGAAGTAAGCATGTGTTGTTTTTATATAAATGGTCAACAACCACAGCCAGCATTCTCCAGAGAACCCCCCTCTCCAGCCTCAGGCCAAGCAGTGTAACAGTACACACCACTACTGTGGCTGTGGTTCCCACAAGCAAATGTGTGCCCTTCAAAGCATTGCTGAGTCTGTGCTGCTGCTGTCAGTCCCCAGACTAGGACTAATACTGTTGATGCTCCTCTGTCCCCAGACTAGGACTAGTACTGTTGCTGCTGTCAGTCCCCAGACTAGGACTAATACTGTTGATGCTCCTCTGTCCCCAGACTATGACTAATACTGTTGCTGCTGTCAGTCCCCAGACTAGGACTAATACTGTTGCTGCTGTCAGTCCCTAGACTAGGACTAATACTGTTGCTGCTGTCAGTCCCCAGACTAGGACTAATACTGTTGCTGCTGTCAGTCCCCAGACTAGGACTAATACTGTTGCTGCTGTCAGTCCCTAGACTAGGACTAATACTGTTGCTGCTGTCAGTCCCTAGACTAGGACTAATACTGTTGCTGCTGTCAGTCCCCAGACTAGAACTAATACTGTTGCTGCTGTCAGTCCCCAGACTAGGACTAATACTGTTGCTGCTGTCAGTCCCCAGACTAGGACTAATACTGTTGCTGCTGTCAGTCCCTAGACTAGGACTAATACTGTTGCTGCTGTCAGTCCCCAGACTAGGACTAATACTGTTGCTGCTGTCAGTCCCTAGACTAGGACTAATACTGTTGCTGCTGTCAGTCCCTAGACTAGGACTAATACTGTTGCTGCTGTCAGTCCCCAGACTAGGACTAATACTGTTGCTGCTGTCAGTCCCCAGACTAGAACTAGTACTGTTGCTGCTGTCAGTCCCCAGACTAGGACTAATACTGTTGATGCTCCTCTGTCCCCAGACTAGGACTAGTACTGTTGCTGCTGTCAGTCCCCAGACTAGAACTAATACTGTTGCTGCTGTCAGTCCCCAGACTAGAACTAGTACAGTTGCTGCTGTCAGTCCCCAGACTAGAACTAGTACTGTTGCTGCTGTCAGTCCCCAGACTAGAACTAGTACTGTTGCTGCTGTCAGTCCCTAGACTAGGACTAATACTATTGCTGCTGTCAGTCCCCAGACTAGGACTAATACTGTTGCTGCTGTCAGTCCCCAGACTAGGACTAATACTGTTGCTGCTGTCAGTCCCCAGACTAGAACTAGTACTGTTGCTGCTGTCAGTCCCTAGACTAGGACTAATACTGTTGCTGCTGTCAGTCCCCAGACTATAACTAATACTGTTGCTGCTGTCAGACCCCAGACTAGGACTAATACTGTTGCTGCTGTCAGTCCCCAGACTAGGACTAATACTGTTGCTGTTGTCAGTCCCCAGACTAGGACTAATACTGTTGCTGCTGTCAGTCCCCAGACTAGGACTAATACTGTTGCTGCTGTCAGTCCCCAGACTAGGACTAATACTGTTGCTGCTGTCAGTCCCCAGACTAGGACTAATACTGTTGCTGCTGTCAGTCCCCAGACTAGGACTAGTACTGTTGCTGCTGTCAGTCCCCAGACTAGGACTAATACTGTTGCTGCTGTCAGTCCCTAGACTAGGACTAATACTGTTGCTGCTCCTCAGTCCCCAGACTAGGACTAATACTGTTGCTGCTGTCAGTCCCCAGACTAGGACTAATACTGTTGCTGCTGTCAGTCCCCAGACTAGGACTAATACTGTTGCTGCTGTCAGTCCCCAGACTAGGACTAATACTGTTGCTGCTGTCAGTCCCTAGACTAGGACTAATACTGTTGCTGCTGTCAGTCCCCAGACTAGGACTAATACTGTTGCTGCTGTCAGTCCCTAGACTAGGACTAATACTGTTGCTGCTGTCAGTCCCTAGACTAGGACTAATACTGTTGCTGCTGTCAGTCCCCAGACTAGGACTAATACTGTTGCTGCTGTCAGTCCCCAGACTAGGACTGGTACTGTTGCTGCTGTCAGTCCCCAGACTAGAACTAGTACTGTTGCTGCTGTCAGTCCCCAGACTAGAACTAGTACTGTTGCTGCTGTCAGTCCCCAGACTAGGACTAATACTGTTGCTGCTGTCAGTCCCCAGACTAGGACTAGTACTGTTGCTGCTGTCAGTCCCCAGACTAGAACTAGTACTGTTGCTGCTGTCAGTCCCCAGACTAGGACTAATACTGTTGCTGCTGTCAGTCCCCAGACTAGGACTAATACTGTTGCTGCTGTCAGTCCCCAGACTAGGACTAATACTGTTGCTGCTGTCAGTCCCCAGACTAGGACTAATACTGTTGCTGCTGTCAGTCCCCAGACTAGGACTAATACTGTTGCTGCTGTCAGTCCCTAGACTAGGACTAATACTGTTGCTGCTGTCAGTCCCCAGACTAGGACTAATACTGTTGCTGCTGTCAGTCCCTAGACTAGGACTAATACTGTTGCTGCTGTCAGTCCCTAGACTAGGACTAATACTGTTGCTGCTGTCAGTCCCCAGACTAGGACTAATACTGTTGCTGCTGTCAGTCCCCAGACTAGGACTAGTACTGTTGCTGCTGTCAGTCCCCAGACTAGAACTAGTACTGTTGCTGCTGTCAGTCCCCAGACTAGAACTAGTACTGTTGCTGCTGTAGGTCCCCAGACTAGGACTAATACTGTTGCTGCTGTCAGTCCCCAGACTAGGACTAGTACTGTTGCTGCTGTCAGTCCCCAGACTAGAACTAGTACTGTTGCTGCTGTCAGTCCCCAGACTAGGACTAATACTGTTGCTGCTGTCAGTCCCCAGACTAGGACTAATACTGTTGCTGCTGTCAGTCCCTAGACTAGGACTAATACTGTTGCTGCTGTCAGTCCCCAGACTAGGACTAATACTGTTGCTGCTGTCAGTCCCCAGACTAGAACTAGTACTGTTGCTGCTGTCAGTCCCTAGACTAGGACTAATACTGTTGCTGCTCCTCAGTCCCCAGACTAGGACTAATACTGTTGCTGCTGTCAGTCCCCAGACTAGGACTAATACCTTTGCTGCTGTCAGTCCCCAGACTAGGACTAATACTGTTGCTGCTGTCAGTCCCCAGACTAGGACTAATACTGTTGCTGCTGTCAGTCCCCAGACTAGGACTAATACTGTTGCTGCTGTCAGTCCCTAGACTAGGACTAATACTGTTGCTGCTGTCAGTCCCCAGACTAGGACTAATACTGTTGCTGCTGTCAGTCCCTAGACTAGGACTAATACTGTTGCTGCTGTCAGTCCCTAGACTAGGACTAATACTGTTGCTGCTGTCAGTCCCCAGACTAGGACTAATACTGTTGCTGCTGTCAGTCCCCAGACTAGGACTAGTACTGTTGCTGCTGTCAGTCCCCAGACTAGAACTAGTACTGTTGCTGCTGTCAGTCCCCAGACTAGAACTAGTACTGTTGCTGCTGTCAGTCCCCAGACTAGGACTAATACTGTTGCTGCTGTCAGTCCCCAGACTAGGACTAGTACTGTTGCTGCTGTCAGTCCCCAGACTAGAACTAGTACTGTTGCTGCTGTCAGTCCCCAGACTAGGACTAGTACTGTTGCTGCTGTCAGTCCCCAGACTAGGACTAATACTGTTGCTGCTGTCAGTCCCTAGACTAGGACTAATACTGTTGCTGCTGTCAGTCCCCAGACTAGGTCTAATACTGTTGCTGCTGTCAGTCCCCAGACTAGGACTAATACTGTTGCTGCTGTCAGTCCCTAGACTAGGTCTAATACTGTTGCTGCTGTCAGTCCCCAGACTAGGTCTAATACTGTTGCTGCTGTCAGTCCCTAGACTAGGACTAATACTGTTGCTGCTGTCAGTCCCTAGACTAGGACTAATGCTGTTGCTGCTGTCAGTCCCTAGACCAGGACTAGTACTGTTGCTGCTGTCAGTCCCCAGACTAGGACTAATACTGTTGCTGCTGTCAGTCCCCAGACTAGGACTAATACTGTTGCTGCTGTCAGTCCCCAGACTAGGACTAATACTGTTGCTGCTGTCAGTCCCCAGACTAGGACTAATACTGTTGCTGCTGTCAGTCCCCAGACTAGGACTAGTACTGTTGCTGCTGTCAGTCCCCAGACTAGGACTAATACTGTTGCTGCTCCTCAGTCCCCAGACTAGGACTAATACTGTTGCTGCTGTCAGTCCCCAGACTAGGACTAATACTGTTGCTGCTCCTCAGTCCCCAGACTAGGACTAGTACTGTTGCTGCTGTCAGTCCCCAGACTAGGACTAATACTGTTGCTGCTGTCAGTCCCCAGACTAGGACTAATACTGTTGCTGCTGTCAGTCCCCAGACTAGGACTAATACTGTTGCTGCTGTCAGTCCCCAGACTAGGACTAATACTGTTGCTGCTCCTCAGTCCCCAGACTAGGACTAATACTGTTGCTGCTGTCAGTCCCCAGACTAGGACTAGTACTGTTGCTGCTGTCAGTCCCTAGACAAGGTCTAATACTGTTGCTGCTGTCAGTCCCTAGACTAGGTCTAATACTGTTGCTGCTGTCAGTCCCCAGACTAGGACTAATACTGTTGCTGCTGTCAGTCCCCAGACTAGGACTAATACTGTTGCTGCTGTCAGTCCCTAGACTAGAACTAGTACTGTTGCTGCTGTCAGTCCCCAGACTAGGACTAGTACTGTTGCTGCTGTCAGTCCCTAGACTAGAACTAGTACTGTTGCTGCTGTCAGTCCCCAGACTAGAACTAGTACTGTTGCTGCTGTCAGTCCCTAGACTAGGACTAATACTGTTGCTGCTGTCAGTCCCTAGACTAGAACTAGTACTGTTGCTGCTGTCAGTCCCCAGACTAGGACTAGTACTGTTGCTGCTGTCAGTCCCTAGACTAGAACTAGTACTGTTGCTGCTGTCAGTCCCCAGACTAGGACTAGTACTGTTGCTGCTGTCAGTCCCTAGACTAGAACTAGTACTGTTGCTGCTGTCAGTCCCCAGACTAGAACTAGTACTGTTGCTGCTGTCAGTCCCCAGACTAGGACTAATACTGTTACTGCTGTCAGTCCCCAGACTAGGACTAATACTGTTACTGCTGTCAGTCCCTAGACTAGGACTAATACTGTTACTGCTGTCAGTCCCTAGACTAGAACTAGTACTGTTGCTGCTGTCAGTCCCTAGACTAGGACTAATACTGTTGCTGCTGTCAGTCCCCAGACTAGGACTAGTACTGTTGCTGCTGTCAGTCCCTAGACTAGGACTAATACTGTTGCTGCTGTCAGTCCCCAGACTAGGACTAATACTGTTGGATCTGGACGGTTTCTGTTATTGGAGGTCAGTAAACATGCATTCAGGATAATCTATACGCACCATTCCGCAACACAAAATTATTATGAATAACTAATTACAGTGAGAATATAGGTCTATGTTTATTTAACATAGTAATTTGAACATTAGGAGAAAAAAAAGTAAAGTTATAAAACATTTGGAGATGTTAGCTATCACACGTAGCTAAAGACAACAAACATTTGGAGATGTTGCTTGTCTGCCTGCCTGCCTGCCTGCCTGCCTGCCCGTCCGCCCGCCCGCCCGCCCGCCCGTCCGTCCGTCCGGCCGCCCGCCCGTCTGTCTGCCTGCCTGCTTGCCTGCCTGCCTGTCTGTCTGTCTGTCTGTCTGTCTGTCTGTCTACCTCGTGGGCATACGTCTCAGCCTTCACCCTCAGGCTCTGCTCCAAATCCAGCTGCTCCTTCATCTCCTCATACTCTGTAGTAGCCATCACAGACACTGAAGAGAGAGAGAGAGAGATGAGAGGAGAGAGATGAGAGAGAGAACTATGGATTAAAGCATAACCACAGTAAAACAATAAAACATAGCCACTCAGGGAGGATGGTCTAATTGAAAGCCTGAAGCTGTTTCCAGATCACTGTAATATAGTAACAGCAGAGGAGAAAGAAGAGGGCCATCTGCTGTGTAGCCCCCTCTCTACCAGGATGAAGTCTCTGAGGGGGAGACCGTGGAGCAGTAGCATGCCCTCGACAGTTGATTAAGGATGGTGAGCAGTGTGTGTGTGTGTGTGTGTGTGTGTGTGTGTGTGTGTGTGTGTGTGTGTGTGTGTGTGTGTGTGTGTGTGTATGTGTGTGTGTGTGTGTGTGTGTGTGTTGGGAGGGCCTGGTCTTTACAGGAAGACAGCCAGCTGCCAGCTACACAGCCACCCCCACATATATTACCTTATAGAAAGCTGACAGGAGTTTAGTACAGCTCTTGTGGCAGTGCCTCACTGATGCATATAAATCAATGCACACATTATATCTCTCTATATACAGTATAACTGGTATTAAATGTAACTGTCCCGAAGGCTACTACACCACATTCCCTGGTCTATACATTCTGCACTACATATGATGAACAGTAGCCAACCAGAAACATATGAACACAGTGGGTCGTGTATAGACTGTCATGTACTGATATGAACACAGTGGGTCGTGTATAGACTGTCATGTACTGATATGAACACAGTGGGTCGTGTATAGACTGTCATGTACTGATGTGAACACAGTGGGTCGTGAGCAGACTGTCATGTACTGATATGAACACAGTGGGTCGTGTATAGACTGTCATGTACTGATATGAACACAGTGGGTCGTGTATAGACTGCCATGGACTGATATGAACACAGTGGGTCGTGTATAGACTGTCATGTACTGATATGAACACAGTGGGTCGTGTATAGACTGTCATGTACTGATATGAACACAGTGGGTCGTGGGTAGACTGTCATGTACTGATACGAACACAGTGGGTCGTGGGTAGACTGTCATGTAACTCACCTCTATTGAACCTCTTGATGGTCTTGCTTTGCTGCTCCATGGTTTTGTGAAGCTCCTTCATTTCAGCCTGCTCCTTCTCAGTCTACAAAAACATTCAGAGTGAAGCAGAAAGGCTGGTCAAACAGAAACAATCCAGGTTTATGGTGCTTCAACACGACTGAGAATATAATACACTGAACAAAAATATAAACACAACATGTAAAGTGTTGGTCCCATGTTTCATGAGCTGAAATAAAATATCCCAGAAATGTTCCATACTGCACAAAAAGCTTATTTCTCTCAAATGTTGTACACACATTTGTTTACATCCCTGTTAGTGAGCATTTTTCTCCTTTGCGAAGATAATCAATCCACCTGACTTCAAGAAATGGATTAAACAGCATGATCATTACACAGGTGCACCTTGTGCTCTGGACAATAAAAGGCTACTCTAAAATGTGCTGTTTTGTCACACAACAATGCCACAGATGTCTCAAGATCTGAGGGAGCGTGCAATTGGCATGCTGACTAAAAGAATGTCCACCAGAGCTGTTGACAGATAATTCAATGTTAATTTCTCTACCATAAGCCGCCTACAATGTCGTTTTAGAGAATTTGGCAGTACGTCCAACCGGCCTCACAACCGCAGACCACGTGTAACCAAATCAGTCCAGGACCTCCACATCCGGCTTCGTCACCTGCGGGATGGTCTGACACGAGCCACCCGGACAGCTGATGAAACTGTGGGTTTGCATTTTACTCACCAGACATGTCACCCATTGAGCATGTTTGGGATGCTCTGGATCGACGTGTACGACAGCGTGTTCCAGTTCCCGCCAATATCCAGCAACTTTGCACAGCCATTGAAGAGGAGTGGGACAACATTCCACAGGCCACAATCAACAGCCTGATCAGCTCTACGTGAAGGAGATGTGTCACGCTGCTTGAGGCAAATGGTGGTCACACCAGATACTGACTGGTTTTCTGATCCACACTCCTACCTTTTATTTTAATGTGTCTGTGACCAACAGATGCATATCTGTATTCCCAGTCATGTAAAATCCATACATTAAGCCCCAAATAATGTATTTCAATTGACTGATTTCCTTATATGAACTGTAACTCATTTATATTTTTGTTCAGTGTACATATCAAAACTATGAAAAATCTAGACAGATATTCTGCATTCAAACTTACATAGTATAATACAAGCCCTCTCAGCAGCCCTCAGAATCCCGCCCCAAGCAGACAGAGACACTTTCTGTGCCTGTCTGAGACTGTCCTCCTGTGAGGTATTGATTTCCAGGCCTGGTAGTGGATACTCACCAGGGCTGTTAGCTCTTCAATCTGCCTCTGCTGCTCTTGAAGCTGACAGGCGAGCCACTTCTTCTCCTCCAGCAGAGTGCTCACTGTCTCCTGCAGCTCTGGAGGGGAAGAAAGAGGTTCCTGGGTGACACGACGTGATGACATCTCTTCACTACATCTAATATTCTGACATATAGCTCTGTTACTTTAACATTTTCAACATGGTTTATCTTGCTACTGGAAATACCATTAGAAAAAAACAACAGAAAGACGAAACCTAATATGCTGTACAGGCACAACGTTATTTCACTGCAGTCAGTCCATTACCCCGTCAAGACACATTTAGACAAAGGGTCTGATATAGTGTTGACCTGCTGTTGGTATTGGCTGTACTGGTCTGGGCTGGTGTCCTGTGTTCCGGTCTGTGTACTGGTCTGATATAGTGTTGACCTGCTGTTGGTATTGGCTGTACGGGTCAGGACTGGTGTCCTGTGTTCCGGTCTGTGTACGGGTCAGGGCTGGTGTCCTGTGTTCCGGTCTGTGTACGGGTCAGGGCTGGTGTCCTGTGTTCCGGTCTGTGTACGGGTCTGGGCTGGTGTCCTGTGTTCCGGTCTGTGTACGGGTCAGGGCTGGTGTCCTGTGTTCCGGTCTTTGTACGGGTCAGGGCTGGTGTCCTGTGTTCCGGTCTGTGTACTGGTCTGGTAGGTACCCAGTACTGTCTGTGTACTGGTCTGGTAGCTACCCGGTACTGTCTGTGTACGGGTCTGGTAGCTACCCGGTACTGTCTGTGTACTGGTCTGGTAGCTACCCGGTACTGTCTGTGTACTGGTCTGGTAGCTACCCGGTACTGTCTGTGTACGGGTCTGGTAGGTACCCGGTACTGTCTGTGTACGGGTCTGGTAGGTACCCGGTACTGTCTGTGTACTGGTCTGGTAGCTACCCGGTACTGTCTGTGTACTGGTCTGGTAGCTACCCGGTACTGTCTGTGTACTGGTCTGGTAGCTACCCGGTACTGTCTGTGTACGGGTCTGGTAGCTACCCGGTACTGTCTGTGTACTGGTCTGGTAGCTACCCGGTACTGTCTGTGTACTGGTCTGGTAGCTACCCGGTACTGTCTGTGTACGGGTCTGGTAGGTACCCGGTACTGTCTGTGTACGGGTCTGGTAGGTACCCGGTACTGTCTGTGTACTGGTCTGGTAGCTACCCGGTACTGTCTGTGTACTGGTCTGGTAGCTACCCGGTACTGTCTGTGTACTGGTCTGGTAGCTACCCGGTACTGTCTGTGTACTGGTCTGGTAGCTACCCGGTACTGTCTGTGTACTGGTCTGGTAGCTACCCGGTACTGTCTCTGTACTGGTCTGGTAGGTACCCGGTACTGTCTGTGTACGGGTCTGGTACCTTTACCCTGCTGTTGGTTCTGGCTGTACGGATCAGGGCTGATGTCCTGTGTTTCCGTCTCCTCCTCAAGGGGCATGCAGTCTGTGATGCTAGGTAGCATCTCATCCAGACAGGGTCGAGACGACAGGCTCAGATACTTCAGCTTCCTGTTCTCACTGTTCAACTGTGGGACAAACAACACACACTGGATTATATATGATAAAGACAAATTATGTACAGATGATAACAGAGGCCAATAGCACATAGAAACATACACTGATTTGGCATGTTGACTGTAATATTGTAAGATATGTATGTACTGTAGCCTACACGTCAATGGCTTATGGAAATAAACATTATACCTACAAACGTGTAAAAATGCTTGTCTTTTTGAATCACCACCTCTTGGTATAATTAAGTAATGGTATACCACTACTTAATTACTAAGTCAAGCAGTGTCAGTCTCTTACCTTGGTGGTAAGGGCCTCAACTACTAAGTCAAGCAGTGTCAGTCTCTTACCTTGGTGGCAAGGGCCTCAACTACTAAGCCAAGCAGTGTCAGTATCTTACCTTGGTGGCAAGGGCCTCAGCATTTTCTCTGCAGGATTTTTCTATCTCCAGCTGCGTCTGCAGAACGCTCACCTCCTCGATCACCATTTGGGAAACTGGAATACAAAAAACATTACATTGCAGTTAGTTTTATTGTTTTATGGTACGATTTGACTCCTATTTAAAATAATGAATGACTGACTGAATAAATGACTGACTGAATGAGAGGAAACATGTCTATTGTGTTACTCTATTTCCCCTTCTCCCTATTGAGCTATTCAGTTGCCCTCTATTTCCCCTTCTCCCTATTGAGCTATTTAGTTTCCATCTATTTCCCCTTCTCCCTATTGAGCTATTCAGTTTCCCTCTATTTCCCCTTCTCCCTATTGAGCTATTCATTTTCCCTCTGTCGACAGACAGAACTGTAACAGGGTCCATGTGACATGCTAATGTAGCCAGATCGTGTTGCATTGGAGACCAGGAAGGCTCAGGCTCTTTTTTCATTGTAAATCATTAGTATTTCCTCTGGCTACTAACTACTCTAAATCAGATTAACTAAGGTCCATGTGGTTCCATTGACAATGTAAGCTTATTCTGCATTTGTGCCAGTGGTAATTTTAGTTTCAAAACAAAGGCGACAGTGCTTAAAATGCTCTTAGATTTGTTTTGGGGGGGTTGCTGTTGTTGTCAGGAAAAGAGGTGCAATCATTCTCCCATATGCACATACACATTGCATATTGGCACACCCAGAACACCCATATGTCCATAATTTGTTATCTATTGAAATGCTCCTTAGTTTACAGTGTCTATACTACTACAGTACAACTGGCCCCTCAAGGGAGAATCTGGTTTCATCCGCTTCATCGTGACACCAATCCAACTAGGGATACAACAGCCTACCTACTCTCCTACCTAGTCTGCTACCTAGTCTGCTGCCTAGTCTGCTACCTAGTCTGCTGCCTAGTCTGCTACCTAGTCTGCTACCTAGTCTGCTGCCTAGTCTGCTGCCTAGTCTGCTACATAGTCTGCTACCTAGTCTGCTACCTAGTCTGCTAGCTAGTCTGCTACCTAGTCTGCTAGCTAGTCTGCTGCCTAGTCTGCTACCTAGTCTGCTGCCTAGTCTGCTACCTAGTCTGCTACCTAGTCTGCTCCCTAGTCTGCTACCTAGTCTGCTGCCTAGTCTGCTGCCTAGTCTGCTACCTACTCTTCTACCTAGTCTGCTCCCTAGTCTGCTACCTAGTCTGCTACCTAGTCTGCTGCCTAGTCTGCTACCTAGTCTGCTACCTACTCTTCTACCTAGTCTGCTCCCTAGTCTGCTACCTAGTCTGCTGCCTAGTCTGCTGCCTAGTCTGCTACCTAGTCTGCTAGCTAGTCTGCTAGCTAGTCTGCTGCCTAGTCTGCTGCCTAGTCTGCTACCTAGTCTGCTAGCTAGTCTGCTACCTAGTCTGCTAGCTAGTCTGCTACCTAGTCTGCTAGCTAGTCTGCTGCCTAGTCTGCTACCTAGTCTGCTGCCTAGTCTGCTACCTAGTCTGCTGCCTAGTCTGCTACCTAGTCTGCTGCCTAGTCTGCTACCTAGTCTGCTACCTAGTCTGCGACCTAGTCTGCTAGCTAGTCTGCTACCTAGTCTGCTAGCTAGTCTGCTACCTACTCTTCTACCTAGTCTGCTCCCTAGTCTGCTACCTAGTCTGCTAGCTAGTCTGCTACCTAGTCTGCTAGCTAGTCTGCTACCTAGTCTGCTACCTACTCTGCTACATAGTCTGCTACCTAGTCTTCTACCTAGTCTGCTAGCTAGTCTGCTACCTAGTCCGCTAGCTAGTCCGCTACCTAGTCCGCTACCTAGTCCGCTACCTAGTCCGCTAGCTAGTCCGCTACCGAGTCCGCTACCTTCTCTGCTACCTAGTCTGCTACCTAGTCTGCTACCTAGTCCGCTACCTAGTACGCTACCTACTCCGCTACCTAGTCCGCTAGCTAGTCCGCTACCTAGTCCGCTACCTAGTCTCCTACCTAGTCTGCTACCTAGTCTGCTGCCTAGTCTGCTACCTAGTCTGCTGCCTAGTCTCCTGCCTAGTCTGCTACCTAGTCTGCTACCTAGTCTGCTACCTAGTCTGCTGCCTAGTCTGCTACCTAGTCTGCTACCTAGTCTGCTACCTAGTCTGCTACCTAGTCTGCTGCCTAGTCTGCTGCCTAGTCTGCTACCTAGTCTGCTGCCTAGTCTGCTACCTAGTCTCCTACCTAGTCCGCTACCTAGTTCCCTACCTAGTACCCTACCTAGTCCGCTGCCTAGTCCCCTACCTAGTCCGCTACCTAGTCCGCTACCTAGTCCGCTACCTAGTCCGCTACCTAGTCCCCTAGCTAGTCCGCTACCGAGTCCGCTACCTAGTCCGCTACCTAGTCCCCTACCTAGTCCCCTAGCTAGTCCGCTACCTAGTCCGCTACCTAGTCCGCTGCCTAGTCTGCTGCCTAGTCCGCTACCTAGTCCGCTGCCTAGTCCGCTACCTAGTCCCCTAGCTAGTCCGCTACCTAGTCCGCTACCTAGTCCGCTGCCTACTCCGCTGCCTAGTCCGCTGCCTAGTCCGCTACCTACTCCGCTACCTAGTCCGCTACCTACTCCGCTACCTAGTCCGCTACCTAGTCCCCTACCTAGTCTCCTACCTAGTCCCCTAGCTAGTCCGCTACCTAGTCCGCTACCTAGTCTGCTAAACTCCCCCTCTGTGTTCTGCTTAAGCAACCACTGTGTTTATTCATGTAGAATATTGTTCCGTTGCAAAAAACACAACATCTTAACGCAATATTCAAAATGTTCATTCATTTTATTTTTTCTACCTAGTCCGCTACCTAGTCCGCTACCTAGTCTGCTAGCTAGTCCTCTACCTAGTCCGCTACCTAGTCCGCTACCTAGTCTGCTAGCTAGTCCTCTACCTAGTCCGCTACCTAGTCCTCTACCTAGTCCGCTGCCTAGTCTGCTAGCTAGTCCTCTACCTAGTCCGCTACCTAGTCCGCTACCTAGTCTGCTAGCTAGTCCTCTACCTAGTCCGCTACCTAGTCCTCTACCTAGTCCGCTGCCTAGTCTGCTAGCTAGTCTGCTACCTAGTCTGCTAGCTAGTCTGCTACCTAGTCTGCTAGCTAGTCTGCTACCTAGTCTGCTACCTAGTCCGCTACCTAGTCTGCTAGCTAGTCTGCTACCTAGTCCGCTACCTAGTCTGCTAGCTAGTCCTCTACCTAGTCCGCTACCTAGTCCGCTACCTAGTCTGCTAGCTAGTCCTCTACCTAGTCCGCTACCTAGTCCTCTACCTAGTCCGCTGCCTAGTCTGCTAGCTAGTCTGCTACCTAGTCTGCTAGCTAGTCTGCTACCTAGTCTGCTAGCTAGTCTGCTACCTAGTCTGCTACCTAGTCCGCTACCTAGTCTGCTAGCTAGTCTGCTACCTAGTCCGCTACCTAGTCCGCTACCTAGTCTGCTACCTAGTCTGCTAGCTAGTCTGCTACCTAGTCTGCTAGCTAGTCTGCTACCTAGTCTGCTAGCTAGTCTGCTACCTAGTCTGCTACCTAGTCTCCTACCTAGTCTGCTAGCTAGTCTGCTACCTAGTCTGCTACCTAGTCTGCTGCCTAGTCTGCTACCTAGTCTCCTACCTAGTCCGCTACCTAGTTCCCTACCTAGTCCCCTACCTAGTCCGCTACCTAGTCCGCTACCGAGTCCGCTACCTAGTCCCCTAGCTAGTCCGCTACCGAGTCCGCTACCTAGTCCGCTACCTAGTCCGCTACCTAGTCCGCTACCTAGTCCCCTACCTAGTCCCCTAGCTAGTCCGCTACCTAGTCCGCTACCTAGTCCGCTGCCTAGTCCGCTGCCTAGTCCGCTACCTAGTCCGCTGCCTAGTCCGCTACCTAGTCCGCTACCTAGTCCGCTGCCTAGTCCGCTGCCTAGTCCGCTACCTACTCCGCTACCTACTCCGCTACCTAGTCCGCTACCTAGTCCCCTACCTAGTCTCCTACCTAGTCCCCTAGCTAGTCCGCTACCTACTCCGCTACCTACTCCGCTACCTAGTCCGCTACCTAGTCCCCTACCTCGTCTCCTACCTAGTCCGCTACCTAGTCTGCTAAACTCCCCCTCTGTGTTCTGCTTAAGCAACCACTGTGTTTATTCATGTAGAATATTGTTCCGTTGCAAAAAACACAACATCTTAACGCAATATTCAAAATGTTCATTCATTTTATTTTTTAACCTTTATTTAACCTTTATTTAACCTTTATTTAACCTTTATTTAACTAGGCAAGTCAGTTAAGAACAAATTCTTATTTTCAATGACGGCCTAGTAACAGTGGGTTAACTGCCTTGTTCAGGGGCAGAACGACAGATTTGTACCTTGTCAGCTCAGGGATTTGAACTTGCAACCTTCCGGTTACAAGTCCACCGCTCTAACCATTTGCTCTAATGCCTTCTGAACACACATGCCTCTGCATATTATCCCCAGCTTGATTACACCATATTTGCAAAGCAGTAGGTCGATCCTAACCCTGATGTCTGACACTGAGTCCCTGAGAATTCTGGGAAAGGGGATCGAAGATTCTGCTTGTTATCACGCTTAGGAGCAGTAGGAAAGTTCTGCAGCACACACACATGACGACAGGCTGATCTCTATAGCTGTCCTGCGGTTAAACTACTCCTCTCTGACTCCCTGGATAGTCTCCACGTCCAGTAATTCTGTAATGAGACTAGAGGAAGAGCAGAGCTGGAGGGGCTGTGTGTCTGTATTGTGGTAGAGATTCTAGGTCAATAACTCCTCTATGCTTAATGCTCCATGAACTGAATGTTGACTCCAAAAACCTGCCTTTAACATGGTGTCATATACTCTGTGGAGGAGCGCTGAGCAAGTCATTGTGTCCCAAAGGGTACCCTATTCCCTACTTAGAGCAACTACTTTAGATAGGGCCCTATTCCCTACATAGAGCACCTACTTTAGATAGGGCCCTATTCCCTACTTAGAGCAACTACTTTAGATAGGGCCCTATTCCCCACATAGAGCACTACTTTAGATAGGGCCCTATTCCCTACTTAGAGCAACTACTTTAGATAGGGCCCTATTCCCCACATAGAGCACTACTTTAGATAGGGCCCTATTCCCTACATAGAGCACTACTTTAGATAGGGCCCTATTCCCCACATAGAGCACTACTTTAGATAGGGCCCTATTCCCTACTTAGAGCAACTACTTTAGATAGGGCCCTATTCCCTACATAGAGCACCTACTTTAGATAGGGCCCTATTCCCCACATAGAGCAACTACTTTAGATAGGGCCCTATTCCCTACTTAGAGCACCTACTTTAGATAGGGCCCTATTCCCTACATAGAGCACCTACTTTAGATAGGGCCCTATTCCCTACTTAGAGCAACTACTTTAGATAGGGCCCTATTCCCTACATAGAGCACCTACTTTAGATAGGGCCCTATTCCCTACTTAGAGCAACTACTTTAGATAGGGCCCTATTCCCTACATAGAGCACTACTTTAGATAGGGCCCTTTTCCCTACATAGAGCACTACTTTAGATAGGGCCCTATTCCCTACATAGAGCAACTACTTTAGATAGGGCCCTATTCCCTACATAGAGCACTACTTCAGATAGGGCCCTATTCCCTACATAGAGCACTACTTTAGATAGGGCCCTATTCCCTACATAGAGCAACTACTTTAGATAGGGCCCTATTCCCTACATAGAGCAACTACTTTAGATAGGGCCCTATTCCCTACATAGAGCAACTACTTTAGATAGGGCCCTATTCCCTACATAGTGCCCTACTTTTGATCAGGACCCTGGGAATAGAATGCCATTTGGGACACAGACAGTGACTGACTCAAGAGCTTCTCTACAGAGGGAACGGAATCTTATCTTAGACATTGTACTGTAGGGGAAATATGAGCCTGCTTCCTGTTTCCCCTACAGACACCAAGCACTTACCGCTGTCAGGTGGGAGAGGAGGTAAAAGCTAGGCCAATCAGCAGGGACATTTGCAGCTAATGCTGGCTCGCTGCGTCAGATAAGTACAGTACCAACGCTGCAGGCCTGAGTCTGCTTGTTTGTCAGCGACGAGGTCTTGTAAGTATTATTGTTGTTTGAACGTAATCAGACAACTTTTAGTCCTAGCAAAGCAAATAGCTATAGCCTGTACTTTCAGGACTATAGAACATAATCTCAATCTTCAGAGATTATATAGCCAATGGTAATTGCATGATAAATTGTAGTTACTAATATCTCTTGTTTTGAGTGCGTGTCAACTTGAAATTATATTTGAAAAGCTTATTTCCCCATATCATATTGACTTGAGTATAATGTACCTATAAAATATACAGTATCACTCTGAGTGAAGGGCCACAATAGAATAGATGCCAGACTGGAACACAGGAGCAGCCCCTCTCTTTCTCTAGTAATGAATCATTCATAATGGAGGATTTGAATAATGCAGTGAAATAACACGAGGTGTTGGCGTGGCGACTTGTGGTTCTCATCGGAGATGAATGAATGCCGACCACAGCAGGGGACAGGGGAGAGACACAGTCCCCCTGATGATTATAATAAGACCTGGTAATAACACGAGGTGTTGGCGTGGCGACTTGTGGTTCTCATCGGAGATGAATGAATGCCGACCACAGCAGGGGACAGGGGAGAGACACAGTCCCCCTGATGATTATAATAAGACCTGGTAATAACACGTTTTAGACACTATTGTTCTCTTGGCCCTGCCTGAAGGCTCCTATGGTGTCTAGGTGTGTACAGTCATAATTCAGAGCAACCTGTCTTTGATGACCTATTGTTTAGGTTAAAGGTCAGCAAAACGAAATGGGTTACCTCTCTGTTTAAAGTCTGTCTGTACCTGTCTGGGAAGCTGAAACTGGTCAGCGGAATTGGTCCCAGCTTGGTTGAGGAGAGAGACAAACATCTAACTTTATTAGGTTATGTAAAAAAAATGATTTAATGCAGCACATCAAAAGGTAAACATTTCTCACATGATTTACCTCTCCTGCGAGAGAATCAAGCAGAAGCATTTCAGGAACTTGACTGGTAAAGATCCAGCCAAGCATCTGAACAAAAATGCCGATGACGTAGCCTATAATACGACATTGCCAAAAAAGACAGCTAGCTGAAAGCTGTGATGAAAGTAGCACAACAACCCCTGTCGTACTAATGCTACACTTTAAACCCTACAGTATACTGTAGCTGTGAACGTTGAACGATTATTATCTTTCTTACCTCGCATAATGAAATCAGGCGGTCTGTCAGCGCTCCAGAACTCAACCCTGTAACCTTGTTCCTTACCAAATCAATTGTTAATGGAGCTACTGTGGTATTTTATTACATGTTGCTAGGAAGAACTGGGCAGGGTCGCCAAAACACAAATCCATGACTATGGTTGGCCGAAGGTCTGAGTAGTCATGGAAACTGAGATACCTTCTTACACACACCCATTCAGGAGCCGGGTTTGGAGAGGCGGTCATCACCAGAGGGGTGTGTAGAGAGGTGTGAGGAAGGGTAATGTGTGTAACAGTCTTACCCCCCCTCCCCACTCCATCTCTTACACCACTGCTACTCTCTGTTGTTATCATCTATGCATAGTCACTTTAATAACTCTACCTACATGTACATATTACTTCAACTAACCGGTGCCTGCGCACATTGACTCTGTACCGGTAGCCCCCTGTATATAGTCTCGCTATTGTTATTTACTGCTGCTCTTTAATTACTTGTTACTTTTATTTCTTATCTGTATTTTTTTAAACTGCGTTGTTGGTTAGGGGCTCGTAAGTAAACATTTCACTGTAAGGTTTTGTATCCAGTGCATGTCACTAATAAAATGTTATTTGATCAAATGTGTGTGTGTGTGTGTGTGTTAGTGTCTGGAACTCACCTCTCTTGATGTGTTTCAGCTGGCTCTCTGCTTCGTCTCTCTCTTCAGTCAGTTTCATGCACTGAGGAAACAGGAAGGAATGGGTTCACGTTCTACAATACAATCATATGCAGGTCACAAATAAACCTGCAAGCACAATCCATTTAAGTGTAGTGAATTGATGACAGTAATCCATGGTCCTTCGTTGTTGTAGGGTATGAAAGGATAGGACACTGGGCTCACTACACTAAGACAGTTTCCGTCAGTCAACACACTGTTCCAACACAGATGTTACTCATTTAGAATACACTGTCATACAGAGCAACCTAGACAGTATTGAGTGCATACATTCTCATAATGGTCCCCCATGGGAATTGAACTCACAACCCTGGCGTTGCAAGAGCTGTGCTCTACCAACTAAGACACACGGGACTCCTATGATCTGCTATAGGACTATCTCCTCATAGTTTCAGTCTCTATGATCTGCTGTGGGACTATCTCCCTATAGTTTCAGTCTCCTATGATCTGCTGTGGGAATATCTCCCTATAGTTTCAGTCTCTTATGATCTGCTGTGGGACTATCTCCTCATAGTTTCAGTCTCTATGATCTGCTGTGGGACTATCTCCCTATAGTTTCAGTCTCCTATGATCTGCTGTGGGACTATCTCCCCATAGTTTCAGTCTCCTATGATCTGCTATATGACTATCTCCCCATAGTTTCAGTTTGTTGGACAGACAAGGGAGATGCTTCTACATGGTTTATTATATTGGTAATAGCGTACATGGAAAACAATGGTCCATCTACAATTCAGAGTACATTCAATAGGTATTATGTGGCCTATATTGGGTCATTATCCGTTAGGGCAGGATAGACTTACATTTTCTTACCAATTATTCTATAACGGCTACAGGAAGCTCTTCCCTGACATCCGTGCAATGCCAGGGACGTTCTGATCTGAAATTGCCTTGACTAGCCTATTGTTAAAGCACGTGTCCCACTTTCACCCACTTTCTTTCTACCTGCTCTCTGCCAAAGAGAAACAAAAAACAACAGTCCCACTGTTTTAAACAGTGTCATCTTGCTTGAAATAATAGATAATAATAGATATTTAAAAATATGCTAAGGTTTATGAAATCGGCCTACTTGGTGGGACCCTTTAGTCAAGGCCTGATTTTATTAATTTATAGTGCATAGATTATTGAATTTCTAGAAACAACGTAGCGCTGAAATAAATACAAAAAAGTGACAAAATGACATATACAATCTAAGATGACGTACCAGATAACCAAACCTCTAAATCAGGTTTGTTCAACTGAGATCCAATCATTATTTTAGCTGCCAAAATCTCACCGAACCTGGGCTTTCCTATCAATGGCAAGAATAGCGAGATTTTGGGAGGGGTCGGCCCTTTGATTTCACACAGCATAGCCTACCTACACCAAAACCGGCCGGCACAAATATGTGCAGGGAAAAAATAAAAACGTCTCACCTTGACCTCGTTATGTCTACTATGTTACTTCTGTAATCGTTGAAAAAGGTCTCAAATATGTAACGGAAGAGCATCTATTACCTGCATTTTTTGGGTATCTCGCGCCTCCGCCCCACATCCTTCCATCTGCACCAGCCCCGATGATGAAGACGGTAGCATTATGACCCCGGTCGATAACTAAACTAATATCTTGGACTTTATAATATCGTATTATAGAAATAAAATAAATACATAGGCTACTTCTAGCAACTGGCAAGTCCGCTGAGATGTCTTAGAAAAAGCATTTCATGTCTATATGGAATGGATAAGACCGCTACTTCTATTCAGGCACAGTGAATCCTTTCGCTGACAGCATCGCCAGCCCCGGCCCCCCCCCCCTCCCTTCGCCCCACTACTCAGGGTTTATTGCGCATGCATCCTCATCTCGTATTCGTCTACATTTGCTGATGAGCATGAAAGCTCCACCCGTTCAGTTTGATTGTGCATTGTAATTAGGCTAAAATGTTTAATTCAAAGTCTTCACTGCTAAATGTAAAAACATTTATTATAATAACAATACATAATAATAATAATAATTGCCCATCTCTCTGCAGACTGACACTCATTTCACATCTTTGCTTAGAATGCTCAACAACACAGATTTGGTCAATAGCCCTGTTGTATGGAATTAGGATCTGAGTTTAACCATAGGCAGCTGGTGGGATTCAGCAAATCAGAAATATATATTACGCTTGTGGAAAAAAGTTATATGGTGAATGAATAAGGATTTGTTTTAATTAAGAAAATCATTAAATACAGTGTTCTGAATCCCCCACACACACAAAACCATACAAATATATTCCATTATCAAGTACAGCAGATTGAATACCCTCATAAGACAATTCCATTAGTCCTACTAGAAACACACAAAGTAACACACAAGATTGACAGTTGACACAAACACAAATAAAAAAAGCTAACATTTCATCATTACAAAAATATAAATTAGGCTCTTAACAGATCATATAAAAACAATATCAATATCATATCAATAACAATATCATGTGGGATTAAAATATGTTCACAGAACAATCCCAGTAAAAAAAAAAATTAAAATTCATTCCTCTTGAAACGATGTGGAACATTGCAGCATTCCTCTTGAAACGATGTGGAACATTGCAGCATTCCTCTTGAAACGGTGTGGAACATTGCAGCATTCCTCTTGAAACGATGTGGAACATTGCAGCATTCCTCTTGAAACGATGTGGAACATTGCAGCATTCCTCTTGAAACGATGTGGAACATTGCAGCATTCCTCTTGAAACGATGTGGAACATTGCAGCATTCCTCTTCCTCAGTACACATTTGACCTGGCCAGCAAAATGGAGGAAAAACTGATGAGAATGAAACACTGAGCAGATCAGGTCACATCCAGCATCACTGATATAGGATCTTTACAGTGAAACGTTACGCAAGGTCACATCCAGCATCCCTGATATAGGACCTTTACAGTGAAACGTTACGCAAGGTCACATCCAGCATCACTGATATAGAACCTTTACAGTGAAATGTTACGCAAGGTCACATCCAGCATCACTGATATAGGACCTTTACAGTGAAATGTTACACAAGGTCACATCCAGCATCACTGATATAGGACCTTTACAGTGAAACGTTACGCAAGGTCACATCCAGCATCACTGATATAGGATCTTTACAGTGAAATGTTACGCAAGGTCACATCCAGCATCACTGATATAGGACCTTTACATTGAAACGTTATGCAAGGCCACAGTTTAAGAGCAAAGCATAATATGTTAATTAATCAATAATCAACAATTGATGAGGCCTAAAACCAAGGAATCTCCCCAGTCCAGAAAGAAGAGCACGTCATGCCTAGCCTGGGGGCCAGTCTCTTTCTCCAGTAGGAGAAACATGTCATGCCTAGCCTGGATGCCAGTTTGTTTCTTCTCTCTTGTCAACCCTTTAAATGTAAATTCCATAAGTAGTTGTCAAGAGAGCAGAAAGACACTGGTACCCAGGCTATGTCATGTCATGTTTATCCTACCGGAGAAAGAGACTGGTAGCCAGGCTATGTCATGTGATGTTTATCCTACTAGAGAAAGACACTGGTACCCAGGCTATGTCATGTCATGTTTCTCCTACTGGAGAAAGACACTGGTACCCAGGCTATGCCATGAGATGTTTCTCCTACCTGGAGAAAGCAGATATGGACATGATTCCCAGCAGCATCTCCAGACTGTAGAAGCAGAGTAACACAGCATTAAGGATGAACTCCAGGAGCAGGACGAAGGACTGCAGCATCAGGTAATACACAGACAGCACTGTGCACGGCACCAGGACCAGCACACTCACTTAAATGGCCACAGAACGCTCTGTTAAGTTCCCCTTCCAACCTGGAACAAGTGTGGACGGAAAAAGGAAGGACAAATAGCATAGGCCTACAGTAGGTGCCAAATAGAACTAACAGATGCCATAAAGGCCATAAATATTAGAAATTATAAGCACAATGTAGGCTACATAATGTGAAGACTCTTATTTTCATTAACACATGTATCATTCTACATCATGTGATGATGCAGAGGCATACTGGTAGCCCAGAATACAGCTTAACAAAACACAAACAGTAAAATATTCAGAGGGACTCCAGGGCCAAGGAAAACCAGTAGTAGCCCAACGTCCAACGTGAGACTAGCGTGTGGATGGAAATACAAAGGCATACTTAGAAATCAATAGTTTTGCTTTCAGCCTGACACTGGGTTTGCAAAAACATCAGGCAGTGAGCGATTGATTAAACATGAGTTTATGTCCCATTGTGTGGTCATTTGAGTAGACTACAAACCTTTGTAAACAAACATCAGACCCTCAGCAAGGAAGCAGGCTGCAAAATACCAGCCGGTAGAACAGGACTTTCAGTGGTGTGGAGGACAACTGAGATGTGTCGTTAAGGTCATTTCTAAGACTTGCAAATGGTAGCCCGCTGGCAGATGATATACCCATGGGTCTATGACATGAGTAGGCAGGGAAAAGCCGTTTTGGTGATTTCTGGTAGCCTATTTCGTCATAAATCAATCACAGCACATTTTTTGACTCATTCAACAGTTTTTACCTAATTAAGTCCAATACCATTGGAAATTAATTATGAAAGTTACATTTATATTCCTAAAACTCAATTGAAAACCTAAACATAAAATGTATTATTTACACAAATGTGCAACAATAGTAATAAATTGCACCCGCACCAAAAACCCTGCTGTTTTGACGATAAATCACTCGTATCGATTAGTGTGTGTGTGTGGGGGGGGGGGGGGGGGGGGATCAGGTTGAATGCCTGAATCAGGTTGAACCCTAACCCTAACTCAAAAACCACACGGAAGCAGGAGATCATTTTCCGTCACCGGTTAGAGAACAATCTGCAGAAGACAGTAAGCTACATTTTGGAATGTTGCATTTTGATACGGGGGGGGGGGGGGGGGGGGGGGTCATCAACAGAAAGAGAAACGCAACGCGGTTTTGGCAATCACTCCTATCGATTATCTGGTTGAAATCAATAGCTCGACGCGGGAGACGTGGTTGCACGTCCTGTTAAAACTAACAGCTCAAATCCCACATGGAATAATATGTACATCACTGGTTATAGAAGACACCTAGCTACATTTTGGAATGTTGCATTTTGATACGGGGGGTCATCAACAGAAAGAGAAACGCAACACGGTTTTGTCAATCACTCGTATCGATTATCAGGTTGAAATCAATAGCTCGGCGCGGGAGACGTGGTTGCACGTCCTGTTAAAACTAACAGCTCAAATCCCACATGGAATAATATGTACATCACCGGTTAGTGGATAACTTATAGAAGACACCTAGCTACATTTTTAAGTGTTGTATTTTGATTCAAGTGGGTCGACAACGCGGCAAATGTAATGCAATTCATTTTGTTTTTATAACTTCCATCTATATCACGTGGAAATCAGTAGAACAAGGTGCAAACGTTTGAGGTGTACACACTGTTTAAACTAACACTATTCAAAGGCCACACGGAATCGGAGATATATATTTTTTATTTATTTATTTTTTTACATCACTTCAAGTGCTGTCGCAAAAACCATCAAGCTCTATGATGAAACTGGCTCTCATGAGGACAACCACAGGGAAGGAACCTTGGCTTTGACGTCTCTAATATTGTGTCCCAAATTGTTACCCTATTCCCTATAGTGCATTACTTTTGACCAGGAAGCATAGGGCTCCGGTCAGATGTAGTGCGAATTGCAAAAATCTCTGAAGTTGGAATCTTATATCTCCCTCTCTAACTTTAAGCATCAGCTGTCAGAGCAGCTCGACCACTGTACCTGTACACAGCCAATCTGTAAATAGCACACGCAACTACCTCATCCCCAAATTATTACTTACCCTCTTGCATCCCAGTATCTCTACTTGCACATCATCATCTGCACATCTATGACTCCAGTGTTAATGCTACATTGTAATTATTTTAACCCCTATGTCCTATTTATTGCATACCTTATAGAGGCCACATAGAGGCCTCTAGCACATATTATAGAGGCCTCTAGCACATATTATAGAGGCCTCTAGCACAGATCATAGAGGCCTCTAGCACATATTACAGAGGCCTCTAACACAGATTATAGAGGACTCTAGCACAGATTTTAGAGGACTCTAGCACAGATTATAGAGGCCTCTAGCACAGATTATAGAGTACTCTAGTGCCCAAAAGCATGTTTTAGCATGGCAGCGCCATACTCCCAGTTGGTATTACATTAGGGTGACCAGACCCGTTTTTCATTTCAGAAATCTGGTCATTTTATATTACATAGCATGTCACGGCCCAGGCCGTCTGTAAAGGAAAACAACCTGTGGTTACCCCCATTGCCTCACAGCACAAACTTGACCTTTTTCAAAAGACGCATTTTCTTGTGGTCTGTTTGTTTTAGTCAATTGCTAAACTATATTTAAAGAAAAGTACAACATATCTAAAGATTACTTGTCAGCGTTGCCTGCTCCCGTGCGTTCTCGTTACTTGTAGGGCTCCCTCACGCCAGGAAATAAGGGTTAAATAAAAACATTTTTTTTAAATGCCCTTTTCATGAGGGTGCTAGCGGCCACATGAGTGAGCGCTAGCTAGCTACCAACTAGAACATTAAGCTAACACAAACAATTTAACTACACAACTATAAGTAGTAAGTAGAGTTACAAACTGACTAAACTAAACAAGGTTAAATGGATTTTCTGTGATTAAATGTTTTCCACACACATAGCTACTGTGGTAGCCTATTTCCCAAAGTGGGAGCATTGCAAACCATAGGTCAGGATGTTTGACCTGGTTACATGTACATTGAATAACACAGCAGGTTTTCGGCATGTTTTGTTATTTCTTTATAACAACAAATCCACTACAAAGTTGGCTCTTTTACACTGGGGGTCAAAAGGAAAGAATGTTTGTTTCCCCCCCAATTTGTGGGTGTGGTCAAGGAGATTTCCTTATTACATGAATAACTGAATTATAATTTCTCTACCATACGCCGCCTCTGTCATCTTAGAGAATGTGTCAGTACCAGCCTCACAACCGCAGACCACAAGTAACCACGAAAGCCACACCCAGACCAGCCACCTGGACAGCTGGTGAAACAGAAGTATTTCCGTTTGTAATAAAGCCCTTTTGTGGGGTAAAACAAATTCTGATTGGTTGAGCCTTGGTCCACAATGGGTGGGCTTGGCTCCCAAGTGGGTTGGTCTATGCCTTCCCATGACTGCGCCCCCCCCCCCCCCCCAATCATGTGAAATCCATAAATTAGGGCCAAATGAATGTATTTAATTCGACTGATTTCCTTATATGAACTGTAACTCAGTAAAATTGTTGCATGTTGCCTTCATATTTTTGTTCAGTATATGTGGTGATGTTATCGTGCTTGAATTATGTTAAAATTACAAAAAATTAATGCATGTTAATTAACATAATATTTTAGAATTAAATTCTATTTCAACTCATCTTGAAAACAAACGAGATAGGGTTTTCTAATAGCTTTAATTCCAAGCATAGGACAAACAAACCAAGTTACCGGAAGTAGATCTGAGCTATTACAACACAAACATAACAATATATATATAGGTAGGTGCTGTACATTTGTTCAAATAAACCAATACAGATTAACATAATCTGCAATCCCATTTATTGTTCTAGGATGAGTTTCACAAAGAGCCTCTTTTGTGGATTAGGTAAAACCTGTGGCTTTCTTCTGAGCGTTTAAGACATGGCAAAATCCCAAATTCTTCACACTCCTCCAGAAGAGCTTGTTAACACTTCCTGTTAAATTGGGTCTAAGACTGTCATCTTGTCAACTTCCTCCAGAGATGGACATCTTTTAGCTAGAGGCTGTGTCTTTAGCTGAATGTTCCTGTGAGATAACAAATCATACAGCTCAGTAACCGTCCAGGTAAACATGTAACGTACACAGCAAATAACTGCACAGAAATGGTGGCTGAATAATAATAAAGAATACCCGCAATGATCTTTACTTTTTTCAAACCCAAATCACCTGTGATTTACATTATATGGTAAAGAGCAGTGAGCAAACCATTGTTTCTATGCTTATGGTAAAGATGCATAGAAAACTCTTTTAAGTTTTTATTTCTTTATTTAACCAGACCAAGTCAGTTAAGAACAAATTCTTATTTTACAATGACGTGATTTTTACCTTGTCAACTCGGGGGATTCGATCCAGCAACCTTTCGGTTACCGGCCCAACACTATAACCACTAAGGCTACTTGCCGCCTCAAAAGTGAGATGATTCTGATGAGATTCAACAGGATTCTGGTGACTTACCATAAACTTCAGATAGTGACGGAGGCTGCTGCAGTGTTGGTTCTTTGCTTCGTCCTCATTGACATAGACTACTTGACACAGGTTGCAGAAATAGCCCATGACAGGTGTAATGAATTCCCTTCCTGTAAAAAAACAACAACATTTGTTAGAACACATAGTACTGTACTTCATAAAGACAATGCTTCTTACTACGGTTAATTGCTGTACTTGGTAGTGTTTTCATAGCAAACAAATAAAAATTGGTTCAGTGATGAAAGTGGTCCAGACAAGTCTAAAAAGGTCATTTAGTAATTATTCTTGAAAGGGGCCAAGACAGTAGCCAGGGTGCCTGTTGGTTTCTACTCTCTTGCCAACTGTTTATGGGATTGTCATGCCATGAAGTTGACAAGAGCACAAACAGACCAGGCTATAGCAGGAGATATCAGATCTGGGACCAGGCTATAGAAGGAAACAACAGATCTGGGAACAGGCTATAGAAGGAGACAACAGATCTGGGAACAGGCTATAGAAGGAGACAACAGATCTGGGACCAGGCTATAGCAGGAGATATCAGATCTGGGACCAGGCTATAGCAGGAGATAACAGATCTGGGACCAGGCTATAGAAGGAGACAACAGATCTGGGAACAGGCTATAGAAGGAGACAACAGATCTGGGACCAGGCTATAGAAGGAGACAACAGATCTGGGACCAGGCTAATTGAGGAGACAACAGATCTGGGACCTGGATATAGAAGGAGATATCAGATCTGGGACCAGGCTATAAAAGGAGACAATAGATCTGGGACCAGGCTAATTGAGGAGACAACAGATCTGGGACCTGGATATAGAAGGAGACAATAGATCTGGGACCAGGCTATAAAAGGAGACAATAGATCTGGGACCAGGCTATAGAAGGAGCCAATAGATCTGGGACCACGCTATAAAAGGAGACAATAGATCTGGGACCAGGCTATAGAAGGAGCCAATAGATCTGGGACCAGGCCATAGAAGGAGCCAATAGATCTGGGACCAGGCTATAAAAGGAGACAATAGATCTGGGACCAGGCTACCATGAGAATGCAGTGAGGCTATAAATCACATCAAAACACTTACCCACTGGGTTGTTGGGCTGGAATGATGACTCCATACCAGTCTTCACGTAATCTGGTCCTCTTTCCACATTATCCTCCATCTTGGTTTCTACATTGTCCTCGGTGCTACCGGCCCGCTTCTCATCCTCAGCAGCAGAGACAGGGGCATTGTTTTGGTCTTCACTGTTGGAGAATTTGTCAGTATTCAATTTAGACGCTCCTCTGTCCATGTGAAAGTGTTTGGCTGGATCAGACGATTGTTTACTACGCTGTTCGGAGTGTACTTGTCGTGCCGTCTCCTCGTCCTCCTCTTTCGTCTCCTCGTCCTCCTCTTTCGTCTCCTCGTCCTCCTCTTTCGTCTCCTCGTCCTCCTCTTTCGTCTCCTTGTCCTTAGCTGCTGACTTTGAGTGACTGCTGATCCGTCTCCTTATCCTGCTGCTGCTTCTACTATTCCTGTGATCTTTCTTCTGATCACTTTTAGAATCATAGTCTGATTCAGGTTTCCACCTGACAAAACAAGATCATTCCTTTTTAGTCCAGAACTATAAGTTTAGAAACATTTACCTTTAAGACAGATAGGCAGAATTCACTGTACATAAAATATGATCAGACGGGGGATATTTTCTATCAGAAGAGACAAAGAAACATCAATTATCAGTGGCTCCCACACGGGTTGGGACGGAGTGTGTTATACGTCTGTTTAGCAGAGCAGACACCAACCCTGTTGTTAGTCTTTTGTATTTCTGAGACCGCAGGACGATCACCCTCTGGCCGTATAATTTACAGCTATCATAACGCAGCTCTCTTAAAGCCTTTGTCACATCAGAAGACCTCTCCATCTCAATGAAGCCCTGAGAGATTGATGAGAGAGGAGAGAGAGACCAGGGTTACTGAAACAACAAATGTGATCAGACTTGTAGTACATCATTAGGATCGACTCCATTTTAGATTTCCTTCTGTGAGAAACATACTTCTTCACCATTGCGATGGAGGTAATAGCGATGCACTCTCCCGAAGCCTTTAACAATCTTCAGGAAGTCACTATCTGTATAGCAGCCTCTGGGAAGGTTTTTGACGTAGATCACTCTACCAGGTGTCTGATCACATCCTGAGGGCTGAAATAAATATATATTTTACAAACGTGTGGTTGTGACAACCTTACAGATAATATATGGTGCTAGACTGACCGTTTGCTTTAAACCAGTCTTATATCACGAGGTTCAATAAACACATTCTAACTGACTCACAGAACACATCAATAACAAGAATTGAAAAAATACAATTTGCTCACCTTTCTCTTGGACCTTCTCTTGGGCTCATCTATTGACTGGTTATCTGCAATGTAAGACAAACATACAATTAATGACCTTCATAGCAATCTAACTCTTTCTTTGAAAGTGCTGAAGTTTGAATGTAATCTGTGGTCCAGTAGCTAGGTGCTGAGTAGTAATCACCTTGGCCATCAGCTGATGAATCCTGCTCTAGGGCACCCAAAGTGATATGGTTCTCATGGCCCTCTGGGAAATCATGCTCCTCCTGTGCGACAATGAGGGGAACAAACATCTAAACATAAGGATTTAGGATTTACTGAAACACACAACACGTATTAAACATGACACCTTGTATTTTACAAATTGTAACTATGTTATTTGACTTATTAAATAGCTGAACAACATGTTAAAGACCTGACAGATCATGTATAGATGAGCTACATGTTAAAGACCTGACAGATCATGTATAGATGAGCTACATGTTAAAGACCTGACAGATCATGTATAGATGAGCTACATGTTAAAGACCTGACAGATCATGTATAGATGAGCTACATGTTAAAGACCTGACAGATCATGTATAGATGAGCTACATGTTAAAGACCTGACAGATCATGTATAGATGAGCTACATGTTAAAGACCTGACAGATCATGTATAGATGAGCTACATGTTAAAGACCTGACAGATCATGTATAGATGAGCTACATGTTAAAGACCTGACAGATCATGTATAGATGAGCTACATGTTAAAGACCTGACAGATCATGTATAGATGAGCTACATGTTAAAGACCTGACAGATCATGTATAGATGAGCTACATGTTAAAGACCTGACAGATCATGTATAGATGAGCTACATGTTAAAGACCTGACAGATCATGTATAGATGAACTACATGTTAAAGACCTGACAGATCATGTATAGATGAGCTACATGTTAAAGACCTGACAGAGCATGTATAGATGAGCTACATGTTAAAGACCTGACAGATCATGTATAGATGAGCTACATGTTAAAGACCTGACAGATCATGAACTTTACCTCATCAACATATGAAGCATCTGCTTTCTGGTCTTCACCATCTCTCTTTTCCCCCTGTTCTGACCCGGTAGCTGAGAACGCTTTGCCCTGTTCTGACCCGGTAGCTGAGAGCTCTTGGACTAAGTCCTCAGCACTCTCCTGCTGTTTCTCTCCCTCCTCTTCCTCCCCTACCTCTTCCTCCCCTACTTGCTCCTCTTCCTGTTTCTCCCCTACCTCTCCCTCCTCCTCACTCTCTTCCTCCTCTACCTCTTCCTCCTCTACCTCTTCCTCCTCTACCTCTTCCTCCTCTACCTCTTCCTCCTCTACCTCTTCCTCCTCTACCTCTTCCTCCTCTACCTCTTCCTCCTCTACCTCTTCCTCCTCTACCTCTTCCTCCTCTACCTCCACTAATTCTTCCTCCTCCTCTCCCTCCACTACCTCTCCCTCTTTCTCCCCTACTTGCCCCTCTTCCTCTTCCTCCTCTCCCATGTCAGAGTTCTCCTCCCCATCCTCCCCATACACGGCCATGCCCTCGATGTCACTGTCCATATCACAGGCCTCCGTGGCTCCATCCTCCTGAGTCTCAGTTGTTATCTTGCTCTGGTCAGTCGTGTCGACAGCCTCTTCAGACTTCTCCATCACATTGGAGGACAGGGATGGGGTCTTATCCTTGGTGGGAGGTTGTGAGCGAGTGGAAGTGGGAGATACCTTGTCCTTCTTGGGGTCTGTTTTACCAGAACCTGGGTTCTTCATCTCACTGGAGACCCTCTCTTTAGTATGGGAGCGAGGGCTTCTGGAGTTCCGGCCGGAGATCTGTTTGCTGGGGGACCTTGGCCTGCGAGGACTTCTGGAGTTCCGGCTGGAGATCTGTTTGCTGGGGGACCTTGGACTGCGAGGACTTCTGGAGTTCCGGCTGGAGATCTGTTTGCTGGGGGACCTTGGACTGCCTTTACCCCCACTGTTTGATTTCACTCGTTCTTTGTGACGGTCGCTATCCCTCTCTCTACTCCTCCTCCTCTTTGAGGAGATTGGGGAATCTCTCCTGGGGCCGAGGTTCCGCCTTCTGGGGCTTGGGGTTCTCTTCCTCTTAGATCTATCTTCAGACTTCCTGCTCCTGTCTGAAGACTTCCTGTCAGATATGGTCCTGCATGATGGGATGGAAAGAAAGTTCACATATAACACTTTTATTCCCACGTTTCTGGCTTTTACAGAGTCTAAATGAACTATTTCTCCTTCAATAACAATGGTTATAATGGTGACAGTGTCTGACAGTCTGAACTCAGAAGCCATAATCAATGAAAACAAAAGGTAATGGCACAACAAGGGGGACGCATCAACTTACGGAAGTGTATTATACTCTGACGAGAAGGCCACTTTAATATGAATCTCATCTATTTTCAGGTGTTTGGATGTATGGTGTCCAACCAGCTTCTGTGCATCCAGTGCATTTGTCATTTCCACAAATGCCTACCAAAGGACAGAACATTGTAAGCAAATTATAATAGACTATAACACAGACCAACAAAAAAACAATTCAAAGCAAAATGCAGTTAAATACCTGCGTAGGTAAGAACAGAGAGTGCTCCACAGGTCCAAATCTTTTAGCTGCGGCCAGCAACTGTCTCTTCCACGCGGCAGACTCTTTACCAGGAGGCACCGGGGAAAAACGCAACACCCGGGAACTCTATACGGACGTAAATGGATTTATTTAACTCATTGAATAATATTCTGTGTGTGTGTGTGGTTGTTTTAGAGAAAATCCCTTTTAAACAATTACCCTTTTAAACAAACTTAACTATAATGATGCCAATTAATTTATCTTGTAAAAATGTACCTGCAGGAAGTTAAATGTTGACGAGACAGAGAAGGTGACTTGTCCTCCTTTCACCATCACTGGGTTACTGAGGTAGTATGTCACAATATCGGCGGCCTGGTCAGTTGAGCCCATCTCCACAAAAGCCTGAAAATGCAGCGTTACAAGAACCATAAAAACATTACTACTAGAATGGATATCCCGATTGGTCAATGAGGCCATGATGGGTGGTCGATTCTACTTCTATACTTACAACATTCCTTTTAATCACTAGAAGATTTGTATTATTGTAATTCAGTCAATGCCTATTTCATAGGAATTGAAAACACATATTAGCTATTTCTATAGATGGCAGGATGAATAAATAGGCCTACTAGTCTTCTTACCAAAGCAGGGAACATGATGACTTTCACAACTTCCCCAAACGGATTAATCAGATCCTTCAAACCATCTTCGTTGAGACACCGGGGGGTAAATTTGGCACAAACCACTTTGCCACTCCCCTGGAAAACAAAAAGGCAAGTAAAACAGACATTGTGAAAACTTTTTGTTCACTTTTTGTTCACCAGAACAGCAGGAAAGAACAACAATACCGTACTAACCTTTGTCTTAGGGTATATGCTTTCTCTAGAGCCGCTACTTGACGGTTTACCTACAGGACAATAGAAAAGCTAAGTTAATGGCACGTTATAATAATAATCATTAAAAATCACATATAAATCACAGCAAATGGTCCTGTGTGGATTAGTTAGTAGAGTATGGCGCTAACAATGCCAGAGTTGTGGGTTCAATTCAAAATAAGAAAAATGTATGAAAAGAGTCTGCTAAATATACGGTGCCTTCAGAAAGTATTCACACCCCTTGACTTTTTCCACATTTTGTTGTGTCTTGTCACTGGCCTATACACAATAAAGCCCCACAGGGAAGGTGTTATAATACCTGTAAAACCTTGGGGTCGCCAGGGTAGCCTAGTGGTTAGAGCGTTGGACTGGTAACCGAAAGGTTGCAAGTTCAAATCCCTGAGCTGACAAGGTACAAACCTGTCGTTCTGCCCCTGAACAGGCAGTTAACTAACCCACTGTTCCTAGGCCGTCACTGAAAATAAGAATTTGTTCTTAACTGACTTGCCTAGTTAAATAAAGGTCAAATATATATATATATAATATATAAAAAAAAGCAAACTGGGAAATGGTTCCAATTGTTTTTCCACCTAAATTTCCCATGGGCGATTTTCACCTAAAATAAGGACTGTGTTACCCTGGCGTGACATTTGTTCATTTGTTATTCTAAAATTGATTAAATAAAAATCCTCAATCTACACACAATACCCCATAATGACATCACAATACCCCATAATGACAAAGCGAAAACAAATAAAAAACAGAAAAACCTTATTTACATAAGTATTCATACCCTTTGCCTTGAGACTCGAAATGGAGTTCAGGTGCATCCTGTTTCCATTGATCATCCTTGAGATGTTTCTACAACTTGATTGGAGTCCACCTGTGGTAAATTAAATTGATTGGACATGATTTGGAAAGGCACACACCTTTCTATATAAAGGTCCCACAGTTGACAGTGCATGTCAGAGCACTGGATAGTGTCGAGGCACAGATCTGGGGAAGGGTACCAAAAACATTCTGCAGCATTGAAGGTCCCCAAAGAACACAGTGGCCATCATTCTTAAATGGAAGAAGTTTGGAACCACCAAGACTCTTCCCAGAGCTGGTCGCCCGGCCAAACTGAGCAATCAGGGGAGATGGGCCTTGTTCAGGGAGGTGACCAAGAATTCAATGGTCATTCTGACAGAGCTCCAGAGTTCCTCTGTGGAGATGGGAGAACCTTCCATAAGGACCACCATCTCTGCAGCACTTCACCAATCAGGCCTTTATGGTAGAGTGGCCAGACGGAAGCCACTCCTCAGTAGAAGGCACTTGGAGCCTGCTTGGAGTTTGCCTAACGGCACCTTAAGGACTCTCAGACCATGAGAAACAAGATGTTCTGGTCTGATGAAACCAAGATTGAACTCATTGAGTTCCAAGTTCCAAGAATGCCAACATCTGGAGGAAACCTGGCACCATCCCTACGGTGAAGCATGGTGGTGGCAGCATCATGCTGCGGGGATGTTTTTCAGCTGCAGAGACTTAGGAGACAAGTCAGGATCGAGGGAAATATGAACGGAGCAAAGTACACAGAGGTCCTTGATGAAAACCTGCTCCAGAGAGCTCAGGATCTCAGACTGGGGCGAAGGTTCCCCTTCCAACAGGACAATGACCCTAAGCACACAGCCAAGACAATGCAGGAGTGGCTTCAAGATAAGTCTCTGAATATCCTTGAGTGGCCCAGCCAGAGCCCAGACTTGAATCTGATCGAACATCTCAGAGGATACCTGAAAATAGCCGTGCAGTGTCGCTCCACATCCAACCTGACAGAGATTGAGAGGATCTGCAGAGAAGAATGGGAGAAACTCGCCAAATACAGGTGTGCCAAGCTTGAAGAATCATACCCAAGAAGACTCGAGGCTGTAATCGTTGCCAAAGGTGCTTACACAAAGTACTGAGTAAAGGGTCTGAATACTTATGTAAATGTTATTTAAAAAATCTAATAAAAATAGCAACATAAAAATAAACAGTTTTTGCTTTGTCATTATGGGGTATTGTGTGTAAATGGATTAAATAGCCCCCACCCCCTTAAATTTTAGAATAAAGCTGTAAGGTAAATACATGGGGGAAAAAATCCAAGTCTGAATAATTTCCCAGTGCACCGTAATAGGCACACTAATGCAGTGAGTTTACCCAAGTAGTTAATCAACCTATGGGAAGGTCCACCAGTCTTCTCTTCAACGTTCGGTCTCTTTGTGTGGTCATCACCACTGAAGGGATTAAAAAGGCCTGTTGTTAAGATCTTTTCTACATTAATACTAAAGCACATACACTACCGTTCAAAAGTTTAGGGGTCACTTAGAAATGACATTTTTTTTCCATGAAAACATACATGAAATGAGTTGCAAAATGAATAGGAAATATAGTCAAGACATTGACAAGGTTATAAATAATGATTTTTAATTGAAATAATAGTTGTGTCCTTCAAACTTTGCTTTCATCAAAGAATCCTCCACTTGCAGCAATTACAGCGTTGCAGACCTTTGTCATTCAGTGAACGGTAGTGTAAACAAGGAGAGATGTGAACGGTAGTGTACACGCGGAGAGATGTGAACGGTAGTGTACACGCAGAGAGATGTGAACTGTAGTGTACACGCGGAGAGATGTGAACGGTAGTGTACACGCGGAGAGATTTGAACGGTAGTGTAAACAAGGAGAGATGTGAACGGTAGTGTACACGCAGAGAGATGTGAACGGTAGTGTACACGCAGAGAGATTTGAACGGTAGCGTACACGCGGAGAGATGTGAACGGTAGTGTACACGCGGAGAGATGTGAACGGTAGTGTACACGCGGAGAGATGTGAACGGTAGTGTACACGCGGAGAGATGTGAACGGTAGCGTACACGCGGAGAGATGTGCACTCACTTTCTGGTGGTCTGCATCCGGCAATCCCACTCAGGATACCTAAAACACAGGCACAGGAAGAAGAGATGGAGTGATAAAAAGCTGGACAATTTAGGAACTTAATCTATTTAAGCTAGGCCTATTACAATATCAATGCTGACAGTACGCGTTTGAAATGTCATGCTGGTAAAGTGGAAAACTGGAAAAACAACTTGAATATGTGATTACTCACATTTTAAGAAGTGTGAGCTGTCCATCTGCATGTTGAGTTCCATTGGCGTGTGTGAACCAGAACTGCAACAAAAAGCAAATCAATTTTTTTCTCTCGTTGTTCATATTTAAGATACTGCTACGCATGTTAAAACACAGCCTATGCATTAACTGTATATTATCAGTGGAACAAATAGGCGTAAGATTGATACACTTTGGACCTTTTCATACACATGAACCTACCAGAGATCCAGACAATGCAATACTCAGAAATAACAGGAAGTAAGCTACATACCTTTTCAGAGAGCACGGTAATATCACAGAGAGAGCAAGTATGAGGAAACGTTTGGGGGATTTCTCCATGGAAGTCAAGAGCAGAATTCTTGGTTGGAGTGTTGCCAGAGGTGGCCATCTTGATTGTGACAACTGGGACATCTTGGTCTGGGCGTGGTCTGTAGTCTGTAGTTGGTGGTGGTGGGTACCTGTAATCTACTGCTGGTTGGGACGAGTTGGGGGGTTTCCAGGTGTTGCTGCTTCCTCCTTGGGCCGTGTTGTAAGTGGACCTAGGAGTTTGGTAACTTCTGGGAGTTTCGTTACCATAGTGGTAGTCCACAACTTGGACAGGTACAGGTTCTAGGCGAGAGCATGTGTACTGCATCGAGTTGCCGTGCCGATCTAGTTGCCAGGGCTCAGCCTGTTCTGTGGGAAGAAGTTGGGAAGGGGGAAGAGAGGGGTGGATGTCTAATGGTTGAGAATGACTCCGGTCACCCTGTTCCCACACACAGCCACGAGATATGGCAGCAGGAGGGTAAGAGATCATAGCTGGATATGGTGACTGCTGTGTCGCCCTCTTCTTCTTGATCTCCAGGACCAGATGTGGTAGGTTCTCCACGGTGATGAGATCCTCAGGCATCTCGGCTAGTAGAGAGAAGTCTTTGGGCTTGAGCCCACAGCTGCTCAGGAGAGTTTGGTCTGACCTGTTTAGTGAGGAGGAGTAAGGTTCTGACCGGCTTAGTGAGGAGGAGTAAGGGGACTCGGTGGCAGCGGAGGCTCTGGATGAGGAGTATGGGTAGGATGGTATTGTGGAATGAGATGGTGACTCCTGGGACGATCTGTAAACATTCTGACTGTGGTCTCCAGGGTGCAGGTGATCTGGAGAGTCGAAAGAGCTGGGTCTTAGACCTTTAGCTGGTGGTGGTCGTCTGTAGGAGTAGTTGTGAGACATGCTGGAACGTAAACGTATCTAATCTCTGTTGAGAAAGTTGCCAGTGAAGAGATGATGGGTCAAAGAAGCAATCTAGGGAATATGGATTCAATATTAGGCTATTGGGAAAGGTCATCGAAATTATTAAAAGCATAACGTTGCTGTTTACATTTACTTGAAACGGACAGTGGCTGAGCTAGCAAAGCTAACGTCAACTAGCTAACTTCCTCTCTCACGTTAGCATTTTTTTTTAAAGATAATTTGTGAATACATACAAACATAAAATGTCGGCATATTCGTTAATTCGTTAAGTATCTTACTGAAACCTGTATCGAAGTAGCTAGCTAGCTTCCCAGGCGTCTAAACCGGAACCGGAAGTAACCACTTTTTTTTTAAGTAGTGTGTTTTCGTAAAAATGTATCTGCCTTTCCAGAGTGCGCTTTGGCCATTCGTAAATTCAGAGCGCTGTCAGGATGTCATTTCAGAGCGTACACTGGACGAGGAGTGGGGTTGAACCGAGCGGTCGGACCTCACAACCGCAGTCAAGCTAACTACTTCCAGACACAAATGAGAGAACACCTCACTGACTATTTTATTTGCCATAGCAGAGCTGTTTTCATGTTATCCAGAGCGCTGGTGGCTGTAACTGTGCTGCTGGCAACATTTTACTGACACCGACCATATTCTACCGGTGTTGAGCGTAAATTCACAAATCATTCTGCGTTCTGTCACTCTCAGACGAGAGTATTATGAAATCGGAGTATAGAGCCAGCGCGAATTTACGAACGCATCCATAAGAATCGAGTGCAGTTTGTTTGCTATAAATAAAACAAGAGTATGAATTGATCAGGGGCCATGATTTGTTGTGTGAAATCACAAAATATATAGTCCAACATTTATTTTCAAATACTTAAAGAAAAAAACATTTAGATTTTTGTACAATAGTTTTGGTAAGTTTTTATACAGTAGTTTTCCTTTTAGGTGCATTTAGAAAAAACTAAAGTCAACATCGACATGGCAGTAGGATTTCAAGCTCCAGGCTCTGAAAGATAATGTCAGGAAGAAGAGGTGCAATGAAAATAAAATCTAAAATAAGCCTGGCAATTCAGACTCTGAAGAGAAAGTAAAATGTAGAACACAAAAAAAAGAGACATATTATAAAGTAGGTAATCTAATTTATAACATCCAGCTTTAAACCCGGCTAAGATATTACATATTAATCTCATAGCAAACTGCATTTCAACAAAATGAGACTGTATACAGAAATATGTTCTCTGCACTTTCTTACTGAATTCATAACACAAACAAAGATCTAATTAAAAATACATCTTGTGATTGAGATGAACCACTAGTTTTGATTGAACAGAAAAGTATTATTTGATGGGGCAGGTATGTTAGAACAACTTACATAACATAGGCCTATAATATTCAAATAAGAAATACAAGTAAAAAGTATTCTGGTTCCTACCCTGTTTTTACATTCAGAAGAGTAACAACAAACATATGATTTATGTACACAACATTATTCAAAACGTTAAACATGCAGGGCTAGCTGGAAAACTTTGGCAACACATTAAGTGCAACAGAGTAACAGAACTCCAACAGATCTTCCTACGCTGGCTTCAGCGTGGACAGATGATTCGTTCATCAGAGGACTAGTCTCAGTGCTTCAACCCTGGTACGAATTCTTGTGCTTCAGGGTTCAAATTGCTGTTGATCTAAAGAGGGGAAAAAAAACATGAGGGAAAATGTAATCAAAGCTTACAGAGATGATTCAATCCAAACAAATGGAGATATTATAGGCCCATTCTTAGTAAAGTATGTTCCAACCTGTGTTGTCTTGCCAACTCCTCATGCCAAACAAGACAAAAATCATACTTTATACGTATGCTCAAAATGTTCTTCTATTCTACTGAGAAATATACTTTGTTTGTATTCTTATCTTTTATTATTGTTGTTGCATTGTCAAGAAGGAACATACAAGTAAACATTTCGTTGGACGGTGTATCCTTTGGAAATACGACTAATAAAACTTCAAATGTGGTGGCAAGAAAGCACATACATATCTGGGACTAGGCTAGCCTCAGAAACACAGGCTTTTCATGAGTCCAAGAGACAAGATTTTGAAGGATGGCCACATGAGACTAGCCTGGCAAGCCACCTGATCCTGAATGGTTCCCTACAAAATAATAGGACTAGGCCAAATAAAATGGCTACTTTCCACAGACTTTACTTTAAGGAAACCTGGACAAACAAAAATCACTGAAACATTTACCGCCAGGCCGTCGACGATGTCTGTGTCACAGAGGACCAGTAGGTTGAGTTGGTTCTGGAGTTGACCGAGGGTTAGAGGGAGATCTCTTGCTGGGATGAACCATTCGTTCTCCTCTTCCTCCAACATCTCCTGGAAACACTGCTCAATGAACTCCTCCTCCCACAGCTCCTCCTCAATCTGGGGACAAAGCATTCAAAATAATTTAGACACCCACTCTTCGCAAAACACTAAATTATTGAAATAATGATACATTGCTATTACAAAAACAGCTATTTCTTTGTATGTGGAATAGGCATTAAATATTAAATCAACTAGCTACCTAATCTAGTACCTGATAAATAGGCAGAATAAGTAGAGTACCTGTCTGTTGAATTCCTCCTCGTTCTCCATCCACATGTATTCAGCAAAAGGATTGTCATCATTGATGAACTGTCCGTGTAGGATAAGTTCGCTGTTGCTGAGGCTTGGGGTGTTGTTGATGCGACTTGGGTCTTTCATTTTGGCTGTAACAAAGATGAGGTAAGTTAGTTGTATCTTCAAAAATAGACCAACAGAGGAACAATTACAATATTTCAGAACACAGTAATAATAAGACACAGCAATAAACAATCCCGAGTTTCCGAGTAGCGCGGTCTAAGGCACTGCATCTCAGTGCTCGATGCGTCACTACAGACACCCTGGTTCGAATCCAGGCTGTAACACAACCGGCCGTGATTGGGAGTCCCATAGGCGCACAATTGGCCGAGCGTCGTCCGGGTTTGGGGTGTAGGCCGTCATTGTAAATAAGAATTTATTCTTAACCGACTTGCCTAGTTAAATAAAGGTTATATTTATTTAAAGAAACTTGTAGCGAGTCGTTCTTAAGACGACTCGCTATAAAGGCTTAAAGCAGCAACTAGGCACACACATTTCTGTTTTATATGGACCACATCAATGTTAATATAACGTTACGATATATTTCATAAAGGTCAACTTACCAGGTGAAGGTTCAAAGCTGTCCGTTGTTGCTTTTGTTTTGTTCTCCAACTCTTTATTTCCAAGACAAGTGAGCAATAATGGCCGCTGAGGCTGTTTACACGTTGAGCGTCAGCGATTGGACGAATCGTATGACCTTCCCATGTGACCAGGGCGCATCCTCCCTGCGACTCTCGTTATAGAGCTTCAACGCCGTGTGAGCCCACCCTGCGCAGGTAAGGACAATAAACCTCAGTTCCCTACATTCGGGAAATCTTCGTTTGACTGTAAAATAACTAACGTTACATATTACGAATATATCTTGTTTATATTGAGCTCCTTTAATTTTTTTTGTAGCATAATATTACACCTCATGATGAAAACATGCAAGCTCGTTGCCATCAAATTAGCTTCGTAAGCTAACTAGGCCAGAGGCCTTGCCTTTCACATCAAATATATGTTATGCTGCTGTTATCTATTAACATTTTAGTTGGCTACTATCATCTTCAAACTAAACGTTTTTAGTTATGTCTTGTACGCACAACATTCAACAAATATTCACATACTGAGTACATATGTTTTTGGCAGCACAGACAAAAAGCGGAAAAAATCAGCTCTTGCGGTTAACTGCATCTCGTGTTAGTTAGCAACTTGAATAGCTAATGTTGCGATACATTGTCTATACCGTTGTCTTTGCTATAGCAGGATCTAACAGTGTTCTGATCCAGAGACTGGATTCAAATTCCCTTTTTTTTTTTTAATTTTAAAAATCATTGTTACCTTGTAACTAAACATTTTTAAAAGCTCTTTTTCAAGTTGTGTCCAAACTGCAGTTAGGACAATTTGTTGGTCACTTGGTGCATTACCCTTTCTCTATGAAGATGAAACCATGTTTGATATATCTTCTCTTCTGGCTATGACATACAGTTAATGCTACTGTATATCTTCCTCTACTTTCGTATGAGGTCAATTCACGTCTGAATCTTTACTGTACATTTCCCTCCTTTTCTGTGAGTGGTCTCTCTTCAATGCTTTAATAAATGGTTCTTCCTGTTTCTTTCATATAAACCTAACATTCTGATTCTGAACACAGTTCAATTGACTATTTAAATTGGGCTGTTCTCTCTACACTTGCTCTATGTACATTGTAGGCTAACTGAACCTGGCTGCAGACAGTGTTGTTGGCACCTCCATATCCCCATGCTAACTGTGGAGGAGGGTGGCAGACAAGAACTTACACCCTACACTTTCACCATTATGTTTCTGCAGAAATATTCCATCAGATGAAGAGGAGAGTTTTCCTTTTTCCTCATCCACGTTGACTTGTTGCCACGTCGTTGTCAGTTTTTGAATTGACCGAATCTTCTCTTCGTTCAAAGACTTCTAAATTGGCCCTCGCTTTAGCTGCTTCCTTATTCTGTTTATTGTGCTGTGTAATCTCACATTGAGTTAGTTTAGAGCTCGTCAGCCATTTTGAGGATTGCCATGTCCCAGAAGATTCCATCTGATAGCTCTCAGAAAGGCTTTGCTGTGGGACGCGGGCTTCTGGCTGCTGCTGAGACCCTCAACTTCAGCATGAATGAACAGCGTTCAGACAGTCTCCATGGCTCAACCTCCAGACAGTTGCACGGCATGTCCTCGGCTATGGGTGGTGGTGAGTGTGACCCGCAGCTGTCCCGTCGTGGTGGCGGCGGCAGCCACATTGGCAACTCCATAAAGCTGTTTTCCAGCTTGGGCCTGTCGCCTGCTGACCTGGACGTGCTGGCACAGATCCCAGAAGACAACATTAGTGTGGAGACCTTGCCTCACCTTATAATGCAGCTTAAGAACCGGAAGGTGGAGTCTGACAGACGCATGGCAGGCAACTCTAGAGGGGACCTGTCCGGGCTCTCCTCTGAGCCCTCATACAGAGCCAGCAGAGACGACTGGGATGGCATGCGTGTTGGCAAACTGGGTGGTTCCATGGGGCAAGCTTCGGCCCACGCTCAGCAAGGAGACTTGGGCTACAATTCCATCCAAGACACTTCAGCTGGAAGGTACGAACTCGACTATGGCCACGGCAGTGGTGGAAGAGACCCAGGGTGGTATTCAGATCTTTCCCGTGATCGCTACAGCGGTATGGGCATGGGTCCCCCTTCAGCGGCAGACAGTGTCTTTATGACCAGGAGAATGGGATCCCCGTCCCAAGGCAAAGTGCAGGACTTCTTAGGAGTTATACCTCACATGTTTCCCCATGTGTGCTCTCTTTGTGATTTTGACGTGCACTCTACCATGGTGAGTATTAACTCCAATTCATTTTCCACTTTACCTGTCTATTTCACACCGTCTACTCTGATCTCAGTTTGATTGCTACTCTCATAAAGGCACGGACACTTTCAATTCAAGACCACTTTTTGAATTTTATAATCAAATCTTTTATTATATCTTTTGATTTATCAAGTGACGGAAAGCCAATCCTACAGTACACTAAGTAATGATTCAACAAGTCTGTTTTATGGTAGCATCATATCTCCACTTATTCAGCTTCTTTCTCCTTTTTTTTTGAAGAGCCGTAGTTGAATCACCCTTTTGCTTTCTAATTGGTGTGGGAGCCAATTAATGTATACAGTGTATGTCTTCAGTAAATCAGTCACTCATCCAGTGGTTGTCTTGGTCTGCAGGAGTGGAACCAGCACACTGATGGATTACGCCACACAGAAAACCAGAGGCTCCTCCTGCAAATGTAAGTTACATTTCCTCTTCAAACACACTACGTTATGTAAAGACCTTTTCGCAAAACAAGGTTGTTTTGACTAAAGTTTAGATACCCACTGAAACGTCTGTGTACAACTTTTACCCTGCCTACTTGAAAAAAAGCTTGAAGAGAGGGAAAAATAAATATTTTAAAATCAAATTGTGTGAACCATCAATGATTTTTGGCCAATGTTCTCCCATGACCATTATAGGTACCCAGAATGGGATCCACACATGGCCACAGGCAGAAGGTATGTGTCTCACTTTCCCGCACGTGCACACAGGCTCTCTCTCTCTTTCTCACACACGCTCTCGCTCTCTCTTTCTCTCACACACACGCTCTCGCTCTCTCTTTCTCACACACACACACGCCAGTTGTCATAACATGTTTGCAAATATTAGTCCCAAGAGTTGATAAAGAAGATAAACCAGTTAACAAGAAACCTTTCAGGTGTTTTGAATTTAAAGAGTAACTGCCCCTTTAAAAAAAAATACTTCTCATTTAGAAAACAGCCTATGTGGCATCTATGAGTGTGAAACATTTATTCTAATGTCAACATTGACTACAAAGTATAAATACGGTCATTTTGGTCATAAAACAACGTTTTTTTTTGTTTTTTTTTTGTTGAGGCTTGTGGCCCTTGACTGCATCACAACATAAACGAAGGCTGGCTTTTTTTTTTATCCTGCCAACAGCTGGCATCACACTAGAAATTATACATCCAGAGCTGCTCTCGACCCGATTGGAATCCCTTCTGTAAATTTGGGTTGACTTTGGATATCCCTATGGGGCTCATTAGGTACCATCGATAAAATGGGACAATATGTTGAAATTTCAGTGACTTAAACTCAAACCAACTATAAATTGTAGAAATTAATTTACAAATATTGAAAGCATTTATTGAGAACTAAAAAATAATGAGAATATTTTCTCCACCGTCGCATACCAGTCAGCTAAAGTTAATAGTCTAAATATATATTTTTTTAACTCTTGTCAACTGCGAACACACACACACACACACGAGACAACCACACCCCCAAAACCAACTCGAGTTTGAATTAAGTCATGGACAATAGCATTTCTTAATGAACCCAATATAAAACGAGGCCAAATCAGGAAGTGAAGTTGCACTTTAAAATACGTAGCTGAATCAGTCTTATGTAATTAGACTGAATCTCATGTTTGTCCCCTTTTCCAGCGGTGGGTCTCATCTACTGGAGACCACCAATCAATCAGTCGGTCTCCTGGGACCAATCCCCATGGCTGAAAGGCAGCAGGCTGGAGGAGGGCGCATGAGCTCCGGCTGGGGTAATGCTGTGTTTTTGTGAAAGATTGTGTCCGTGTCTGAAATGGAATCCGATTCCCTTTTAGTGCACTACTTTTGATTAGGGTTCCATAGGGCTCTGGCCAAAAGTAGTGCACTATATAGGGAATAGGGTGCTTTTTTTCCCCCCCGGATGCCGCCAATGTATACTTATTCCTGTCACTTACTGATTTAATTTCTGTGTTCATTACCATGTTATCATTGTCATTAAAGGGATAGGCCTAGTTCACCCAAATTACTAAATGACATATTGGCGTCCTGACCCTGTAATCAGTCTAGGGACAAAGGAAGACAGTAATCCATGTTTTGGTTAGCTGGCTACTGCCATGTTGTAATTTAAGTGACTGTGGCTCCTTGAAAAGCCATATGTTGTGTGTGTGTGTGTGTGTGTATGTATGTATGTATTTATATGTATGTATGTAAATAAATAAATATAACCTCTTATGTCTGTTTAGGTGGTGGTGCTGGATCTAATGTTGGATCAGGCAAGCCACATCAACACTCTATGGCACTTAAGCAGGTAATGTATTTTATTTGTCATGATATTATCTTGATCAAATACAATCTTTTTTACTGCAATGCAGTGACCCAGGTAACTCCTCATCAAAAACAAATGTATTTTTACTGGTATGTCTTAGGTGTGAAAGTCATGGATTCAACCTGTTTTGTAACTGTTCTCCTCATCAGATCAGAAGCAAAGTCGTGGTGGCCAAATATGACAGGAGTCCTCTGTCTAACAAAGCCCTGTTCGCCCTGGTTGAACCCTTTGGAACTCTCTGTGAACACCTGGTACTGAAGAACAAGGTAAAGCACGGCTCTTTGTGCCACCCTGCCAGGGGCATGTTCAATTCTGGGCGTACGTGGAGATTCTAGGATTTGCGTGCGCAACAAACTAATGGGATTTTTCAAACATCTTATTTTTTTCTTGATAAATCAGAGCCATACTGTATTTCTGCGCTCGTGAACAAGCGTTACAGCCCCACCTGGAAAACAGCCTCCGTTCATCCTTTTATGTAAACAATAAAAACACCCTCGTTTGCTGTGTGATTCCGAAATGCTAGAACTGGGTCATGATAGTTTTTTTTTTTTTTAAGCGCGATGGTAAATTTGATCACATTTCTGTAGAGGTGTGGGCAGAATGTTTTAATATTTTACAGTGACTTTAGAAATGCATCCGTCAATATAGTGCTATGCAATCTCCTTCCCCAACTGTAAATACATCTGTTTTCACACCAGACCTACATTCTGTTTTTTATTGGCCGACCATTATTAGAATTTTCGTGCCTCAAACACTTCAATTACCCCCCCTCCTCCCCCTAAAAAAATAACAATATTTGCTTGCAATGCAATTGGTCAACCACTAGTAGTTCTTTCCCCCTCAAGTTCAAACTTGAAACTGTCGCACGCGAGGTTGTCTTTTTTTGTTGTTGTTGTTTTTGTGCCCACACACACTTGAGAGAAGACGCCCCTAGTCGTTGACTGTAAAGATTCTTAATTGGAGTGTCCAGGAAACCACCCCTGTTGTGTTTTCACACCACTTTCCTCTTATTACAATGTATAAATCAATTCTGCTTTATTAACTAACGTATTACAGTACAACTGGAAACGTGTAGATCACAACGCAAACTCTTTCAAACACTTGACTTGCTCCTATTACCCATTTCAACGGTTGTATTAGACCACCCGACGACTGGTCCTGTAGCACAGGGTTCATGATGCGTATTCCTACTCCCACAGGCCTTTTTAGAAATGGAGACTCATAAGGAAGCTAGGGATGTGGTGAGCTACTACCAGCAGAACCCAGCGGTGTTGCACGGGAAACAAATCACCTTATATCTGTCCAAGGAACTCATGGTGATTCAGGTAATATTGGAATATTGTCCTTATTCGTCTATTTTTCATTAGTTTTTTACCTGTATCTGTTGTATCGAGGAAAATACCTCAAGTCACTCGGCTGCGTTTCTATCTTAGCTGACCGTTAACGACCCCCCCAGTGATCATGCACGCAAAACTAGTACACGTAACATGTTCCTCTCTCTGAATACAGAAAGACAGCAGAACTGAGAGAATCAACCGGGAGGCGAAACAAGGCAAAGATCCAGCGGTGGCGAACCAATCGCAGGTAGTCTTCTTCTCCAACTTGCCGCGTGAGAACGAGAAGAAGCAGGAACTCCTCACCATCGCGCGCCGCTTCGGCACCGTGGAGAAACACTTGTTTCTAACTGATGAGGTAAAAGTCCTATTTATTCTCTGTATAAAAAAAAATGTATACTAATGTTTGGATAAAAGCGTCTGCTAAATGGCGCATATTATTTGTTATTAAACTCAAGCAAAAAAAAAAAAAAAAAAAGCAACGTCCCTTTTTCAGGACCCCCGACTTTCAAAGATAATTTGTGTGAAGTTATTTGGATTTCAAGAGGTTCATTTGTAGAGGGTTTAAACACTGTTTCCCATGGTTGTTCAACGCAGCATAAACAATTAACAGCTTACAGACGGTAGGCAATTAAGGTCACAGTTATGAAAGCTTAGGACACTAAAGAGGCCTTTCTACTGACTCTGAAAAACACAAAAAGAAAGATGCCCAGGGTCCCTGCTCATCTGTGTGAATGTGCCTGAGGCATGAGGATATTTTTTAAATGTTATTATATTTTGGATCTGTCATGAAGGCTTAAAATGTATAAACGTTAGCGTTTGTCTTCCTAGTCTTTTGTTCAGCTGGGGTCTGCGGAGGATGCTGAGATGTTGGTGAAGTACTACACTCTGAATCCACTGACCATCCAGGGAAAGACTGTCCGTTTAAACATCTGTACCAAGTACAAGACCTTGAAGTAAGAATTCCCCAAGATTGATTCAGTGCTTCATTATCACATTAGAGGACTTAGTTGGCCTTTTTTTTTTTTACAGAGGTAGCTGTACTGATTGTGGATTGTTGTCTGTCTGTAACAGTGTGGGTAATCGCTCCAACAAACTGATGGATGATAAGAGAAGGAGAAGCAACAGTAGTACTGGGCCCAAAGACAGAAGTTCTTCCAGAAGTGGTAAATCTTCCTCTAGCAGCAAAGCCAAAGAGGACAAGAAGGAACCACCAAAAGGAGAGGACTGCAGTGCAGAGAGAAAGGGGGAGAGGTCAGGAGGAGAGGGGGAGGGGTCAGGTGATGAGGTGGCTGGTGTGATGGAGGGAGATGACGCTGAGGAGTGCAAAGGAGAGGGAGACCAAGGTTCACGTGATGATGGGTCGTCAGAGGACAAGGCTGAAGACGTGACGGAAGACCCAGAGCCCGCGGCCAACACCAGTCTGGAATCCCAGGAGGAGAAGGAACCTGCTCTGGACTCCGACGATGTTCCGAGCACTGCCAAGGTTCTGAGCAGTAGTGATGTCACAGAGAAGGCTGAGGCGTCAGAGGTGGAGGAGGGGACTGTGCCTGCTCCAGAGGAGAAAGCGGAGGGAGAGCCTGAGAGTGAACAGATGGAAACTGAAGCCACTACAGATGAGCCAGAGACCGAGGACAAGGATGACATGCCGTCGGCAGAGCCAGCAGAGAGCTCAGAGATGCATGAGGAACAACTACCTGCGGACCAGGTAGGTCAACAACAGAAAACATTTACAGTCCAAGAAAATATTTGTCTTGCTTACAAGTTGGCACTACTCTTGTGTTTTTGTTCTGTTGAGCACAGTGACATATCTCCCTTATATAATTTTTTAAAATATTGTTCATATTGTAAACATTTATTTATAATGTATAACCTAATATGTTGAATATGTAACTAATATGTTGACATACAGTACCAGTCTAAAGTTTGGACACCTACTCAGTCCAGGGTTTTTATTTTTACGATTTTCAAAATTGTAGAATAATAGTGAAGACATCAAAACTATTAAATAACACACAGAATCATGCACTAACCAAAAAAAGTGTTAATCAAATCTAAATAGATTTTGTTTGATTCTTCAAAGTAGCCATCCTTTGCCGTGACAGCTTTGCACAGTCTTGGCATTCTCTCAACCGGCTTCATGAGGTAGTCACCTGAAATGCATTTCAATTAACAGGTGTTCCTTGTTCAAAGTTAATTTGTGGAATTTCTTTCTGTCTTAATGTGTTTCAGCCAATCAGTTGTGTTGTGACAAGGTAGGGGTTGTATACAGGAGATACCCCTTTTTGGTAAAAGACCAAGACTATATTATGGCAAGAACAGCTCAAATACACAAAGATAAACAACGTGAAGGTCAGTCAATACAGAAAACATTTCAAGAACTTTGAAAGTTTCTTCAAGTGCCGTCGCAAAAAACCATCAAGAGCAATGATGAAACTGTCTCTCATGAGGACCGCCACAGGAAAGGAAGACCCAGAGTTACCTCTGCTGCAGAGGATAAGGTCATTAGAGTTACCAGCCTCAGAAATTGTAGCCCAAATAAATGTTTCGCCGAGTTCAAGTAACAGACATATCTCAACATCAACTGTTCAGAGGAGACTGTGTGAATCAGGCCTTCATGGTTGAATTGCTGCAAAGAAACCTCTACTAAAGGACACCAATAATAAGAAGAGACTTGCTTGGGCCAAGAAACACTAGAGATGGACACTAGACCGGTGGAAATCTGTCCTTTGGTCTGATGAGTACAAATGTGAGATTTTTGGTTCCAACCGCCGTGTCTTTGTTAGACGCTGAGTAGGTGAACGGAGGATCTCCGCGTGTGTAATTCCCCCCGTGAAGCATGGAGGAAGAGGTGTGGGAGTGATTTATTTAGAATTCAAGGCACATGTAACTCGCATGGCTACCACAGCATTCTGCAGCGATACGCCATCCCATCTGGTTTGGGCTTAGTTCCACTATCATTTGTTTTTCAACAGGACAATGACCTAAAACACACCTTCTGGCTGTGTAAGGGCTATTTGACCGAGAAGAAGAGTGATGGAGTGCTGCATCAGACCTAGTCACCCGACCTCAATCCAATAGAGATGGTTTGGGATGAGTTGGACCGCAGAGGGAAGGAAAAGCAGCCAATAAGTGCGAACTCCTTCAAGACTGTTGAAAAAGCATTCCAGGTGAAGCTGGTTGAGAGAATTGCCAAGAGTGTGCAGAGCTGTCATCAAGGCAAATGATGGCTATTTGAAGAATCTCAAATATAAAATATATTTTGATTTGTTTAATACTTTTTTGGGGTTACTACATGACTCCATGTGTAATTTCATAGTTGTGATGTCATCACTATTATTCTACAATGTAGAAAATAGTCAAAATAAAGGAAAAAACCCTTGAATGAGTCCAAACCTTTGACTGGTGCTTTATGTTGAATATGTAACTAACATGTTGTTCGTTTCCGCCAGGAGGAGGGCAGCATGGAGCAGGACTTCCCGGAAAACATGGATGACTTTGTGACTCTGGATGAGCTGGCAGAGGACGAGGACTTGGAGAGACAGGACTCCTCATCCAAAGAAAAGTACTCCTCTTCAGGTAAACAACATTAACTTCACCTCTTATCTAGCATGATGTATGATCATTTAATTTAGGATGATTGATTGATTGATAGCGTCTGTGGAATTGAAAACCATTGCTACAGTGTCGGCCCACGTGAAAAGTAAGCTACAGCAACTGTTGTTGGGTGAAAGTAAACAGTTGTGTAATTGTCGCTCTCATCCTCTCTTTGCAGGGAGCTCTAAGAAAATTGGGGGATTGAGAGTGGTCAACGTTGTGGGATTTAAACGAGCCTATGGTTTTCTGAACGAGATCTTGGCCCTGGCCAAACCCTTCGGTACTGTAGTTCAGCACCTGGTGCTTGACGTGAGACCTGAGGTAAAGTTGGTTGATAGATTAATTTGACAGTTAAAAAGCGAAGAAGAAAAAAAATAGTGAAGTTTAACTATTGTGTATATTTTATTTGTTGGTGGACCTAGGCCTTTCTGCAACTCAATTCGGAAGAAGAGGCCAAAGCAATGGTCAATTTCTACAGTGGGAATGTAACACCGACTGTGTGTGGGAAGTCTGTGAAAATCTACCATTCACAGACGTACGCTACCATTCAGGTGAGCTCCGTACCTGCAGATTGTTGGTCAGCCTTCTACTGTAGAAGTTGTTTGTAATGTTTGTTGTTCTTCTTGCAGAGTGGGAGAGTGGTATACGTGGGACAGATTCCCCACTTCAAATCCTCCGACGCCTCTCTTCTGAAAATCGCTGAACCGTTCGGCAAAGTGAGACGCTATTTCCTGAACAGATCTCGCAACGAGGTAATAAAATATTTTGTTCTCTCTTCGGCTCTCGGAGCTTCTTGGAAAGAGTGGGAAACGAAACAAATGTGGATTTCTATTGTTTGTTAATTATTTAATTATTTAATTTCTAGTGTTTCATTGAGATGGAACGTGGCGAGGACGCTGAGAGAATGTCTGAGACCTACAAGGACACGCCCCCTAAATTCGAAGGCAAGCGACTAACGGTGTACGTGAGCAGGAAGTACAAACAGCTCAAATACGGGTGAGTCAAATGAAACAACAGTTAATGTAATTGCTGTGAGCCATGTACATTTCAACTTATTTCTGTCACTACTAAGATGGCGACACTAAAGATGAAATGCTCTTTTGCGGCTCTTCCGCGACACTAAAGATGACATACTCTTTCCCCACACTAGACACCGACCACCTGCCCCTGACTCTGAGGAGAAGAAGAGGTCGTCGAAGAGGGAGCGATCAGGCAGTGAAACGAGCTCCGCCAAAAGCTCAGCCGCCAAAAGCTCAGCCAAACAGGATGAAGAACCTCCAGTCAAGAAGTCCAGAGAGGAGACGGCATCTTCATCAGCAGACGAGCCTGAGAAAGAAGACAAGGAGGAGATGGTGGAGGTGCCCACTGAGCAGAGTGAGGTAGAGGTTAGGAAGGAGGAGGAGGAGGAGGTACATGGAGAGCACAGTCAACCCTCTGAGACCTCAGCTGTACACAAGATTGACACTGACATGGTAAGTTTATCTGGCTTAGGTTGTTCTGAAAATGTCACCATATTCACTATAGTGTATTACTACGGATCACAGTCCTATGGGGCTTTGGTCAAACGTAGTTCGCTGTCATCATCAGCAATCCCTCTATGATGATCTGATGGGGAATATGACGCCATTCTGGGATGTAACCCCAGGCCGTTTTAGTTTGTCAACCAAAAGTAGTATCTAAGGAACTGACTCTCTATTGTCCTGTGCCGTAGAACATCAAAATGGAGGAAAACGAGACGGCCATTTCCATAGTGAGTGTGAGGAGCGTTGAGGAGAATGGAGAGACTGCCTGCACACCATCCCAGGCTGAGGGGAAGCTTTCATCAACCAGCCCGGTTCCTCTGGGGCCTTATGAGCCTAACAACCCAGTGGGTAAGGACATGCTCAGATTAATACTCGAGGGGGGAAATGGTTTTCTATGTGTTTTAGAAATATTAATAACATAAAGAATCATTTTATTTTTCTGTCAGACAACTTTTGTCTTGTCCAACACATTAAAAATATATACACTACATAGACGAGTATCTGGACACCCCTTTCATTTAGTGGATTCAGTCTATAAAATCAAGCAAACAGCAATGCAATCTACATAGACAAACATTGGCAGTAGAATGGCCTCACTGAAGAGCTCAGTGACTTTCAAAGTGGCACCGTCATAGGATGCCACCTTTCCAACAAGTCAGTTCGTCAAATGTATGCCCTGCTAGAGCTGCCCAGGTCAACTGTAAGTGTTGTTATTGTGAAGTGGAAACATCTAGGAGCAACAGCTTCTCAACCACAAAGTGGTAGGGCGCACAAGCTCACAGAACGGGGCCGCCGAGTTCGGAAGCATGTAGAAATTGTCTGTCCTCGGTTGTGAGTTCAAAATGGCCTCAGCACAGGAACTGTTCATCGGGAGCTCCTTGAAATGGGTTTCCATGGCCGAACAGCCTCACACGAGCCTAAGATCACCATGCGCTATAACAAGCGTCGGCTGGAGTGGTGTAAAGCTCACCGCCATTGGACTCTGGAGCAGTGGAAACGCGTTCTCTGGAGTGATGAATCACGCTTCACCATCTGGCAGTCCGACGGACGAATCTGGGTTGGGCGGATGCCAGGAGAACGCTACCTGCCCCAATGCATAGTGCCAACTGTAATGTTTGGTGGAGGAGGAGTAATGGTCTGGGGCTGTTTTTCATGGTTTGGCCTAGGCCCCTTAGTTCCAGTGAAGGGAGATCTTAACCTTACAGCATACAATGACATTCTAGACAATTCTGTGCTTCCAACTTTGAAGCAACAGTTTCGGGAAGGCCCTTTCCTGTTTCAGCATGACAATGCCCCATGTGCACAAAGCAAGGTCCATACAGAAATGGTTTGCAGAGATCAGTGTGGAAGAACTTGACTGGCCTGCACAGAGCCCTGACCTTAACCCCATCGAACACCTTTGGGATGAATTGGAACGCCGACTACGAGCCATGCCTAATCGGTGCCCGTCCTCACCAATGCTCTTGTGGCTGAATGGATGTTCCAACATCTAGTGGAAAGCCTTCCCAGAAGAGTGGAGGCTGTTATAGCAGCAATGTTCCTACATCTAGTGGAAAGCCTTCCCAGAAGAGTGGAGGCTGTTATAGCAGCAATGTTCCAACATCTAGTGGAAAGTCTTCCCAGAAGAGTGGAGGCTGTTATAGCAGCAATGTTCCAACATCTAGTGGAAAGCCTTCCCAGAAGAGTGGAGGCTGTTATAGCAGCGAAAGGAGGGCGGGGCAACTTTTATATTAATGCCCATGATTTTGGGAATGTTCAACGAGAAGGTGTCCACATACTTTTGACAATGTAGATATCATATTTCATACATCAAATCAAATGTTATTTGTCACATGCCCAACCAAACATCATAGTGACTCTGTTGTTTGATTGCAGGTGTTGAATATGTGAAGATGGGGTACTACTGTAGAGTCTGTTTCCTGTTCTATTCCAATGAGGAGACAGCCAAGAAAGTTCACTGCAGCAGTCAATCTCACTACCAAAAACTCAAGGTAAAAATGCATTATTTTAGTCAATTAGCAGATATACCAAAATATTTGAGCAGTCATTTAAAACTCTGACACAACACACCAATACGTCTCTCACTTTGTATCAAACCAAAAAAAAACATTTTTGTTCTGAAATCTAAATGCTGTCCTTTTTTTTCAGAAACATCTGGAAAAGGAGAAGGCCAAAGCTCAAAGTACCACAGGGACGAAGACTCCTGTTTAGGAATGATGACGAGTGTTGGAAATGTTTACGCTTGGATAGAGTTCGTTTGTAACGCAAGAGTGGATGTTTCAGCAATTCTTTTTTTTGTCTTTTCTTTTTTTTTTAAAGCTTTCGTGTTTAGTCATACAGTCTTGTAACTCTTTATTTTAACCAATGTACCGTACCAGGAGGAACCAACCATGAATGGGTCTGGAGAATGTAGGGAGTTTTGTATGCCTGGTTTTGTTTTTAAGATTTTCTGATAACTCGTCTTGCTAAATTGTTAAGTGCAAGAAACATTTTTGATTTGTGTTGAAGTCATAGGACGACATCCCTCTCAGATGCTGGTCTTTTGATTGGTTCCCCGACTGTTGTGATGCAGAGACGAGAAATAACGTAACCAATTATATTAGGGCAAGTGTCTAAAGAAAGGAGTTTGGTTGATCATTTTTAATAAATGCCTCCCATGCAGATGTTCAGATAATTGCATTGCTTGGATGTATAATGAACAAAAAATATAAATTCGACATGTCATGTGTTCCCACGTTTCATGAGTTGAAATAAAAGATCCCAGAAAAGTGTTTTGTGCATCTGAAAACATATTTCTTAAATGTTGTGAACAAATGTGTTTCCTTCCCAGTTAGTGATCATTTCTCCTTTACCAAGATAATCCATCCATCTGACAGATATGTCATATCAAGAAGCTGATTAAACAGCATGATCATTACACAGATGCACCTTGTGCTGGGGGGACCATAAAAGGCCACTAAAATGTGCTGTTTTGTCAAAACACAATGCCACAGATGTCTCAATTGGTATGCTGACTGCAGGAATGTCCGCCAGAGAATTGAATGTTAATTTCTCTACCGTAAGCTGCCTCTGTCATTTTTAGAGAATTTGGCAGTCTGTCCAACCAGCCTCACAACCGCAGACCACGTTGTAACCAGTCCAGCCCAAGACCTCTACATCCGGCTTCTTCACCTGCGGGATGATCTGAGAATATCCACCAGAGCTGTTGCCATATAATTGAATGTTAATTTCTCTACCATAAGCTGCCTCCAACGTCGTTTCAGAGAATTTGGCAGTACGTCCAACAGGCCTCACAACCGCAGACCGCGTGTAACCAGTCCAGGACCTCCACATCTGCCTCCCTGGCTGTATCGCAACCGGCCTGATTGAGACTCCCATAGGGCGGTGCACAATTGGCCAGGCGTCGATCCGGGTTTGGCCTGTGTGTGCCGTAAATGTAAGTAAGAATTTGTTCTTAACTGACTTGCCTAGTAAAATAAAAAAATCTTCACCTGCAGGGTCATCTGAGACCAGCCACCTGGACAGCTGATGAAACTGGATTTGCACAACCAAAGAATTTCTGCACACACTCAGAAACCGTCTCAGGGAAGCTCACCTGCGTGCTCTTCATCCTCACCATGCTCTTGACCCAACTGCAGTTTTGCGTCGTAACCAACTTCAGTGGGAAAATGTTCACCTTCGATGGCCACTGCCACGCTGGAGAAGTGTGCTCTTCGGGCAGATGGCAAACAACTTGTATGGCATCGTGTGGTTTGCTGATGTCAACGTTGTGAACAGAGTCCCCCTGGGTGATTATGGTATGGGCAGGCATAAACTACGGACAACGAACACAATTGCATTTTATCGATGGCAATTTGAATGCAGAGATACTGTGACGAGATCCTGAGGCCCATTGTGTCATTCATCTGCCGGCCATCACCTCATGTTTCAGCATGATAATGCACAGCCACATGTCTCAGTTATCTGTACACAATTCCTGGAAGCTGAAAATGTCCCAGTTCTTCCATGGCCTGCATACTCACCAGACATGTCACCCGTTGAGCATGTTTGGGATGCTCTGGATCGACGTGTACGACATTGTTCCAGTTCCTGCCAATATCCAGCAACTTCGCACAGCCATTGAAGAGGAATGGGATAACGGTTCACAGGTCACAAACAGTCTGAACAACTCTGTGAAGGAGATTTTTTTTTCTGCTGCATGAGGTAAATGGTGATCACCAGACACTGACTGGTTTTCTGATCCACACCCCTACCTCTTTCTAAAAGCTATCTGTGACCAACAGATGCATATCTGTATTCCCAGTCATGTGAAATCCATCCATTTGAGACCTAATTTATTTTTTTGAATTCCCTTTTTTTTTGTATGAACTGTTGCATGTTGAGTTTTCTATTTTTGTTCGGTGTATATTGGCATGTTACTGGAGGAGAATGGGTACACAGAAATGTGTACCCACACACAGTTCATGTTGAGACCAGCAGATGGTGTTATTGTTCCTACTATACACACACAAGTCAACAGGGCTAAGGATGATAGTTCTTCTCAGGATTACTTGTGATTGCTACTTTTCCCAGTGACTTCACAAAGCAATCTTAAATGAAATGCCGCTTTTCACAAAAAACAATATTTGTATAAATCAATATTTTTGAATTTGACATGTTAAAAAGGTATCTAAATTCAACATGCATTGCTAAAAGCATCACTATTTGGTGGATAATTTAGGGACCACCAAATCCACCTTTCATCCAGATGGATCCATCCTGTTTTCTGTGTCCACTGTCCTTCACATCGCCAAGTTTCCCTGAATGGCAGCTTATGGACAAAGGTCTGGTCGCCTGCATGGTGAAAAATGATCGTTCCTGGGAGGCTTGGAGGGAGGAGAAACCAAAATGCGAGTTGTATCAATCCTCCCTGGAAAGAGGTCCTGACATTCCCTTAGTCCCCTCTCTTTCCAGTTTTTAGAGTCTGTTCTTTGAGCTGGAATATAAAGGCAGTAGTGGCTATAGATCAGACTGCAGCCCCATTGTCTCCTGAGCAAGTCACCACCCCCCCCCCCCCCCAGGCTGGGGCTATGCATGTAGATGAGGCCAGGGCAGATGTCCACAAATATTTTGGGGTTTGTTGCGGGGAGTCTCCGAACAAAAAGGCTTGTCCGTCCCTCACCGAGGAGGGTCCTCTCCTTTGGGACTTCCTATTCTGTCTGCGTGCCAAATTCTTTCAGAGGAGAGGACCAAGCAAGGTTTTATACCATTAGGCTTAATATCAAGGAGAGTGCTGGAGTCGCAGTGGGAGAATGTGTACAGATGTCCCAGCAGAGTCACAAGTTCATGACCCTGGTGTGTTGCAGGCACACCCTCGTTGCATCTCATCATCAGGCTCTGGCTACGACCCTGGTTGATGTTAGTAAAGGGCCTCTGGCTACGACCCTGGTTGATGTTAGTAAAGGGCCTCTGGCTACGACCCTGGTTGATATTAGTAAAGGGCCTCTGGCTACGACCCTGGTTGATATCAGTAAAGGGCCTCTGGCTACGACCCTGGTTGATATCAGTAAAGGGCCTCTGGCTTTTTTTGCAGGTTTACAGAATCTACACAGTATTGGTTGTAATTAAAAAGTCAGAAGAAGTCAAGATCCACAAAAAAAAAGGTTATTAATTTGTTAAGGGACATGTTGTGTGACAGAGAGAGAAGTTACATTAGATAATTAGACTCATGCTGGCCTTCCTGTAAACTATCATAATATTATTGGAAACGAAGAGAGTTTATTCCAAGCATTTGCTCCCAAAATCATCCTGAAATCAATCACTCCAAACCATCCAGGACACTTAATCACCTCATTATTCTAGCTTTTAGCAGGATACCTTTTCAAGGTAATGGGATCACAGGTAAGTGGTGTTGCCTCTATCCCTTAAGTGACACTTCATCTTCAGGTGTCATCAGCCAGACATAAATCTGAATTTGTTTATGTGGCTAATGACGAGATATATTCCTTTGTTTTCAAATGACATGCAAGGACTGATTAAAAACAATATTCTGAACATGAACTCTTCCAAATTATTCGCTAGTTTATTATGACCATTTAAAGATTTCTGTTTAGATATTACTGTAGATGCCCTCAAATACATTTTGAGGTAAAAAAAAAAAAAAAAGTGACTAAAACAATGGTTTTCACAATAAAACCTGCATGAGCAAGTTCGTGAAATTAATTTCTGAAATGTGTGAAAAACAGATTTCTTGGGACAAAGTAGATTGAGGTTCTCTTGTTGCTTTTTGCCTGTGTTCTGCTCTGTCGGAGGGATGGAGGAAGGGAGAGAGATATATAACAGACAAGCCCCAACACGAGGCTTAAGGGATTAAGTTCATTCTCACTGCCAGTACGTTCGTCACCTAACCGATGCCCTCCACCATGCAGCCCTCTTAATGTGCTACCGTGTTTTGTGATTGGCCGATCCAGTCCACTGAACAATAGTAAGAAGGATGAGTGACTCCAGAGAGGGGCTCCAGAGAAAATATCCCCGGGGTACGAGTAGCCTCCTATTCAAATTTAGTTCAAGTTGCATGGGCCTTGTTCCCACATGGATGCACTTGGTGGCCCGACACAGGTGTCATATACAATGTCTGTGGCGTTTTTCACAACCATTGCTTGATTCTAACAGTCTTGCATGGACATGTATGGACTAACAACCAGGGATATGTATTTGGTTGGTATCATAAGCATACATCCTAGATTAAACATTTGACAATCTGAAATGTCTATGACCGTTGTAGACTTTTCGAGAACTAAAGAAACGGTTGTTCTAAGATCAGCCCATACATAGACTCTACCTCCAATGACGTGTTAAATCAGTGAGCAAGTTGCTCTCATACACTGTAATTGTTCAAACTCTTGGTCATCAAGTCTATCTTTGTTCCTAAAGTCTTTGTTCAGACTCCCGTTTTAACACAGGGTACTTGTGATACACCCAAGCTCCATGGAGTAGCCTGATCTTGTTAACTTCTTTCTGCTAGTGGGCAGTATTTGGAAGTTTGGATGAATGAGGTGCCCAAAGTAAACTGCCTGTTACTCAGGCCCGGAAGCTAGGATATGCGTATAATTGGTAGTATTGGATGTAACACACTCCAAAGTTTCCAAAACTGTTTAAATAATGTCTGTGAGTATAACAGAACTGATATGGCAGGCATAAACCCGAGGACAATCCATCCAGAATTGTATTTTTTCAGCTCACCTCTGATTACAATGGCTGGGAATGGGAATATAAAAGGAAGTCCTCACAGATTGCAGTTCCCAGGGCTTCCACTAGATGTCAACAGTCTTCAGAAAGAGTTTCAGGCTTGTTTTTTTTAAATGAGCTAGAATTTGTAGTTTTTCTAAGTGGCTCCCATTTTGGCTGTGGTGTTTGTAATGCGTTCCGGTGAGTGCGCCTACTTCGTTATTTTTCTCCGGTAAATGGTCTCCGGTATTCTCTGTCTTAAATTTGATCATTTATTTACATAATAGGGTACCTGAGGATTGATTAGGAACGTTGTTTGACTTGTTTAGAAGAAGTTTATTGATAACTTACGGATTCATTTTGCATGGATTTTGAACGTTGGAAACCGGTGGATTACTGAGTCAGGCGCGCCATTGAAACTTACTTTTGGGGATATAAAGAAGGACTTCATCGAACAAAAGGACCATCTGTTATGTAGCTGGGACCCTTGGGATTGCAACCAGATGAAGATCTTCAAAGGTAAGCGATTTATTTTATTGCTATTTCTGACTTTTGTGACACATCTGCTTGGTTGGAAAATGTATGTAATGCTTTTGTGTGCGGGGAGCTGTCCTCAGATAATCTCATGGTGTGTTTTCGCTGTAATGCCTTTTTACAATCTGACAACGCGGCTTGATTAACAAGAAGTTAAGCTTTTAAATCTTGTATGACACTTGTATTTTCAAGGAATGTTTATTATTACGATTTCTGTAATTTGAATTTGGCGCTCTGCAATTTCATCGGATGTTGGTCAGGTGGGACAGTAGCGTCCCAATGATCCGTAATTAAGAGTTCTTCATTTCAAATCAAGCTCTTCTTTCCAATGTTTGTCCTTCGTATTATCTCCTCAGACGTCCGTGTTGAGATGGTCAATGGTTGGTTGATGATACAAAATACAACTAAGGCCTCTGAATCTACACTACAGGGCCTCCGGAACTACAGTACAGGGCCTCCGGAACTAGAGTACAACGCTTCCGGAACTACAGTCCAGGGCCTCTGGAACTACAGTACAATGCCTCCGGAACTACAGTACAACGCCTCCGGAACTACAGTACAGGGCCTCCGGAACTAGAGTACAACGCTTCCGGAACTACAGTCCAGGGCCTCTGGAACTACAGTACAATGCCTCCAGAACTACAGTACAATGCCTCCGGAACTACAGTACAGGGTCTCCGGAACTACAGTACAGGGCCTCCGGAACTAGAGTACAACGCCTCCGGAACTACAGTCCAGGGCCTCCGGAACTACAGTACAACGCCTCCGGAACTACAGTACAATGCCTCCGGAACTACAGTACAACGCCTCCGGAACTACAGTACAGGGTCTCCGGAACTACAGTACAACGCCTCCGGAACTACAGTACAACGCCTATGGAACTACAGTACAATGCCTCCGGAACTACAGTACAACGCCTCCGGAACTACAGTACAGGGCCTCCGGAACTACAGTACAACGCCTCCGGAACTACAGTACAATGCCTCCGGAACTACAGTACAACGCCTCCGGAACTACAGTACAATGCCTCCGGAACTACAGTACAGGGTCTCCGGAACTACAGTACAGGGCCTCCGGAACTACAGTACAGGGTCTCCGGAACTACAGTACAACGCCTCCGGAACTACAGTACAATGCCTCCGGAACTACAGTACAGGGCCTCTGGAACTACAGTACAATGCCTCCGGAACTACAGTACAGGGCCTCTGGAACTACAGTACAGGGCCTCTGGAAGTACAGTACAGGGCCTCTGGAAGTACAGTACAGGGCCTCTGGAAGTACAGTACAGGGCCTCTGGAACTACGGTACAGGCACTCCGGAACTACAGTACAACGCCTCCGGAACTACAGTCCAGGGCCTCCGGAACTACAGTCCAACGCCTCCGGAACTGCAGTACAACGCCTCCGGAACTACAGTACAATGCCTCCGGAACTACAGTACAACGCCTCCGGAACTACAGTACAACGCCTCCGGAACTACAGTACAACGCCTCCGGAACAACAGTACAACGCCTCCGGAACTACAGTCCAGGGCCTCCGGAACTACAGTACAGGGCCTCCGGAACTAGAGTACAACGCCTCCGGAACTACAGTACAGGGCCTCCGGAACTACAGTACAACGCCTCCGGAACTACAGTCCAGGGCCTCCGGAACTACAGTACAACGCCTCCGGAACTACAGTCCAGGGCCTCCGGAACTACAGTACAACGCCTCCGGAACTACAGTACAACGCCTCCGGAACTACAGTACAACGCCTCCGGAACTACAGTCCAGGGCCTCTGGAACTACAGTACAACGCCTCCGGAACTACAGTACAATGCCTCCGGAACTACAGTACAGGGCCTCCGGAACTACAGTACAACGCCTCCGGAACTACAGTACAACGCCTCCGGAACTACAGTACAACGCCTCCGGAACTACAGTACAACGCCTCCGGAACTACAGTACAACGCCTCCGGAACTACAGTACAACGCCTCCGGAACTACAGTACAACGCCTCCGGAACTACAGTACAACGCCTCCGGAACTACAGTACAGGGCCTCCGGAACTACAGTACAACGCCTCCGGAACTACAGTCCAGGGCCTCCGGAACTACAGTACAACGCCTCCGGAACTACAGTACAACGCCTCCGGAACTACAGTCCAGGGTCTCCGGAACTACAGTACAGGGCCTCCGGAACTACAGTCCAGGGCCTCCGGAACTACAGTACAACGCCTCCGGAACTACAGTACAACGCCTCCGGAACTACAGTCCAGGGCCTCCGGAACTACAGTACAACGCCTCCGGAACTACAGTACAACGCCTCCGGAACTACAGTCCAGGGCCTCCGGAACTACAGTCCAGGGCCTCCGGAACTACAGTACAACGCCTCCGGAACTACAGTACAATGCCTCCGGAACTACAGTACAACGCCTCCGGAACTACAGTACAACGCCTCCGGAACTACAGTCCAGGGCCTCCGGAACTACAGTCCAGGGTCTCCGGAACTACAGTACAACGCCTCCGGAACTACAGTACAATGCCTCCGGAACTACAGTACAACGCCTCCGGAACTACAGTCCAGGGCCTCCGGAACTACAGTACAACGCCTCCGGAACTACAGTACAACGCCTCCGGAACTACAGTACAACGCCTCCGGAACTACAGTACAACGCCTCCGGAACTACAGTACAACGCCTCCGGAACTACGATACAGGTCCTCCGGAACTACAATACAGGCCCTCCGGAACTACAATACAGGCCCTCTGGAATTACAATACAGGCCCTCTGGAACTACAATACAGGCCCTCCGGAATTACAATACAGGCCCTCTGGAACTACAATACAGGCCCTCCGGAACTACAATACAGGCACCCCCGGAACTACAATACAGGCACCCCCGGAATTACAATACAGGCCCTCTGGAACTACAATACAGGCCCTCTGGAACTACAATACAGGCCCTCCGGAACTACAATACAGGCACCCCCGGAACTACAATACAGGCACCCCCGGAACTACAATACAGGCCCCCCCGGAACTACAATACAGGCCCTCCGGGAAACTACAATACAGGGATCCAGGACTACAATACAGGCCTCTGGAACTTCCCCGATGAGCAACCAGAGAGACAGAGCTTGTTAAATGTGACTGACTAGGAGAGATGCTCTGTGAATGGATCCCGTAAGGATTCATTAAGACCATAGATAGCTGTAAGGATCAGAGAGGCTGTGGACTGCACTGGCCTTGGTCTAACCGATGTTGTTGTCACTGAGTGCTTTGAGTTGGATGTGGACCTCACAGCCTCACACTCCTTTTGACTCCATCTTGGTAGTGTGTCTCACACTTGAGAGGTTTCTATCTGTCTGGCCCGATGAGAGGTGTCTGTCTGGCTGGCTGGCCCGATGAGAGGTGTCTGTCTGGCTGGCCCCATTGGGGATAGGAGAGATGTGCTTGAGAAGGTGAAGACACCACCAGATTAGTGCAGAGAGAGGGATCCAGTGTCTCAGTCTATTGATAAGGCAGCAGATCTGAGGGCTCTCTTGTTGTATTGATGAGGCAGCAGCTCTGAGGGCTCTCTGGGTGAATTGATGAGGCAGCAGCTCTGAGGGCTCTCTGGGTGTATTGATGAGGCAGCAGCTCTGAGGGCTCTCTGGGTGTATTGATGAGGCAGCAGCTCTGAGGGCTCTCTGGGTGTATTGATGAGGCAGCAGCTCTGAGGGCTCTCTGGGTGTATTGATGAGGCAGCAGCTCTGAGGGCTCTCTGGGTATATTGATGAGGCAGCAGCTCTGAGGGCTCTCTGGGACAATAGGGAGTCATTGAGTATTTTGCTCAGCAACAAGAGAAATCGTTCAGACAACTGCTACTTGTTCGTTGGCTAGACCAATTAGGGACTGCCTAGGTTGGTTACTGTAAAGCTCCAATTAGGGACTGCCTAGGTTGGTTACTGTAAAGCTCCAATTAGGGACTGCATAGGTCAGTTACTGTAAAGCTCCAATTAGGGACTGCATAGGTTGGTTACTGTAAAGCTCCAATTAGGGACTGCATAGGTTGGTTACTGTAAAGCTCCAATTAGGGACTGCATAGGTTGGTTACTGTAAAGCTCCAATTAGGGACTGCATAGGTTGGTTACTGTAAAGTTCCAATTAGGGACTGCCTAGGTTGGTTACTGTAAAGCTCCAATTAGGGACTGCATAGGTTGGTTACTGTAAAGCTCCAATTAGGGACTGCATAGGTTGGTTACTGTAAAGCTCCAATTAGGGACTGCATAGGTTGGTTACTGTAAAGCTCCAATTAGGGACTGCCTAGGTTGGTTACTGTAAAGCTCCAATTAGGGACTGCATAGGTTGGTTACTGTAAAGCTCCAATTAGGGACTGCATAGGTTGGTTACTGTAAAGCTCCAATTAGGAACTGCATAGGTTGGTTACTGTAAAGCTCCAATTAGGGACTGCCTAGGTTGGTTACTGTAAAGCTCCAATTAGGAACTGCATAGGTTGGTTACTGTAAAGCTCCAATTAGGGACTGCCTAGGTTGGTTACTGTAAAGCTCCAATTAGGGACTGCCTAGGTTGGTTACTGTAAAGCTCCAATTAGGGACTGCATAGGTTGGTTACTGTAAAGCTCCAATTAGGGACTGCATAGGTTGGTTACTGTAAAGCTCCAATTAGGGACTGCATAGGTTGGTTACTGTAAAGCTCCAATTAGGAACTGCATAGGTTGGTTACTGTAAAGCTCCAACTAGGGACTGCCTAGGTTGGTTACTGTAAAGCTCCAATTAGGGACTGCCTAGGTTGGTTACTGTAAAGCTCCAATTAGGGACTGCATAGTTTGGTTACTGTAAAGCTCCAATTAGGGACTGCATAGGTTGGTTACTGTAAAGCTCCAATTAGGGACTGCCTAGGTTGGTTACTGTAAAGCTCCAATTAGGAACTGCATAGGTTGGTTACTGTAAAGCTCCAATTAGGAACTGCATAGGTTGGTTACTGTAAAGCATTTTGTGACAACTGCTGATGTAGAAAGGGCTTTATAAATGAATTTGATTGATTGTGAACATATTTTGTATTGTCACGTAAGGTCGTTGAAGTATAACAGAAATGTGATGGTAATAGTATCAGAATGTGTAACTTTCAGCCATAGGTAAATGGTTTCAGTTCATAACGGAATAGACAACTGCCATCAACCGCACACGCAAAAACGTGCACTAGTTCAATGCAATGCTTCTCCTTATTCCTAAATCTGTAACAAAACATGGTCCATACAAACCATGGATACTCACCCATGTAGACTAATCTGGAAATATTACCCCCAGCCTCCACATGGAATAATTAGTGTAGAATAATTGGTCATTGGTTTGTATAGTGTAAAAGGAAAGGCCCCGACTAACACAAACAATTGCATTACCGTTAGTTGCCCCAATTATCTGAAACAACCCGGGATTGTGTTGATTAGCATGGAGTTATGCAAATCTGCACTGTGAGTTTCTTTGTTGTATACATACATCCCTGGAGAGGCCAGGCCGGACGAGCCTGTGAAAACCATACCTGTTTTCTTCTCCTAACCCACACGTCCCCCAGCACCAGACCAGTACATAAAGCCTAGGTTAAAGGGAATAATCCCAGGGACGACCTCGCTTTGTCACCTCACTTGTCTGAAACAGAACAGAGAAGAGTGGGGAAGGAGGGAAAGAGGGAGAGAGGGGACCGAAAATAAATAAATGCAGCTACACATTAAATCCACAACATTGAAGGGACCTCTGACCTCTGGTTTCAAATGGAGAAGAAAGAGAGGATAGAAGAAAACACTTTATAACTCTAGACTGAAACCCCTGACAGAACCAATCAGGCCCTCCTTTAGCCTTCATAACTCTAGACTGAAACCCCTGACAGAACCAATCAGGCCCTCCTTTAGCCTTCATAACTCTAGACTGAAACCCCTTACAGAACCAATCAGGCCCTCCTTTAGCCTTCATAACTCTAGACTGAAACCCCTGACAGAACCAATCAGGCCCTCCTTTAGCCTTCATAACTCTAGACTGAAACCCCTGACAGAACCAATCAGGCCCTCCTTTAGCCTGTATAACTCTAGACTGAAACCCCTGACAGAACCAATCAGGCCCTCGTTTAGCCTGTATAACTCTAGACTGAAACCCCTGACAGAACCAATCAGGACCTACTTTAGCCTTTATAACTAACTCTAGACTGAAACCCCTGACAGAACCAATCAGGCCCTCCTTTAGCCTGTATAACTCTAGACTGAAACCCCTGACAGAACCAATCAGGCCCTCCTTTAGCCTGTATAACTCTAGACTGAAACCCCTGACAGAACCAATCAGGCCCTCCTTTACCCTTTATAACTAACTGTAGACTGAAACCCCTGACAGAACCAATCAGGCCCTCCTTTAGCCTTCATAACTCTAGACTGAAACCCCTGACAGAACCAATCAGGCCCTCCTTTAGCCTGTATAACTCTAGACTGAAACCCCTGACAGAACCAATCAGGCCCTACTTTAGCCTTTATAACTAACTGTAGACTGAAACCAGTAAAGGCCCCTCCTTGTGGTTTTATAACTAGACTGAAACCTCCACTAAAGGCCCCTCATTTAGACTTTATAATTCTAGACTGAAACCTCCACTAAAGACCCCTCCTTATGGTTATATAACTCTAGACTGAAACCTCCACTAAAGACCCCTCCTTATGGTTATATAACTCTAGACTGAAACCTCCACTAAAGACCCCTCCTTATGGTTATATAACTCTAGACTGAAACCTCCACTAAAGACCCCTCCTTATGGTTATATAACTCTAGACTGAAACCTCCACTAAAGACCCCTCCTTATGGTTATATAACTCTAGACTGAAACCTCCACTAAAGACCCCTCCTTATGGTTATATAACTCTAGACTGAAACCTCCACTAAAGACCCCTCCTTATGGTTATATAACTCTAGACTGAAACCTCCACTAAAGACCCCTCCTTATGGTTATATAACTCTAGACTGAAACCTCCACTAAAGACCCCTCCTTATGGTTATATAACTCTAGACTGAAACCTCCACTAAAGACCCCTCCTTATGGTTATATAACTCTAGACTGAAACCTCCACTAAAGACCCCTCCTTATGGTTATATAACTCTAGACTGAAACCTCCACTAAAGACCCCTCCTTATGGTTATATAACTCTAGACTGAAACCTCCACTAAAGACTGCCCAAAGTGTTGTGTTGCTAGCTGCTCCTCTCTTTTTCTCTCTCTCACTCTCTCTTTCTACTTACGTTAATCTTCTTCCCCCCCAGCTGAATCCTCATCCTCCTCACCGGCTCTCCCTATTGTCACGCTCCTCATTGTAATGTGAGCCTCACTTCATCTCTGTGCACCGGCAGGCAAGACTGTCTTCTCCCCTCCTCTCTTAATTGCCTGAACTCAGACCACCAGTATGCTTCTCCTGCAGATGTCTCTCTTCTTAATTTGCGTAGAGCGCACAATCAGTCCCATCTGTTCTAGTTTTTTCTTTCCACCCTCCCTCCCTCTATCCCTCCTCCCTTCCTCTATCCCTCCTCCCTCCCTTCCCCAAAAAAATCACCTCTGCACCCCCCTCCCTAAATCTCCACAGTAAGCCCCCCCGCCCCAACACCGAAAAAGCCACAACTCCTACCCCTCCCAATGAAAACCTTGTCAGTGGCATGGGGATTGAAAGCCTATCAAAAAGCTATAGAAGAGTAGTTCTGTGTTGAAGGGCACAATCAGAGGGTGGGTTTGAGGCCCAGGCCCTCTGCTAGCTGTAGGCTCTGTTGGAGGGGGAGGCCCAGGCCCTCTGCTAGCTGTAGGCTCTGTTGGAGGGGGAGGGGGGGGGGGAGAGGCCCAGGCCCAGGCCCAGGCCCAGGCCCTCTGCTAGCTGTAGGCTCTGTTGGAGGGGAAGGAGGGGGAGAGGCCCGGGCCAGATAAACAGGGACAGATGGAGGGACTTTGGAAGGGAGGAATAATCAACGCTATGCACCGTGCACGATAAAGTTGCTGCGTGATGTCGCTGTTTATACAAAACAACATAAAATACATGGCTGTGAAACAAGTGACACTGGGCCAAAGGATTCCATGGAACCTCCCCTGCATGCGGCCTTCAGCTTGTCTCCATGACAACTACACAGGGCAACTATAAACTACAGACTAGATAAAGCTCATATACGGCATTCACAACATGCAGTCATGTCCCAATGGAATACAGATGCAGTCAAATATATTGGCACCCTTGCACTGTACAATGGGATGCAATGGAGCAGAATGTTCTGTGTTTTCTCATCAAAACTGATTGAATGGCTATTTTTACATATATGCACCCGGAGTTTACCACAGGTGAGATCAATTACACAATAAATGAGAATCATTGCCTTCAATCAAATTCATTTGAATTTGGAATAATTTAGTCCAGGAATTCTTCGGACTTTGAAGTGAAAAATACAAATTTCAGTATTTGTTTTTTGTTTTTGGTCCTGTGCAGGTGTAAACCAAAACAATACAGGTGTAAACCACACCAAATGTTTTTACAATTTCAATTATTTTTTAGAAGAGATGGTGAATCAGGCGAGGGTGCCAATGTATTGAGCCATTCTTTTCCTCTTTCGATTACTCTCTGATTAAATATAGACATTCTCATGTAAAACATTAGATAGGACTGAATGGATTGATGCCCCCCCCCCCCCCCCCCCCAAAAAAAAAGTGTAAACAATTACAGAAAAATAGGCCCAAGTCTGGATCGTGATTAATGAGTTTGACCAACATTTGCATCAGTTTTTTTTGACTCCAGATCTGAAATGATTGATGGTGTATTGAGATGGGACAGAATCCTATGAGTTGCTCTTAACTTGGAGTAGCTGCTTTGATTCTATCACTCACTATCGTCCCAAAGTGGTGCAATGAGATGAGTGAATCCAGTGTTCCTCTCGCGAGCCGTTATTGTCCACTTTACAATGAGCGTTCATCTTTGTTGATGTGGGAATTTATCATCTACGCTTGCTTGGTTTGACTGTCCAACAAAGACTCGTTTTAAAAAGATAAATAGGACACTTTTTTTTGTTGTTGTTGCAAATGATAACCTGCAGTGAAGTCTGGTTTGTGTTTTGTGATGCTGTATTGATTATGTCTTCTGTTCTAATGAGCTGATGACACAAAATACTTTGATGATTAGGTATTCTCCTGATATGAAATTTTGCTTGAATCCATCCACAAAGTGTCAGGGCCTCCATTGTTAGCTACATAAACCTGTTGTAGACTCTATGTTCAAATATTACTCTATCACAGTTGGTAACACCTACGTTTGTTTACATACCTACGTTTGGTTAAATACATATATTGCCTCTATACCTTCGTAACTACGCAGCCACATTTGTTCCATTTGGAATGCTCTGAAGGGAACTGACTGTCATATGACTGCATTCTCAAAGAATTCAAACGGCACTCTTATTGTAACATCCGATAATCACCATCTAATGCTATGTTGGGACCCAACAGTCTGATAATCACCATCTAATGCTATGTTGGGACCCAACAGTCTGATAATCACTATCTAATGCTATGTTGGGACCCAACAGTCTGATAATCACCATCTAATGCTATGTTGGGACCCAACAGTCTGATAATCACCATCTAATGCTATGTTGGGACCCAACAGTCTGATAATCACCATCTAATGCTATGTTGGGACCCAACAGTCTGATAATCACCATCTAATGCTATGTTGGGACCCAACAGTCTGATAATCACCATCTAATGCTATGTTGGGACCCAACAGTCTGATAATCACCATCTAATGCTATGTTGGGACCCAACAGTCTGATAATCACCATCTAATGCTATGTTGGGACCCAACAGTCTGATAATCACCATCTAATGCTATGTTGGGACCCAACAGTCTGATAATCACCATCTAATGCTATGTTGGGACCCAACAGTCTGATAATCACCATCTAATGCTATGTTGGGACCCAATAGTCTGATAATCACCATCTAATGCTATGTTGGGACCCAACAGTCTGATAATCACCATCTAATGCTATGTTGGGACCCAACAGTCTGATAATCACCATCTAATGCTATGTTGGGACCCAACAGTCTGATAATCACCATCTAATGCTATGTTGGGACCCAACAGTCTGATAATCACCATCTAATGCTATGTTGGGACCCAACAGTCTGATAATCCCCATCTAATGCTATGTTGGGACCCAACAGTCTGATAATCCCCATCTAATGCTATGTTGGGACCCAACAGTCTGATAATCACCATCTAATGCTATGTTGTGATCCAACCAGAGATCAACTTCTACTGATTCTATAGACTGTTGAAAACCTCACACCTAGTTTCTGTAAATGTAGCTTCTCCCTTCTTCACACTTAACAGTCGGATGCATTTGGACTATATCTGCTGTGAAGGCCAGTGAAAGGGTATTGTCCAGACCTGTTGGGCCTGTTATCTATGGGGGGCCTCCCCTGTCACTCAGAGGGAGACCAGGGACCACAGAGAGACTATGTAACAATTTACATCATGATAGAATTCAACTTTAAAACACAGCAGTATATATGCGTCAAGCAGCCAGCAGATGGCACTGTGTTGTAGGCCTTACCAATTGTCTTGGATCACAAGATGCTTCTCTATTCTAAACATAACCCTCTCTTGGTAGATTTTTTTTAATGAAGACAATATTATGAAAATTATATTGTTCCCAACATGATTGCCACTTTAAGATGTTTGATATATATATTTTAAGTAATGATGCAATAATTATATACTGAACCAAAAAATGCAACAATTTAAAAGATTTTACAGAGTTACAGTTCATATGAGGAAATCAGTCAATTTAAATAAATAAATTAGGTCCTAATCTATGGATTTCACATGACTGGGAATACAGATATGCATCTCTTTGTCACAGATACCTTAAAAAAAAGTTAGGGCGTGGATCAGAAAACCAGTCGGTATCTGGTGTGACCACCATTTGCCTCATACAGTGCGACACATCTCCTTTGTATAAAGTTGATCAGGCTGTTGATTGTGACATGTGGAATGTTGTCCCACTCCTAATGGCTGTGCGAAGTTGCTGGATATTGATGGGAACTGGAACACGCTGTCGTACGCGTTAATCCAGAGCATTCCAAACATGCTCAATGGGTGACATGTCTGGTGAGCATGCAGGCCATCGGAGAACTGGGACATTTTCAGCTAGTGGGAATTCTGTACAGATCCTTGTAACATGGGGCCGTGCATTTTCATGTTGAAACATGAGGTGATGACGGCGGATGAATGGCACAACAATGGGCCTCAGGATCTTGTCACAGTATCTCTGTTCATTCAAATTGCCATCGATAAAATGCAATTATGGTCGTTGTCCGTAGTTTATGCATGCCTATACCATAACCCCACAGCCACCATGGGGCACTCCGTTGACATCAGCAAATCACTCAAACAACACGACGCCATACAAGCTGTCTGCCACCTGCCCGGTACAGTTGAAACCTGGATTCCCCCGTGAAGAGCACACTTCTCCAGTGTGCCAGTGGCAATCAAAGGTGAGTATTTGGCCACTGAAGTTACGACACCGAACTGCAGTCAGGTCAAGACCCTGGTGAGGACGACGAGCACGCAGATGAGCTTCCCTGAGACGGTTTCTGACAGTTTGTGCAGAAATGATTTGGTTGTGCAAACCCACAGTTTCATCAGCTGTCCGGGTGGCTGTTCTCAGACGATCCCGCAGGTGAAGAAGCTTGATGTGGAGATCATGGACTGGCTTGGTTACATGTGGTGTGCGGTTGTAAGGCCGGTTCTGGTAGACATTCCTGAAGTCAGCATATCAGTTGCATGGTACCTCTAAATTTTGAGACATCTGTGGCATAGTGGTTTGTGACAAAACAAGCACATTTTAGAGAGGCCTTTTATTGTCCCAAACACAAGGTGCACCTGTGTAATTATCATGCTGTTTAATCAGCTTCTTGATATGCCACACTTGTCAGGTGGATGGATTATCTTGGCAAAGGAGAAATGCTTACTAACAGGGATGTAAACAAATTTGGGCACAACATTTGAGAGAAATAAGCTTTTTGTGTGTATGGAACATTTCTGGGATGCAAAAATATCACGCCTGCTCCCGCTCTCCCTTCCTGGCGCTCAAGGGCAGCCCAGCGCTACGCACTCCTGCTACCATCATTACACACACCTGTTTCCCTCGTCACGTGCATCAGCGCTTCATTGGACTCACCTGGACTCAATCTCCTGCTTTCATTACCTCCTCTATATCTGTCTTTTCCTGAGATTGTTCCTCGCTTCAGCATTATTGTCGTCATGTCGTTTTGTTCTCCCTGTTCTGACACTGTTCCTGTTCTGTCACTTGTCTGTTCATTAAATGTTCACTCCCTGCACTTGCTACTCATCTGCAGCGTTGGTTCTTACACAAAAGTATTTGTCAAAGTCATCCGTGCTCTGAATCCTAAGGAACCTTGTAGGCTACAGATCGAGATGGCCCAAAATGTCCATTGTTCAGCAATTTAAAGTATTTTCAAGTGGGGACCTGCATTTCACAGATATGTAATTTCACTAAACCAATTCTGCCTTTAGGAGAAAAAACTCTCCCAAAAAACTGGTTCAATCCAGGCTACTCTATTATCATAATCTTCTCAAAGTTGTTCTTTCAAAGGGCCTGTGGTGTAAGGGTAAGTGTGACGTGCTTTGGACCGCCACCACTCCTTGGCCTCTCTTGGCCTCTCGTGCCTAACAGGGGAGTAGTGTGGGTGGCTGGGTATAGGTGAGGGTGGTGCATAGCTAATAGGCACAGAGGGGACCGAACCAAAGGGGGGGACCATGGTCGGTCGGTCGCGTTCTCTTCTCCTGTTCTCAGAGGGAGCCCCCCCCCAACAGAGCCTGCTTCTCTGTGAAGCAGCACCTTTTGTTGTCCATTTGTTTACCTTGCTTCCCCAAGTCCCCGGCGGCAGGACAATGACGCCTACAGCAACAGCTCATTCAATGCTCCTTCGGCTCCTTTATCCTCGGCCTCTGAACACTGGTTACCTCAGAGTGAGTGAGTGATTAGGAACCCAACAGGCTATCTTACAGCTCACAGGCACAAAGGCACTCCACTTATCCAATAAAAAGTGTTCCACACAGTCTGTATACCTCTCACACATCGCTGAGCAGTGGAGTGAGTCGCCACTGACATCCGTCAAACTGATGGTTCTGGTGAATTTAGCCAATGTGGCTGGTTTGTTGTTATCCCGACCAAAAGAATCAGTTACCTTGAAAGAACAGTTACCTTGAAAGAACAGTTACATTGAAAGAAAAGGTACCTTGAAAGATTAGGTACCTTATAAAAACAGGTACCTTGAAAGATTAGGTACCTTAATAAAAACAGGTACCTTGAAAGATTAGGTACCTTATAAAAACAGGTACCTTGAAAGATTAGGTACCTTATAAAAACAGGTACCTTGAAAGATTAGGTACCTTATAAAAACAGGTACCTTGAAAGATTAGGTACCTTAATAAAAACAGGTACCTTGAAAGATTAGGTACCTTATAAAAACAGGTACCTTGAAAGATTAGGTACCTTATAAAAACAGGTACCTTGAAAGATTAGGTACCTTATAAAAACAGGTACCTTGAAAGATTAGGTACCTTAATAAAAACAGGTACCTTGAAAGATTAGGTACCTTATAAAAACAGGTACCTTGAAAGATTAGGTACCTTGAAAGATTAGGTACCTCATAAAAACAGGTACCTTGCATGGTGTTGTTTCTGCTGTTGTTGGTGGTTGTTAAATTAAATTAAACCTTTATTTAACTAGACAAGTCAGTTATTAAGAACAAATTCTTATTTACAATGATGGCCTACCGGGTAACAATGGGTTAACTGCCTTGTTCAGGGGCCGGCAGATTTCTACCTTTCGGTTACTAGCCCAACGCTCTAACCACTAGGCTAGGTAGGGGTGGTGGTATACTCTCACTCATAATTTTCCTAAGGAAGATGAAAATATTTTTTTTTTGTGTGGTATCGGTGGGAACATGGGGTTACTGGGGTTAAGCTGGCGGGATATCTGGGGATGAAGGGAGGTTTTGGAACAGACAGGCCTTCTATACCAGCTGCTTGGTAGATACACCCCCCCCCCCCCCCCCCCCCCATTCCCCTCTCGGCCACAAAAGATGAAAGCCACGTCCTGCTGGGTGGCAAAGACACCAGGTGACTGGAGCAACCTGAAGGGTTAGTCAAGTGCTCCCTAATGTGTAAAACCATACCACGCTGTATAGAGACCATTTACGGGAGGTTTTAAGAGGGAGAAGTGAGTTGGGGTGATATGTAAAGTCTTTTCTCTTGTTTTTAACCACATCATCTTTGCCTCTTAGTTAGAGACAATAGAATAGGGTTGAAGGTGGCACCACAGTGGCCAACTCTTAAGAAGGGGCCAGGCACTCTGGTCTAACAGTAAACCCAGGTCAGGTTACCTAAGAGGAATAGGACATCTTTAATGATGAGGCTGGTGGCCTCACAGGAAATGTCGTCCCTCCTTCATTATGCTATTTCACAGTCCAATTAGTGAGCAGTGAACACCTCTTGACTATATAGTGGGGTAAGCATGGATATTTATTTAGGGGGCAAATCATTGGTTGCAGTGGCTGCCTTTCACAGCTAGGCTACTGCTCACAACTTGATAGCTAGCCTATAACCTCACAGCCTGATAGCCTATAGCCTCACAGCCTGCTAGCTAGCCTATAGTCTCACGGTCTGCTAGCTATTCTATGGCCTCAGTCTGCTAGTTAGCCTATAACCTCACAGCCTGATAGCCTATAGCCTCACAGCCTGCTAGCTAGCCTATAGTCTCACAGCCTGCTAGCTAGCCTATAGTCTCACGGTCTGCTAGCTATTCTATGGCCTCAGTCTGCTAGTTAGCCTATAACCTCACAGCCTGATAGCCTATAGCCTCACAGCCTGATAGCCTATAGCCTCACAGCCTGCTAGCTAACCTATAGTCTCACATCCTGCTAGCTAGCCTATAGTCTCACAGTCTGCTAGCTATTCTATGGCCTCAGTCTGCTAGTTAGCCTATAACCTCACAGCCTGATAGCCTATAGCCTCACAGCCTGCTAGCTATTCTATGGCCTCAGTCTGCTAGTTAGCCTATAACCTCACAGTCTGCTAGCTATTCTATGGCCTCAGTCTGCTAGTTAGCCTATAGCCTCACAGCCTGCTAGCTATTCTATGGCCTCAGTCTGCTAGTTAGCCTATAGCCTCACAGCCTGCTAGCTATTCTATGGCCTCAGTCTGCTAGTTAGCCTATAGCCTCACAGCCTGCTAGCTTTTCTATGGCCTCAGTCTGCTAGTTAGCCTATAACCTCCATGGCAGTCCACCTTTTACAAACACATCTTAGATCATTGCAAACATTGTGAAAATAAGTGTTATTTTGAACATGTCCTCCAGGATGTGTAGTTTTGTGTAGTCTGCTAGCTAGGATTTCTAATTTAGCCTACAGCTAGCAGATAAGGTTAGCATAGCACATGCTACAGTTGGCTAGCTAGCTGCCTTTATCTTTAGTTTTTCTTCAATCTATGAAGTATTGTTCACGAGCTCTCATGCCTTGTCAAGATATTTTACACAATTATTTATAGTCGTAGTCATTGTTACTGATCACAAAATATCCAGATAATGCAATGATCTTTTTCCAGTCCATGTCTAAAACTCTGATGTCCTATTTAATGAATTCAACAGCTCTTTTCACAACCGCTATAAAACGTTACAAGTGTCCTTAGGAGCCCAGACTTATTCCAAGTTTGTACTGACATAAAAGGCGAACGGACGGACGGGTTCAATAGTTCATGTCATAAACGCAACAACAATTGTTCTGAAGAATCTGCCATTGTTCTAGCAGAGAAAGGGGGCACATTCTTTGTTCTCCATATTGTTTTTCTTGGCTTCACTGTTGGTTCACAATCATTGTGATCAGCGCTCTAAATTAAAAAATTTCATTGGAGCACCGGTGCTCCCAACTTTCAAAAAGTAAGGAGCACAACATGATATTTTTTTATTGAAAAAAAAAAAAAAGATAAAATGTTGATACAAAAAACCATTGTCATTGAAATTACAACGTCATTTGTGGAATATCAGGTTTCTGCATTGTGTAAAACCACTACCTCTTGAGATGTATTACACAGACAATTCTACTCTGTCTCTTTAAGAGCGTCAAGTTTTTTGAGTGAAGACTTGCAAGATATGTGACGTTAAAGAAGCTATCCCTTTAACTGTCTTTCTGTGCCGCCAGATGTTTAAATATACTGGTAAAGTAACCAGGTTATTAACTAATTCATGAGGTAGCGTGACTGAACGAGGTGTAAACAAATGTCCATTTTTGGAACGACTCGTGACATGGTTTATGAACAGGGCCTAAAAACTAACTTTTTGGGTGCATCAGTCACTGTGGCAGGTAGATCAAAAATCTGCCACTCAGAATTCATACCAGCCAATACATTTAATAATAACATAAAAAACACAAACATGTCTAGGTTTTGTTTTTCCAGGTTTTCACTCTCAGAATTACACTTTCATAAAATAGAAAAACAACCAAATTGGATGTTGTACGTTTACAACAATAACAATGTTTACTACACCACATCAGGAAACAACTTTTGAGGTCTGGGGAAGAGTTTTACATTTTTAAACATTTTGAATGGTGTAGTTGCCCTTTAATTTAAATTGCACACCTCAAGAGACTGGTGTTTGTCTGGAGGTGTGTCTGTACTGCTCAATAGCAGAGTTTGCAAATCAAAAGACCACCCGATTGATACAAGTCATCATAATATCACGTCATTCTACTAGGTAAGCCTACTTTGCAGTTATTTGTATGTGTGTTTATCATGGATCCCCATTAGTTCCTGCCAAGGCAACAGCTACTCTTCCTGGTGTTTATCATGGATCCCCATTAGTTCCTGTCAAGGCAGCAGCTACTCTTCCTGGTGTTTTTTGTGGGGTTTATCATGGATCCCCATTAGTTCCTGCCAAGGCAGCAGCTACTCTTCCTGTGGTTTTTCGTGGGGTTTATCATGGATCCCCATTAGTTCCTGCCAAGGCAGCAGCTACTCATCCTGGGGTTTATCATGGATCCCCATTAGTTCCTGCCAAGGCAGCAGCTACTCTTCCTGTGGTTTTTTGTGGGGTTTATCATGGATCCCCATTAGTTCCTGTCAAGGCAGCAGCTACTCTTCCTGTGGTTTTTTGTGGGGTTTATCATGGATCCCCATTAGTTCCTGCCAAGGCAGCAGCTACTCTTCCTGGTGTTTTTCCTGGGGTTTATTATGGATCCCCATTAGTTCCTGCCAAGGCAGCAGCTACTCTTCCTGTGGTTTTTCCTGGGGTTTATCATGGATCCCCATTAGTTCCTGCCAAGCAGCAGCTACTCATCCTGGTGTCTGGCAAAATTAAAGCAGTTATATAGTTTTAAAAACAATACAATACATTCATGACAGATTCCACAACACACTAAGTGTGTGTCCTCAGGTCCATACTCCACTACCACATATCTACAACACACTAAGTGTGTACCCTCAGGTCCATACTCCACTACCACATATCTACAACACACTAAGTGTGTACCCTCAGGCCCAAACTCCACTACCACATATCTACAACACACTAAGTGTGTACCCTCAGGCCCAAACTCCACTACCACATATCTACAACACACTAAGTGTGTACCCTCAGGCCCAAACTCCACTACCACATATCTACAACACACTAAGTGTGTACCCTCAGGCCCAAACTCCACTACCACATATCTACAACACACTAAGTGTGTGTCCTCAGGCCCATACTCCACTACCACATATCTACAACACACTAAGTGTGTACCCTCAGGTCCATACTCCACTACCACATATCTACAACACACTAAGTGTGTACCCTCAGGCCCATACTCCACTTCCACATATCCACAACACACTAAGTGTGTACCCTCAGGTCCATACTCCACTACCACATATCTACAACACACTAAGTGTGTACCCTCAGGCCCATACTCCACTTCCACATATCCACAACGCAAAATCCATTTGTACGTGTGTGTATAGTGCGTAGGTTATCATGTGTGTGTGTGTGTGCATGTGTCTGTGCCTATTTAAGCATTCATTTGGAAAGTTGTATGGGAAAGCCTCTAGAAATGACTACATCACTAACTGGCTACACAAAGTTGTAGACCCAGTCATTCCCATCTTCACAAAGATGCAAGAAATACGAATGACTAACGCGTAGTTTTCTTTTCCTGATCACACTGGTGCTCCCAAAATAAATTGTCACGGTCCCCACTGCAATTTTTTTTTATCTAGGAGCAAATGCGACCAATATAGTAGCACTTTAGAGCCCTGATTGTGACCTCTGTAAGTGTTTGTTTTTTTATGACAGGCATTATAATGGACACCTGTCCTTTTAGCACATGCAACATGTCTTCGATATCACCAAGATAAACACCATGTAATTGTGCCAGCTATTGTATCCAGTTCAGTTCCAATTTATCATAGCAGGACATGTTCCCGTTGAGTTCTGACAAGACTGTACGTCGACATACACAAACCAAACCTTATTCAGTAATGTCACCCCTGGTATTCTTTCAAATAAGTATATTATTTCTGCATCTCAGCCTACTTGGGTTATTCTGTTTCATGGTTTGAATGCCAGTACCTTTCGAACTCTACTTATTCAGTCATAAAGCACAATTTAGGAACATCTTAAAATATATAATTGCACAGAGAGTCTGGAATCTGAATGTCATGGAAAGATGACCCTTCATCTTCCAGGTCATTTCCTCCTGCCGTATTGACATCCTCCTCACCTCCCTCTGCTCTGTACTGTATTTCACTGTGAAAGAGGAGAGTCCTGCCTGGCCTGGCTGGGGATATTAGTCCGTTTGGTAATCATTCTATTGTCAGGCTGATAGCGACAGCCTATCTGCTACCTCATCCCACTGACAGGTCCTCAGGAGCCATGATGGACCATGATGGATGCCCAGTGGCCCAGTGGCCCTACTTAAACCAACCCACCACTGCTGCTACTGCTGCTGGATCAATGTCAGACCAAAGCACCACTGGAGTCAGTGATCAATGATCTCCTCTGGTCCTCTGATAATGAGAAACAGGAAGCGGGAGGATCTGTGGATCTGAGGATCTGCCAGAGAAGCATTACGTCAAGTGTTGGAGTGGGCCGCTGCTGCCCATGCATCCACGAATAAGAAAGGGAGAGCAGTGATTGGTCAACAGGACTAGTTGATCATTTATCTGGCGTACTCCTGAGAGTTGGAATGTCAGTTTGTGGCAGCTGAAGCGTGACACAAAGCCCACAACGATGCAATACCTCTCCAGGTCCTTGTTTCCCCCAGTAACAGAAAGACTTCATCTGAAGCCACTAGGAACTATTGCGTAGTAACTATCCTTAGTGTTGTTAGTATGTTCAATGTTTAATTACATGTCTTTCTTTCTTTCTTTCTCTCTCTCTCTCTCTCTCTCTCTTTCTTTCTTTCTTTCTTTCTTTCTTTCTTTCTTTCTTTCTTTCTTTCTTTCTTTCTTTCTTTCTTTCTTTCTTTCTTTCTTTCTTTCTTTCTTTCTTTCTTTCTTTCTTTCTCTCTCTCTCTCTCTCTCTCTCTCTCTCTCTCTCTCTCTCTCTCTCTCTCTCTCTTTCTTTCTTTCTTTCTTTCTTTCTTTCTTTCTTTCTTTCTTTCTTTCTTTCTTTCTTTCTTTCTTTCTTTCTTTCTTTCTTTCTTTCTTTCTTTCTTTCTTTCTTTCTTTCTTTCTTTCTTTCTTTCTTTCTTTCTTTCTTTCTTTCTTTCTTTCTTTCTTTCTTTCTTTCTTTCTTTCTTTCTTTCTATCTTTCTTTATCTCTTTCTCTCTCTCTCTCTCTCTCTCTCTCTTTCTTTCTTTCTTTCTTTCTTTCTTTCTTTCTCTCTTTCTCTCTTTCTCTCATTCTATCTCTCTCTCTCTCATTCTCTCTCTCTCTCTCTCTCTAGATCTGTTGAATCCCACCAAAGGAATCTTCCAGATTAACTATCAAGTGCTGCCTTAATATATTCTCCTTTTTTTAAAGTATCAAGAACAAACAAAATGTCTACCCTATTTGACCAGATACCCCTCTGCCCCCCCCCCCCCCCCTGCAGCGTGCCCCTTTGCCCCCGTCCCCCTCCGTCTTGCCAGCATCACAGAACTTGTAATTATTGCCGATTTCCAGTTTACCCTGGAACTAATGTGATAAAAATCTAAGAAAAAGACTAGTCCAGGGCAGGCTGGCCGGCCGGCCCGAGCCAGTCAGAGCCAGAGGTCTAAGCCAAGGCAACAAGTGCCTTTTGAGAGCTAACAGGATTTTCAGGGGGCTTGCATTGATCTCCTGCTTGGCTCTTTCAGGGAGGCTTTTGGCTGCCAGGCGGCACACTTCTGCAGCCCCCCGCATCCCATACCCATCCCATCTCAGTCCACCCTTGTTCTGTCCTGTGTGCACAGTGGGGGCCCCCAAACCCAAAGATGGACGGAGGGAGCAGATGAGTTGGGTTTAGAAGTTACCGCTACAGGTGATACTAAGTCCCCATACAAAGTCCCCAAGGTGTGGGAGTGGGGATGGGGTGGGTGACATTAGGACACGAGTACACGAGTAGAGGGGAAGGGGGTCTGGCTCCTGTTCTCTCCTGGACTGCAGGTGTGTCTGAGAGGCAACTTGTGATCAGCTGGGACATTTTGGGACACAGAGAATCGATCTGAATTATTTTGTATCAAACAGATGCAGATCATAAGAGATAAACCAAATCGTTGAACTGGTATCAGTTGTCAGTTGGCCCAAAAAAAAAAACATTCTTCCATAACGGCACAAATTATTTGAAAAGGAAAATCTACAAATGTTCATGATGCGCAAAATGTGATTTACTATTTGTCAATATGGAAATGTGCTGTTGGAAGAATGTGAGCCAATCAGAATTGTTCAAATACAAATAGTAACATTTTTGATAATGAATTTAGGATAGCGCAGAGAATAAATTAAAATGGGAAAGGGTATTGCAGCTGATAAGCTGGGGCTAAATCTCTGAGAGTAAGCCGATACCCCACAGCAGAAGAGGTCACAGAACCGTGACTACTGCCAGTTGTTGAGGCGCTCTCTGACCCTGGAGGGGAGGAGTGGATAGGGGGGGGGGGGGGGGGGGGGGGGGGGGGGGCTATTTTCTTACACCACCAAGAATAAGGGACCATATCTGAAGACTGTACTAGTCATGACCGACACACTATCCACAATTACTGTTTGGACCATAGCCACCATTGCCATGTCTATTGTTTTGAGGGCTAGGTATTGAGGAGCTTGCAGAGTGGAGACTATAGAGCGTTTTGCAGTGAGGGGCTCTCTTTGTGTTGGTGGCTGGACAGAAACCGCTCCAGGCTACAGGACCTGATGTGAGTGAGGGTGGGCCAATCTGACAGGCAACACTTTGAGCCTCTCTGTGAGGGAGGAAGGGGAGGAGGGGGCTTGGCCAGGGGGTTCCGTCAGGCGATCTTCAAGTGGCGAAGCTTTTCAAAGCTTTGTTATCCACTTTGGGATGCCCCTTGTGACCCCTGTGTAGACGTGCTCATAGCTTTGCAAGGAAATGGAGAGGGGCCTCGGGTGGGCTGTATTGTGGAGAGAGGGAAGCAGAGTTCAAACGCACATGAGCGCCATTCCCCAAGGAGCTGTCGAGGGTGAGGGCGAGGTACAAAGGTGAACCAGGGAAGATGTTGTGGACGCATGAGAGGGCTGGAGGAACCAGGAAGATTTGATGTCCACAGACGACCTCCTTGTTTTGCAAGTCTGTAATACACTGTTTCCATTCACCCCTTTGCCTCTTTGTGCTATGTATCCTTGAGGTAAAGAAACCGTTCTTGGAGAAGCAGTACTGCCTTAATGAAACCTTTCTTGGAGTGGTAGTACTGCCTTAATGAAGACCATTCTTGGAGTGGTAGTACTGCCTTAATGAAGACCGTTCCTGGAGTGATAGTACTGCCTTAATGAAGACCGTTCTTGGAGTGGTAGTACTGCCTTAATGAAGACCGTTCTTGGAGTGATAGTACTGCCTTAATGAAGACCGTTCTTGGAGTGATAGTACTGCCTTAATGAAGACCGTTCTTGGAGTGGTAGTACTGCCTTAATGAAGACCGTTCTTGGAGTGATAGTACTGCCTTAATGAAGACCGTTATTGAATCAATAGTACTGCCTAAATGAAGACCGTTCTCTCTCTCTCTCTCTCTCTCTCTCTCTCTCTCTCTCTTTCTCTGTGTTGAAATACCATTGCATATTATAGAGGGTAATGACATGGCCTCTGGATCGCGTCTGCCTGCCTGCCTGCTAATAATGTGATTGATGCAACTCCACTTGAGTGAGTCTCCCAGCCAGGGAGATGCAGGTGCTACACATTGTCCATTATGGGACAATACAAATAACTGTGCACTAATTCACCAAACACAATCCACCGTGTTCAGTCCAGAGATGATGACAAATCAAGTTTCAAGACTTGGACAGTTTGCAACATTAGTGGCAGGTGTGAGGAGTATTACAGCCAAGACTGTTGACTGTAGATATCTAAATATGGTCAGGACCCTGAATCCCTGAATCAGGACCCTGAATCCCTGAATCAGGACCCTGAATCCCTGAATCAGGACCCTGAATCCCTGAATCAGGACCCTGAATCAAAATACAGTTAAATGTGCACAGTGGTTACCCAGGCTATTTACTGCTGCTCTTTAATCCTTTGTTATTCTTATCTCTTACTTTTTTGGGAGGGTATTTTTCTTAAAACTGTATTGTTGGTTAAGGGCTTGTAAATAATAATTTTACTGTAAGGTTGTATATTGTATTGTGTTGTATTCGGCACATGTGACAAATAAAATGTGATTTGATTTGATAATTTAATATAGAGATGGTGGAAGTGTGGGTCTCCCTCAAAAGAATCTAGAATGAGCTTAAATTTCACTCATGCCTTGATGTGCGTTCTCCATCCACCCTACACAGAGCTACGCCTGCATTTGAGAAAAAAAAATACAATTAAGAATGTCTGCCCTCTTTCTCCATCTCTCTTTCTCTCTCTCTCCCTCTCTCTCTCCATCCCAGACACTTTCACTCCTCCTCAAGCGTTAATCCAACCAACCCCCAGCCTCGCCTCCTCTCCCTAAGACCCTTGTGTGATGTGGGACACACGGCTACCATTCATCCTGCTTCATCACAGTCCTTTGTGTTCTTAATCGTTCCTGGGTATTAAGCCAGGCTGCACAGCCCCAATCCCCTTACCCAACACCCTGCCTGGCCCAATGCTTTGTTAGACCTCAGCCTGACCCTTTCTCTCAGTCCCCACCACACTCCAGTCTGGTCCTGCACCCCAACCCCACTGTTGACACTCCTCTCGGCCTGCAGCGCTGCACGGGACCCTCACTCGTCTCGGACGAGTGACTAATCCGTTGTAGTCTCACGTGCCTGGTGCAGTGTTGTCTCACGTGCCTGGTGCAGTGTTGTCTCACGTGCCTGGTGCAGTCTCAGCAGTGTTGTCTCACGTGCCTGGTGCAGACTCAGCAGTGTTATCTCATGTGCCTGGTGCAGTCTCAGCAGTGTTGTCTCATGTGCCTGGTGCAGTCTCAGCAGTGTTGTCTCACGTGCCTGGTGCAGTCTCAGCAGTGTTGTTTCACGTGTCTGGTGCAGTCTCAGTAGTGTTGTTTCACGTGCCTGGTGCAGTGTTGTCTCACGTGCCTGGTGCAGTCTCAGCAGTGTTGTCTCACGTGCCTGGTGCAGTCTCAGTAGTGTTGTTTCACGTGTCTGGTGCAGTCTCAGTAGTGTTGTTTCACGTGTCTGGTGCAGTCTCAGTAGTGTTGTTTCACGTGTCTGGTGCAGTCTCAGTAGTGTTGTTTCACGTGTCTGGTGCAGTCTCAGTAGTGTTGTTTCACGTGTCTGGTGCAGTCTCAGTAGTGTTGTTTCATGTGCCTGGTGCAGTCTCAGCAGTGTTGTCTCACGTGCCTGGTGCAGTCTCAGCAGTGTTGTTTCACGTGTCTGGTGCAGTCTCAGTAGTGTTGTTTCACGTGCCTGGTGCAGTGTTGTCTCACGTGCCTGGTGCAGTCTCAGCAGTGTTGTCTCACGTGCCTGGTGCAGTCTCAGCAGTGTTGTCTCACGTGCCTGGTGCAGTGTTGTCTCACGTGCCTGGTGCAGTCTCAGTAGTGTTGTCTCACGTGCCTGGTGCAGTCTCAGTAGTGTTGTTTCACGTGTCTGGTGCAGTCTCAGTAGTGTTGTTTCACGTGTCTGGTGCAGTCTCAGTAGTGTTGTTTCACGTGTCTGGTGCAGTCTCAGTAGTGTTGTTTCACGTGTCTGGTGCAGTCTCAGTAGTGTTGTTTCACGTGTCTGGTGCAGTCTCAGTAGTGTTGTTTCACGTGCCTGGTGCAGTCTCAGTAGTGTTGTTTCACGTGCCTGGTGCAGTCTCAGTAGTGTTGTTTCACGTGCCTGGTGCAGTCTCAGTAGTGTTGTCTCACGTGCCTGGTGCAGTCTCAGTAGTGTTGTTTCACGTGCCTGGTGCAGTCTCAGTAGTGTTGTTTCACGTGCCTGGTGCAGTCTCAGTAGTGTTGTCTCACGTGTCTGGTGCAGTCTCAGTAGTGTTGTTTCACGTGCCTGGTGCAGTCTCAGTAGTGTTGTCTCACGTGCCTGGTGCAGTCTCAGCAGTGTTGTCTCACGTGCCTGGTGCAGTCTCAGCAGTGTTGTCTCACGTGCCTGGTGCAGTGTTGTCTCACGTGCCTGGTGCAGTCTCAGTAGTGTTGTCTCACGTGCCTGGTGCAGTCTCAGTAGTGTTGTTTCACGTGTCTGGTGCAGTCTCAGTAGTGTTGTTTCACGTGTCTGGTGCAGTCTCAGTAGTGTTGTTTCACGTGTCTGGTGCAGTCTCAGTAGTGTTGTTTCACGTGTCTGGTGCAGTCTCAGTAGTGTTGTTTCACGTGTCTGGTGCAGTCTCAGTAGTGTTGTTTCACGTGTCTGGTGCAGTCTCAGTAGTGTTGTTTCACGTGTCTGGTGCAGTCTCAGTAGTGTTGTCTCACGTGCCTGGTGCAGTCTCAGTAGTGTTGTTTCACGTGTCTGGTGCAGTCTCAGTAGTGTTGTTTCACGTGTCTGGTGCAGTCTCAGTAGTGTTGTTTCACGTGTCTGGTGCAGTCTCAGTAGTGTTGTTTCACGTGTCTGGTGCAGTCTCAGTAGTGTTGTTTCACGTGTCTGGTGCAGTCTCAGTAGTGTTGTTTCACGTGCCTGGTGCAGTCTCAGTAGTGTTGTTTCACGTGTCTGGTGCAGTCTCAGCAGTGTTGTCTCATGTGCCTGGTGCAGTGTTGTCTCACGTGCCTGGTGCAGTGTTGTCTCACGTGCCTGGTGCAGTCTCAGCAGTGTTGTCTCACGTGCCTGGTGCAGTCTCAGTAGTGTTGTTTCACGTGTCTGGTGCAGTCTCAGTAGTGTTGTCTCACGTGCCTGGTACAGTCTCAGCAGTGTTGTCTCACGTGCCTGGTGCAGTCTCAGTAGTGTTGTCTCACGTGCCTGGTGCAGTCTCAGTAGTGTTGTCTCACGTGCCTGGTGCAGTCTCAGTAGTGTTGTCTCACGTGTCTGGTGCAGTCTCAGTAGTGTTGTCTCACGTGCCTGGTGCAGTCTCAGTAGTGTTGTTTCACGTGCCTGGTGCAGTCTCAGTAGTGTTGTTTCACGTGTCTGGTGCAGTCTCAGCAGTGTTGTCTCACGTGTCTGGTGCAGTCTCAGTAGTGTTGTCTCACGTGCCTGGTGCAGTCTCAGTAGTGTTGTCTCACGTGCCTGGTGCAGTCTCAGTAGTGTTGTCTCACGTGTCTGGTGCAGTCTCAGCAGTGTTGTCTCACGTGCCTGGTGCAGTCTCAGTAGTGTTGTTTCACGTGTCTGGTGCAGTCTCAGCAGTGTTGTCTCACGTGCCTGGTGCAGTCTCAGTAGTGTTGTCTCACGTGCCTGGTGCAGTCTCAGTAGTGTTGTCTCACGTGCCTCGTGCAGTCTCAGTAGTGTTGTCTCACGTGCCTGGTGCAGTCTCAGTAGTGTTGTCTCACGTGTCTGGTGCAGTCTCAGTAGTGTTGTTTCACGTGTCTGGTGCAGTCTCAGCAGTGTTGTCTCACGTGCCTGGTGCAGTCTCAGTAGTGTTGTTTCACGTGCCTGGTGCAGTCTCAGTAGTGTTGTTTCACGTGCCTGGTGCAGTCTCAGTAGTGTTGTTTCACGTGTCTGGTGCAGTCTCAGTAGTGTTGTTTCACGTGCCTGGTGCAGTCTCAGCAGTGTTGTCTCATGTGCCTGGTGCAGTGTTGTCTCACGTGCCTGGTGCAGTCTCAGCAGTGTTGTTTCACGTGTCTTGTGCAGTCTCAGTAGTGTTGTTTCACGAGCCTGGTGCAGTGTTGTCTCACGTGCCTGGTGCAGTGTTGTCTCACATGCCTGGTGCAGTCTCAGCAGTGTTGTCTCACGTGCCTGGTGCAGTCTCAGTAGTGTTGTTTCACGTGTCTGGTGCAGTCTCAGTAGTGTTGTCTCACGTGCCTGGTGCAGTCTCAGCAGTGTTGTCTCACGTGCCTGGTGCAGTCTCAATAGTGTTGTTTCACGTGTCTGGTGCAGTCTCAGTAGTGTTGTTTCACGTGTCTGGTGCAGTCTCAGCAGTGTTGTCTCACGTGCCTGGTGCAGTCTCAGTAGTGTTGTTTCACGTGTCTGGTGCAGTCTCAGTAGTGTTGTTTCACGTGTCTGGTGCAGTCTCAGCAGTGTTGTCTCACGTGTCTGGTGCAGTCTCAGCAGTGTTATCTCACGTGCCTGGTGCAGTCTCAGTAGTGTTGTCTCACGTGCCTGGTGCAGTCTCAGTAGTGTTGTCTCACGTGCCTGGTGCAGTCTCAGTAGTGTTGTCTCACGTGCCTGGTGCAGTCTCAGTAGTGTTGTCTCACGTGTCTGGTGCAGTCTCAGTAGTGTTGTTTCACGTGTCTGGTGCAGTCTCAGCAGTGTTGTCTCACGTGCCTGGTGCAGTCTCAGTAGTGTTGTTTCACGTGTCTGGTGCAATGTCAGTAGTGTTGTCTCACGTGTCTGGTGCAGTCTCAGCAGTGTTGTCTCACGTGTCTGGTGCAGTCTCAGTAGTGTTAACGAGATGGACTCAGATGGAGATGAACTCAGATGGAGATGGACTCAGATGGAGATGAACTCAGATGGAGATGGACTCCATGATGATTTAAGTTCATCGATGCCTCCACCAAATCAACATGTACGTTTCGGTGGGGTTGATAGTTTGTTTTGTTGTCATTAGGTGATGTCATCACAATGTCAATGAAATAGTTCAATGGTTTGTTTTGTTTTTGTGGCTTCCTCTCTCAAAATCCAGAACGTTGTATTACTATCTATCAGCATTCGTATACATGGATGATCATAGATTGGCAATATGACAATATCTTCAGTAGATGTATTTCAAGATTAAAGATACAAATTTGATACCGCCACTGTTTTGTAACAGGTGTTTGGATGAATTCAAGCACAGTGAAATAGTGGAGTGCTTTTACCCTCCTCTTGCAGATAATTAATGAGACTGAAGAAATAATAATTATATTGACAATAGAATACCATTTGTTTACATTATTTTCAGACGTAGTTTGGATGCGCAACGGCTGCTTGATTAGTAACATGAGTTATTCAATATGATTATAATGCATGAGTTCACACGCACACGCACGCACGCACACACACACACACACACACACACGCACACACACACACACACACACATGCACACACACATGCACACACAAACACACATGCACACACACATGCACACACACACACATGCACACACACACACATTCAGAAACATATTCTCACATTTCTTTGAGTGTCAGATATTTCAACCAACCATTCACAGATGTAGTTTATACATCTCCCTTTACAGCGTTTCTTTCTTTTCTCAAAAGCACTTGTTTTTTTTGGAGTGTTGTTAACATGAATGGGCAACGACAACAGTATAGAAACAGTGAAAAAGCTACTAACAGAATATTTTCCCTCTCTCTTTGTTAAGATTTCTTTCTGTCTCTCTCCAAGTGCTCCTCAACATTCACCCGGGACACACGCAAACAAATGCAAATGACTGTGGAAAACTTTCCATAATGTAACTTGGAGCCGTGTTTGAGAGATGGTCTGAATAGACTCTAGAAGAAACCCTAATTAATCTAAGTGCAGACCCACTTGGAACTTTTTCACTCCTTTATCTGAAGAACAAGAAAGAAAAGGGATCAAGACTTCTTTTCTATCCAGAGAGAGAGAGAGAGAAGAGGGCCGGATCCGCCTCCGTCTCATTCAGACCTCAGACATACCCACCGCTAAGCTAGCTCTGTCTACCCCAATACCAACCGCTAAGTTAGCTCTGTCTACCCCATGTACCAACCGCTAAGATAGCTCTGTCTACCCCAGTACCAACCGCTAAGCTAGCTCTGTCTACCCCATGGGTGAGGAGGAAGAAAATCTACACTACCAATCGCTAAGCTAGCTCTGTCTACCCCAGTACCAACCGCTAAGCTAGCTCTATCCACCCCATGTACCAACAACTAAGCTAGCTCTGTCTACCCCAGTACCAACCACTAAGCTAGCTCTGTCCACCCCATGTACCAACAACTAAGCTAGCTCTGTCTACCCCAGTACCAACCGCCAAGCTAGCTCTGTCCACCCCATGTACCAACCGCTAAGATAGCTCTGTCTACCCCATGTACCAACCGCTAAGATAGCTCTGTCCACCCCATGTACCAACCGCTAAGATAGCTCTGTCCACCCCATGTACCAACCGCTAAGATAGCTCTGTCTACCCCATGGGTGAGGAGGAAGAAAATCTACACTACCAACAACTAAGCTAGCCCTGTCTACCCCAGTACCAACCGCTAAGCTAGCTCTGTCCACCCCATGTACCAACCGCTAAGATAACCATGGGTGAGGAGTAGGAAAATCTGTCAATCATTAGTTCTTTTTACATTCCATTTTTTTTACTCTTAAAAAGTAAAGATAAGAGAAAGGAGGTGGAAAAAATAAATATATATAGCAATATTGTACGATTATTTTGGGCCTACACATTTTAAGCAGCCGTTGAGAAGCCTGGTTCTAGAGTTGTCAGGTGCTGGGGTGGCGAGGGGAGAACAATGGGTCTGTGAGAAGCAGAAGGCCTGAGATGAATGCTCTGGGTAAATCAGTAATGGACCTAAAGGGCATACGCCTGTGGGGAATTTGCTGGCTTATAAAAGAGCTTTAAGAGGCCTTCATTCATATGGGCCCAAAGAGATTTGAATTGCTCCCTTCACAATCACTTGAAAGGCCGAGCTCAGGGTGTTCCGAAACAAAGTGGAAATCAGGCCGCCCTTCAATGGCTCTAATAAGCTTTTAACTATTTTACATTATGGCGTTAGCCTTCATTTTCTCTTCTTTCAGCAGCATTGTTTGGCCCCACCGTGCAGTAGACCCAACTTAAATGTCTGATTTATACTTTTCTTCATGGTGAATTTAAACTTTTCAAAAAAACTAAAAGAGAGATCCAAATGAATGGAGGATTCAGCTGTATTGTATGAGCTGGAAAACGGGCCTCCTCATTCAACCAGCAACAGGGAGCCAGCGACTGTAGAAAGAGACAACTGTTACAAAAAATAGGAAAAGTTGAATATACTGCAATACTGCTGAAATAGAGACATGATTTTTATACAACATTTCAAACTTGAAAATTTTTATTCTTTGAAATGTATGAAAAATATTATATACTTAAAAAGTATTTACATTTTCATAGATGACCGCTCTACTTCGCTTAATTTATTATTTGAAGGACAGGATATAGGTAAACACTACATCTGAAGACTAAATACATTTAAATAGCCCACTGATTATGGATGGACAGTCAACGTCCACACAACACGAGATATGTTCAAAAGTTGCATTCTGGACGGGTTGCTATTGGGGTAGCTGTTGCCATGGTACTGTTTATTGCCCTGTAAATTGCCTCTTCTCTTCAAACTACAGAGGTCAGGGGTTCAGCTGCAGCCCCACTGAACGCAGCACCCTAAATATCCCTACGCTGTAGTGATGTCCTAGTTCAGCTGCAGCCCCACTGAACACAGCACCCTAAATATCCCTACGCTGTAGTGGTGTTCTAGTTCAGCTCAGCCCCACTGAACGCAGCACCCTAAATATCCCTACGCTGTAGTGGTGTCCTAGTTCAGCTCAGCCCCACTGAACGCAGCACCCTAAATATCCCTACGCTGTAGTGGTGTCCTAGTTCAGCTGCAGCCCCACTGAACGCAGCACCCTAAATATCCCTACGCTGTAGTGGTGTCCTAGTTCAGCTCAGCTCTGGAGGGTTGGTAGGAGAGAAATGTAAGGGGGAAGGAGAGGGGTGGGGGCACACACAGCCAGAGTCCTCGCCCTCTGCTTGACACTTGTGAAACGTGGGGTTTCTGTGGGCCGTGTGGACATTTAGAATTTCATGGTAATTGTTGAAGACAAGGAGGGGGGCCTGCCTTCCTCAGTCCTGATTAAGCTCTCATAAAACCCTCACAGCCTGACCTCAGTAATGGCCCCAGCCCAGACAGTAAAACACACAATAGAAATAGATGGATCTTCCTAGGGCTTCAGGAACAGGCACAGGCTATATACCGCCACCTCAGGCCACAGTCAACCTCAAACCACAGTCCACCTCAGGCCACAGTCAACCTCAGGCCACAGTCAACCTCAGGACACAGTCCACCTCAGATCACAGTCCACCTCAGGCCACAGTCCACCTCAGGCCACAGTCCACCTCAGGCCACAGTCCACCTCAGGCCACAGTACACCTCAGGCCACAGTCCACCTCAGGCCACAGTCCACCTCAGGCCACAGGCCACCTCAGACCACAGTCCACCTCAGGCCACAGTCAACCTCAAACCACAGTCAACCTCAGGCCACAGTCAACCTCAAACCACAGTCAACCTCAGGCCACAGTCCACAGTCCACCTCAGGCCACAGTCCACCTCAGGCCACAGTCCACCTCAGGCCACAGTCCACCTCAGACCACAGTCCACCTCAGGCCACAGTCCACCTCAGGCCACAGGCCACCTCAGGTCACAGGCCACCTCAGGTCACAGGGCACCAATGTTTTTCGATTCTCACTTTGACTTGAGAGAAAGCAAATATACGTTTTGCATTTGTAAATAGATTATATAACTGAATTGTATAGGTATTACATATCTAATAAAATAGAGTATATTCACTAGCAAAGAATGAGATTTGTATATGGGGTGGCAGGGTAGCCTAGTGGTTAGAGCGTTGGACTAGTAACTGGAAGGTTGCAAGTTCAAACCCCCAAGCTGACAAGGTACAAATCTGTCGTTTTGCCCCTGAACAGGCAGTTAACCCACTGTTCCTAGGCCGCCATTGAAAATAAGAATTGGTTCTTAACTGACTTGCCTAGTTAAATAAAAATTCACAAGACCCCTTTTCTGGTGTATAATCAATTCTGCAGTGGAATGAATAAATGATTAAACAAATATAGAGATTGAATCAGCATAGTGCAACTATAATGATCTTCTATAATCTGGTGCTTGAGGCGTGGGTACAGGTGCAAGTTCCGACAGTAAAAGATGGGAGGAGAGGGGAAGAGGTTATCTTCTCGTGATTTCAGAAGAAACATCCCATCTGTTTATCCTAAGTACTGGGATGGAGATCTGGTTTCTCTGATGTTTATCTCTCTGGTCTCTGAGGACCTCCTCTACTCTCCCCTCCGAGTGGGGAAGGGAAGGGCAGGGGGTTAGGTTAGACACACCTCTATTTTGGAGGAGAATCTAACTGAATATGGGCAGCTAGCTGGATGGCTAACCTCTTGATTGACACTTTCCTGTGGCTCTGTTCTGCCTCTGTGGACACCTGGTCGCCCCCCATTTGCCTGAAGAAAAAAGTATTGTTTCTGGGAGGTGGAGGCGGGAAGGGTTGGGGTGGGGTAGGGTCGCTCGCTTTGCGGGCGTAGGTGACAGTGCGTATCCATTCAGGTAGGTGTTCCTCCACCGCTCTATCGTTTTACCACTCCTTCTCCACTCTCTCTCTCTCTCTCTCTGTATCTCTCCCCCTCTCTCTCTGTCTCTCTCTCTCTCTCTCTCTCTCTCTCTCTCTGTATCTCCCCCCCCTCTCTCTCTCTCTCTCTCTGTATCTCTCCCCCTCTCTCTCTCTCGCTCTGTATCTCTCCCCCTCTCTCTCGCTCTCTCTCTCTCTCTCTCTCTGTCTCTCTGTCTCTCCAGCCACTCCAGACTAATTAGGTAGCACTTATCATGGTCAAGAGTACTTGTAACCTGCTGCCTGGCCTGACACACACACTTACCTTCAATGCTATACACTTACCTATATTGCTACACACTTACCTTCAAGCGTCTCGCTAGTGTGTTCCCTAACAAGTTGAATTCTGACCATGTATTATTCCCGAGTATAATAAAATGAAAAGGAAAATATCTTCAATTGATTTCAATGACTTTGAAGTATTACTGTACCACATTATATTACAGTGCTACACTACAGTACTACATTACAGTACTTCATTATATTACAGTGCTACCTAATATTACAGTACTCCATCATATTATAGAACTACATTAAATTACAGTACTACATTATAATATAGTACTCCATTATATTACAGTACTCCATTATATTACAGTACTACATTACAGTACTACATTATATTACAGTACTTCATTACAGTACTACATTATATTACAGTACTACATTATATTATAGTGCTATATTATATTACAGTACTCCATTGTATTACAATACTACATTATATTACAGTAATACATTACATTACTACATTATATTACAGTACTACTTTAGATTACATTACTACATTACAAGACTACATTATATTACAGTACTCCATTACATTACAGTACTACATTACAGTACCCCATTATATTATAGAGCTACATTATATTACAGTACTCCATTGTATTACGATACTACATTATATTACAGTACTACATTACATTACAGTACTCCTTCTGTGACTGAAAAGGAAATGTGATTTTCTCAGCTAAGTATATTTTACACGAAAGAGAAAAGAGTACTGTAAAAAATGCATATAATAAATGCAGGCATGTGTGTGTTCGTCTGTATGCCTATGTGTGTGTGCTGTAGGTGTGTGTTTGGTGGGATGGGCATATGGCTGTATGTGTGTGTTTGGTGGGAGGGGCATATGGCTGTAGGTGTGTGTTCGGTGGGAGGGGCATATGGCTGTAGGTGTATGTTTGGTGGGAGGGGCATATGGCTGTAGGTGTGTGTTTGGTGGGAGGGGCATATGGCTGTAGGTGTGTGTTCGGTGGGAGGGGCATATGGCTGTAGGTGTATGTTTGGTGGGAGGGGCATATGGCTGTAGGTGTGTGTTTGGTGGGAGGGGCATATGGCTGTAGGTGTGTGTTCGGTGGGAGGGGCATATGGCTGTAGGTGTGTGTTCGGTAGGAGGGGCATATGGCTGTAGGTGTGTGTTTGGTGGGAGGGGCATATGGCTGTAGGTGTGTGTTCGGTGGGAGGGGCATATGGCTGTAGGTGTGCATTTGGGTCTTTCTATGACAAATGAAGACAAGATATCTTTCGGTACTGAGAGCAGTCAGTTGGAACAGTCAGGGCCTGGGGCTAGCACCCTCTGTGTCATTGTTTCCTCCCTGTTCTAAAGTGAACATTCTCCCTTTAAATGAGGTTAGCCTGTCTCTACCTCAGGTTATGGGTGGCATATGCCTAATCTAACCTGGTGAACATCTGTACTCACAGTGTGTCTTTCACGACAGCTGGGTGTGTTCCATCTCAAATGACCAGGACATCAGTGTAACTACAGGGACAAGGCAGTATGGCATCCCACAAAATGAGTTGCTGTCTTCTTAAAAAAGGAATAAGGTTATTTTATTAGTGTGTGCAGTTTCTGCATTAGAAAGATAACACCCTGATCAATATACAATTTACAGATGTAGGAAATAAAAGCATATTGATATCAAATAAAATACAATTTTGCGCCGAATACAATACTACCGGAAAATGCTTACTTACAAGCCTTTAACCAACAATGCAGTTCAAGAAATACAGTTTAGAAAATATTTACTAAATAAAATAAAGTAAAAATAAAAAGTAACACAGAATAATTACATAACGAGGCCATATACAGGGAGCCAGGTACCGAGTCAATGTGCGGGGGTAGAGGTTAGTCGCGGTAATTTGCAGATGTAGGTAGGGGTTAATGTAAATAGTCCGGGTGTCCATTTGATTAGTTGTTCAGCAGTCCTATAGCTTGGGTGTAGAAACTGTTACGGAGCCTCTTGGACCTAGACTTGGAGCTCCGGTACCGCTTGCCGTGCGGTAGCAGAGTTAACAGTCCATGACTTGAGTGACTGGAGTCTTTGAAAATTCTTTGGGCCTTCCTCTGACACCGCCTGGAATATACACTACCGTTCAAAAGTTTGGGGTCACTTAGAAATGACCTTGTTTTTGAAAGAAAAGCACATTACTTGTCCATTAAAATAACATCAAATTGATCAGAAATACAGTGTAGACATTGTTAATGTTGTAAATGACTGTTGTAGCTGGAAACAGAAGATTTTTTAAATGGAATGTCTACATTTAAAGGCCCATTATCAGCAACCATCACTCCTGTGTTCCAATGGCTCGTTGTGTTAGCTCATCCAAGTTTATCATTTTAAAAGGCTTATTGAACATTAGAAAATCATTTTGCAATTATGTTAGCACAGCTGAAAACTAGGTGAGTATCCAGAGCATCAGCATTTGTAGGTTGATTACAGGCTCAAAATGGACAGAAACAAATAACTTTCTTCTGAAACTCGGCAGTCTATTCTTGTTCTGAGAAATAAAGGCAAGATATTGTCAAGAAATTGAAGATCTCTTACAACGCTGTGTACTACTCCCTTCACAGAACAGAGCAAACTGGCCCTAACCAGAATAGGAATAGGAGTGGGAGGCCCTGGTGCACAACTGAGCAAGAGGACAAGTACATTAGAGTGTCTAGTTTGAGAAACAGATGCCTCACAAGTCCTAAACTGGCAGCTTCATTAAATAGTACCCGCAAAATACCAGTCTCAATGTCAACAGTGAAGAGGCGACTCAGGGATGCTGGCCTTCTAGGGCGGCCCGGGATGATGTTGTTGATGTGAGCCATGACCCGCCTTTCAAAGCACGTCATGGCTATCGACATGAGTGCTATGGGGCGGTAGTCATTTAGGCAGGTTACCTTTGTATTCTTGGGCACAGGGACTATGGTGGTCTGCTTGAAACATGGGTATTACAGACTCGGTCAGGGCGAGGTTGAAAATGAGGTTGAAAATGTTAGTGAAGACACTTGCCAGTTGGTCCACGCATGCTCTGAGTACATGCCCTGTTTATCCGTCTAGCCCTGTGGCCTTGTGAATGTTGACCTGTTTAAAGGTCTTGCTCACATTGGCTAAGGAGAGCGTGATCACACAGTCTTCTGGAACAGCTGGTGCTCTCATGCGTGCTTAAGTGTTGCTTGTCTCGGAGCGAGCATAAAAGGCATTTAACTCATATAGTAGGCTCGCGTCACCGGGCAGCTCACGGCTGGGTTTTCCCTTTGTAGTCCGTAATAGTTTGCAAGCCCTGCCACATCCAAAGAATGTCTGAGCTGGTGTAGTAGGATTCATCCTTAGTCCTGTATTGACTGTCACACCCTGATCTGTTTCACCTGTCTTGTGATTGTCTCCACTCCCCTCCAGGTGTCGCCCATATTACCCATTATCCCCAGTGTATTTATACCTGTGTTCTTTGTTTGTCTGTTGCCAGTTCGTTTCGTTTCGTGAAACCTATCAGCGTTTTTCCCCTTGCTCCTGTCTGTTCTAGTTCCTGTTTTCTAGTTTTTTTTTGCGGTTTTGACCATTCTGCCTGCCCTGACCCTGAGCCTGCCGTTCTCTACCTTGCCACACCACACTGGATTATTGACCCCTGCCTGCTCTGACCCTGAGACCGCCTGCCGTTCTGGACCTTTTGCACCCTATCTGGATTACTGACCTCTGCCTACCCTTGACCTGTCATTTTGCCTGCCTCTGTATTAGTAATGAACTTTAGTTACTTCGACACTGTCTGCATCTGGGTCTTACCTGAAATGTGATGTTGACGCTTTGCCTGTTTGATGGTTTGTCTGAGGGCATTGCAGGATTTCTTACAAGCTTTCCGGATTAGTGTCCGGCTCCTTGAAAGCGGCAGCTCTAGCCTTTAGCTTGGTGCGGATGTTGCCTGTAATCCATGGTTTCTGGTTGGGATATGTACGTATGGTCACTGTGGGGATGACGTCCTCAATGCACTTATTAATGAAGCCGGTGACTGAGGTGGTGTTCTCTTCAATGCCATTAGATGAATCACGGAACATATTCCAGTCTGTGCTAGCAAAACAATCCTGTAGCTTAGCATCCGCGTCAACGGACCAGTATGCTCAGTGATACTGTGTGCTCATTTGAGAAAACGTCCTTATGAAGAATTCATGTTATAACCTATGTTATGACATTATAACCTCCTTATGAAGAGTTCATGTTATAACCTATATTCTGACATTATAACGTCCTTATGAAGAGTTCATGTTATAACCTATGCTCTGACATTATAACGTCCTTATGAAGAGTTCATGTTATGACCTATGTTATGACATTATAACATCCTTATGAAGAGTTCATGTTATAACCTATATTCTGACATTATAACGTCCTTATGAAGAGTTCATGTTATAACCTATGCTCTGACATTATAACGTCCTTATGAAGAGTTCATGTTATGACCTATGTTATGACATTATAACATCCTTATGAAGAGTTCATGTTATAACCTATGTTCTGACATTATAACGTCCTTATGAAGAGTTCATGTTATAACCTATGTTATGACATTATAACTCGGTGTAACAGTGCCCTCCATTGCTTGACTCCCTGCTAGTCTTTATAGTAATCTCAACTTGTATAAAACCGTCATTGACCCATATCCCCTGCCGTAAACAGTGAGAGGTCTGTCTGAGAACAGCTAGTCAGAGTGCTTGGAGGAACACAGTCAGCATAGTAGCTCAGAGCAGTTACATAATGCTTATGTGATAGAAAGGAAGTCAGCTTACTTTTTTCCCCCAGGGGCCAAAAGGAAATAGCTTTGGGCTTCTGTTGACAAATTCCTCTCTCTCCCTCACACTGTGTGGTTGATAAACTGAAACAGGGGGAATCCAAAAAAGATGTCACCCCTATGTAAAACTGGCAGTAAGAGAGAGTTGCACTGTAGTGCCTTTGGTTTCATCAGACAAAGAACATAAAAGTGGGTTTTAAATTGAGAACAATGTTCAGGAATTGACAATGAGATCAATACTATTCTGTTGAAGCACAGCACTTCTTAATCACAGACTAATGTCTTGATAGGAGCAGCTCTTCTGACTGTAGTCTTTATTAGAGTACTTCTTAACTCCATAATAAATCTGGAATAGTTTCATGTGCGAGTAGGACTATTGTTATTTTTCATTTGATTGGGACATACTGTATGTTTTAGTGCTCATCTTAACAACTCCAGAATTATTTATTTATACGGTCAACCTGTTGGCTAAGTATCGCATGCTGTCAAGACAACTAGGTGCTAAGAAGCAGTTTGTGATACTTAGACCTGGTGACCACACCAATTAGACAGAAAATAAGCCTCTATTTTACCAACAAGTCATTAACCCTCCTAATCATCCAGCCAAGCTGCCAGCTAACCTCAGGTCTTCAGGAACCATCCTGGTGATGACAGACTGAGAAGGTGTGAGGGCTTAGAGTCTGTCTGATAGGTCCTGATGGGTCCTTAAGGGAAGGCTTGCAACCTGAGGATCATTCCCCTCCGTGACCTTGAGGTGGTATAGGTTGAGACAGACAGGGGTATATGCAGGAGTAGTGGGGGGCAGGTGGAGGGTGTTGCTGTTAGCTAGCTTTAGCTAATCCCTGTGTTTGGGATGAGACGACTGATAGACTTAACCTCACATGATCTTCAAAGAGAGGTGACAACCCACAACAATCAACCAATCAGAGAAGGAGGATTGGGCAAATTATCAATCAGAGGAGGAGGGTTGGACATATTACCAATCAGAGGAGGAGGGTTGGACATATTACCAATCAGAGGAGGAGGGTTGGACATATTATCAGTCAGAGGAGGAGGGTTGGACAAATGAGGTGTATCTGGAGCTCAATTCAACCTTATTAGTGTGGATGTATGTATTTAATCATGTCTTTTCCACTGTTTCTGTGCTCCCTGAATATATACCAAAAACATTTGCTGCACTGAATTGGAGTCCTGAGTCCACAATAATCACTTTTTGATTCCTCATAAATTGTATTTAACATATCTTCAATTTTGCATAATTGTGAATGTAAACGTCATGCTATCCCCCCCCACACACACACACACCTGGATGTTATTGTTTATTCAGTCTGCACAGCAACATTATGACTCACTAGGTGTCCAGTTGCCGTTCATTCATCTCTCCCTGTCTGCCCCACGTGAGCCCAATTCTCCACTCCTCCCTGGGGTGATAGTCCTTAATGCCCTGAGCCAGAGGCCCTTTCCTGGGCGAACATGAGCCTTGAGGGTTGGCAACCTGCTGCTACTACCATCTTGACACAATCAATGTTTAATGGCCGCTGTTAAATTATGTACAGAATGGAGGTACCTCTAAGAAAACCTAAAGCCATCCAGAAATGTCTGTCCCACTGTGGTCTCCAAACATGAATAAAGAGATAGAGGGGGATGAGGGAGGGAGGGAGGGAGGGAGGGAGGGAGGGAGGGAGGGAGGGAGGGAGGGAGGGAGGGAGGGAGGGAGGGAGATGATTCAGACATATGCCTGTCTCTTCTTCTTCTACCACATTATGGAACAACATATTCAGATGTCCTTCTCTTCTTCTACCACATTATGGAACAACATATTCAGATGTCCTTCTCTTCTTCTACCACATTATGGAACAACATATTCAGATGCCCTTCTCTTCTTCTACCACATTATGGAACAACATATTCAGATGTCCTTCTCTTCTTCTACCACATTATGGAACAACATATTCAGATGCCCTTCTCTTCTTCTTCTACCACATTATGGAACAACATATTCAGATGCCCTTCTCTTCTTCTACCACATTATGGAACAACATATTCAGATGCCCTTCTCTTCTTCTTCTACCACATTATGGAACAACATATTCAGATGTCCTGCTCTTCTTCTTCTACCACATTATGGAACAACATATTCAGATGTCCTTCTCTTCTTCTACCACATTATGGAACAACATATTCAGATGTCCTTCTCTTCTTCTACCACATTATGGAACAACATATTCAGATGTCCTTCTCTTCTTCTACCACATTATGGAACAACATATTCAGATGCCCTTCTCTTCTTCTACCACATTATGGAACAACATATTCAGATGTCCTTCTCTTCTTCTACCACATTATGGAACAACATATTCAGATGTCCTTCTCTTCTTCTTCTACCACATTATGGAACAACATATTCAGATGTCCTTCTCTTCTTCTACCACATTATGGAACAACATATTCAGATGTCCTTCTCTTCTTCTTCTACCACATTATGGAACAACATATTCAGATGTCCTTCTCTTCTTCTTCTACCACATTATGGAACAACATATTCAGATGTCCTTCTCTTCTTCTACCACATTATGGAACAACATATTCAGATGTCCTTCTCTTCTTCTACCACATTATGGAACAACATATTCAGATGTCCTTCTCTTCTTCTACCACATTATGGAACAACATATTCAGATGTCCTTCTCTTCTTCTACCACATTATGGAACAACATAATCAGATGCCCTTCTCTTCTTCTTCTACCACATTATGGAACAACATATTCAGATGTCCTTCTCTTCTTCTACCACATTATGGAACAACATATTCAGATGTCCTTCTCTTCTTCTTCTACCACATTATGGAACAACATATTCAGATGCCCTTCTCTTCTTCTTCTACCACATTATGGAACAACATATTCAGATGTCCTTCTCTTCTTCTACCACATTATGGAACAACATATTCAGATGTCCTTCTCTTCTTCTACCACATTATGGAACAACATATTCAGATGTCCTTCTCTTCTTCTTCTACCACATTATGGAACAACATATTCAAATGTCCTTCTCTTCTTCTACCACATTATGGAACAACATATTCAGATGCCCTTCTCTTCTTCTTCTACCACATTATGGAACAACATATTCAGATGTCCTTCTCTTCTTCTACCACATTATGGAACAACATATTCAGATGTCCTTCTCTTCTTCTACCACATTATGGAACAACATATTCAGATGTCCTTCTCTTCTTCTTCTACCACATTATGGAACAACATATTCAGATGTCCTTCTCTTCTTCTACCACATTATGGAACAACATATTCAGATGTCCTTCTCTTCTTCTACCACATTATGGAACAACATATTCAGATGTCCTTCTCTTCTTCTACCACATTATGGAACAACATATTCAGATGTCCTTCTCTTCTTCTACCACATTATGGAACAACATATTCAGATGTCCTTCTCTTCTTCTACCACATTATGGAACAACATATTCAGATGCCCTTCTCTTCTTCTACCACATTATGGAACAACATATTCAGATGCCCTTCTCTTCTTCTACCACATTATGGAACAACATATTCAGATGTCCTTCTCTTCTTCTTCTACCACATTATGGAACAACATATTCAGATGTCCTTCTCTTCTTCTTCTACCACATTATGGAACAACATATTCAGATGTCCTTCTCTTCTTCTTCTACCACATTATGGAACAACATATTCAGATGCCCTTCTCTTCTTCTTCTACCACATTATGGAACAACATATTCAGATGTCCTTCTCTTCTTCTACCACATTATGGAACAACATATTCAGATGTCCTTCTCTTCTTCTACCACATTATGGAACAACATATTCAGATGCCCTTCTCTTCTTCTACCACATTATGGAACAACATATTCAGATGTCCTTCTCTTCTTCTTCTACCACATTATGGAACAACATATTCAGATGTCCTTCTCTTCTTCTACCACATTATGGAACAACATATTCAGATGTCCTTCTCTTCTTCTACCACATTATGGAACAACATATTCAGATGTCCTTCTCTTCTTCTTCTACCACATTATGGAACAACATATTCAGATGTCCTTCTCTTCTTCTACCACATTATGGAACAACATATTCAGATGTCCTTCTCTTCTTCTACCACATTATGGAACAACATATTCAGATGCCCTTCTCTTCTTCTACCACATTATGGAACAACATATTCAGATGTCCTTCTCTTCTTCTACCACATTATGGAACAACATATTCAGATGCCCTGCTCTTCTTCTTCTACCACATTATGGAACAACATATTCAGATGTCCTTCTCTTCTTCTTCTACCACATTATGGAACAACATATTCAAATGTCCTTCTCTTCTTCTACCACATTATGGAACAACATATTCAGATGCCCTTCTCTTCTTCTTCTACCACATTATGGAACAACATATTCAGATGTCCTTCTCTTCTTCTTCTACCACATTATGGAACAACATATTCAGATGTCCTTCTCTTCTTCTACCACATTATGGAACAACATATTCAGATGTCCTTCTCTTCTTCTACCACATTATGGAACAACATATTCAGATGTCCTTCTCTTCTTCTTCTACCACATTATGGAACAACATATTCAGATGTCCTTCTCTTCTTCTACCACATTATGGAACAACATATTCAGATGTCCTTCTCTTCTTCTTCTACCACATTATGGAACAACATATTCAGATGCCCTTCTCTTCTTCTACCACATTATGGAACAACATATTCAGATGTCCTTCTCTTCTTCTTCTACCACATTATGGAACAACATATTCAGATGTCCTTCTCTTCTTCTACCACATTATGGAACAACATATTCAGATGTCCTTCTCTTCTTCTTCTACCACATTATGGAACAACATATTCAGATGTCCTTCTCTTCTTCTTCTACCACATTATGGAACAACATATTCAGATGTCCTTCTCTTCTTCTACCACATTATGGAACAACATATTCAGATGTCCTTCTCTTCTTCTACCACATTATGGAACAACATATTCAGATGTCCTTCTCTTCTTCTACCACATTATGGAACAACATATTCAGATGTCCTTCTCTTCTTCTACCACATTATGGAACAACATATTCAGATGTCCTTCTCTTCTTCTTCTACCACATTATGGAACAACATATTCAGATGTCCTTCTCTTCTTCTACCACATTATGGAACAACATATTCAGATGTCCTTCTCTTCTTCTACCACATTATGGAACAACATATTCAAATGTCCTTCTCTTCTTCTACCACATTATGGAACAACATATTCAGATGTCCTTCTCTTCTTCTTCTACCACATTATGGAACAACATATTCAAATGTCCTTCTCTTCTTCTACCACATTATGGAACAACATATTCAGATGCCCTTCTCTTCTTCTTCTACCACATTATGGAACAACATATTCAGATGTCCTTCTCTTCTTCTTCTACCACATTATGGAACAACATATTCAGATGTCCTTCTCTTCTTCTTCTACCACATTATGGAACAACATATTCAGATGTCCTTCTCTTCTTCTACCACATTATGGAACAACATATTCAGATGTTCTTCTCTTCTTCTTCTACCACATTATGGAACAACATATTCAGATGTCCTTCTCTTCTTCTACCACATTATGGAACAACATATTCAGATGTCCTTCTCTTCTTCTACCACATTATGGAACAACATATTCAGATGCCCTTCTCTTCTTCTACCACATTATGGAACAACATATTCAGATGTCCTTCTCTTCTTCTACCACATTATGGAACAACATAATCAGATGTCCTTCTCTTCTTCTTCTACCACATTATGGAACAACATATTCAGATGTCCTTCTCTTCTTCTTCTACCACATTATGGAACAACATATTCAGATGCCCTTCTCTTCTTCTACCACATTATGGAACAACATATTCAGATGTCCTTCTCTTCTTCTACCACATTATGGAACAACATATTCAGATGTCCTTCTCTTCTTCTACCACATTATGGAACAACATATTCAGATGCCCTTCTCTTCTTCTTCTACCACATTATGGAACAACATATTCAGATGCCCTTCTCTTCTTCTACCACATTATGGAACAACATATTCAGATGTCCTTCTCTTCTTCTTCTACCACATTATGGAACAACATATTCAGATGTCCTTCTCTTCTTCTACCACATTATGGAACAACATATTCAGATGTCCTTCTCTTCTTCTTCTACCACATTATGGAACAACATATTCAGATGTCCTTCTCTTCTTCTTCTACCACATTATGGAACAACATATTCAGATGTCCTTCTCTTCTTCTTCTACCACATTATGGAACAACATATTCAGATGTCCTTCTCTTCTTCTACCACATTATGGAACAACATATTCAGATGTCCTTCTCTTCTTCTACCACATTATGGAACAACATATTCAGATGTCCTTCTCTTCTTCTACCACATTATGGAACAACATATTCAGATGTCCTTCTCTTCTTCTACCACATTATGGAACAACATATTCAGATGCCCTTCTCTTCTTCTACCACATTATGGAACAACATATTCAGATGTCCTTCTCTTCTTCTACCACATTATGGAACAACATAATCAGATGTCCTTCTCTTCTTCTTCTACCACATTATGGAACAACATATTCAGATGTCCTTCTCTTCTTCTTCTACCACATTATGGAACAACATATTCAGATGTCCTTCTCTTCTTCTACCACATTATGGAACAACATATTCAGATGTCCTTCTCTTCTTCTACCACATTATGGAACAACATATTCAGATGTCCTTCTCTTCTTCTTCTACCACATTATGGAACAACATATTCAGATGTCCTTCTCTTCTTCTACCACATTATGGAACAACATATTCAGATGTCCTTCTCTTCTTCTTCTACCACATTATGGAACAACATATTCAGATGCCCTTCTCTTCTTCTACCACATTATGGAACAACATATTCAGATGTCCTTCTCTTCTTCTTCTACCACATTATGGAACAACATATTCAGATGTCCTTCTCTTCTTCTACCACATTATGGAACAACATATTCAGATGTCCTTCTCTTCTTCTTCTACCACATTATGGAACAACATATTCAGATGTCCTTCTCTTCTTCTTCTACCACATTATGGAACAACATATTCAGATGTCCTTCTCTTCTTCTACCACATTATGGAACAACATATTCAGATGTCCTTCTCTTCTTCTACCACATTATGGAACAACATATTCAGATGTCCTTCTCTTCTTCTACCACATTATGGAACAACATATTCAGATGTCCTTCTCTTCTTCTACCACATTATGGAACAACATATTCAGATGTCCTTCTCTTCTTCTTCTACCACATTATGGAACAACATATTCAGATGTCCTTCTCTTCTTCTACCACATTATGGAACAACATATTCAGATGTCCTTCTCTTCTTCTACCACATTATGGAACAACATAATCAGATGTCCTTCTCTTCTTCTTCTACCACATTATGGAACAACATATTCAGATGTCCTTCTCTTCTTCTTCTACCACATTATGGAACAACATATTCAGATGTCCTTCTCTTCTTCTACCACATTATGGAACAACATATTCAGATGTCCTTCTCTTCTTCTACCACATTATGGAACAACATATTCAGATGTCCTTCTCTTCTTCTTCTACCACATTATGGAACAACATATTCAGATGTCCTTCTCTTCTTCTACCACATTATGGAACAACATATTCAGATGTCCTTCTCTTCTTCTTCTACCACATTATGGAACAACATATTCAGATGCCCTTCTCTTCTTCTACCACATTATGGAACAACATATTCAGATGTCCTTCTCTTCTTCTTCTACCACATTATGGAACAACATATTCAGATGTCCTTCTCTTCTTCTACCACATTATGGAACAACATATTCAGATGTCCTTCTCTTCTTCTTCTACCACATTATGGAACAACATATTCAGATGTCCTTCTCTTCTTCTTCTACCACATTATGGAACAACATATTCAGATGTCCTTCTCTTCTTCTACCACATTATGGAACAACATATTCAGATGTCCTTCTCTTCTTCTACCACATTATGGAACAACATATTCAGATGTCCTTCTCTTCTTCTACCACATTATGGAACAACATATTCAGATGTCCTTCTCTTCTTCTACCACATTATGGAACAACATATTCAGATGTCCTTCTCTTCTTCTTCTACCACATTATGGAACAACATATTCAGATGTCCTTCTCTTCTTCTACCACATTATGGAACAACATATTCAGATGTCCTTCTCTTCTTCTACCACATTATGGAACAACATATTCAAATGTCCTTCTCTTCTTCTACCACATTATGGAACAACATATTCAGATGTCCTTCTCTTCTTCTTCTACCACATTATGGAACAACATATTCAAATGTCCTTCTCTTCTTCTACCACATTATGGAACAACATATTCAGATGCCCTTCTCTTCTTCTTCTACCACATTATGGAACAACATATTCAGATGTCCTTCTCTTCTTCTTCTACCACATTATGGAACAACATATTCAGATGTCCTTCTCTTCTTCTTCTACCACATTATGGAACAACATATTCAGATGTCCTTCTCTTCTTCTACCACATTATGGAACAACATATTCAGATGTCCTTCTCTTCTTCTTCTACCACATTATGGAACAACATATTCAGATGTCCTTCTCTTCTTCTACCACATTATGGAACAACATATTCAGATGTCCTTCTCTTCTTCTACCACATTATGGAACAACATATTCAGATGCCCTTCTCTTCTTCTACCACATTATGGAACAACATATTCAGATGTCCTTCTCTTCTTCTACCACATTATGGAACAACATAATCAGATGTCCTTCTCTTCTTCTTCTACCACATTATGGAACAACATATTCAGATGTCCTTCTCTTCTTCTTCTACCACATTATGGAACAACATATTCAGATGCCCTTCTCTTCTTCTACCACATTATGGAACAACATATTCAGATGTCCTTCTCTTCTTCTACCACATTATGGAACAACATATTCAGATGTCCTTCTCTTCTTCTACCACATTATGGAACAACATATTCAGATGCCCTTCTCTTCTTCTTCTACCACATTATGGAACAACATATTCAGATGCCCTTCTCTTCTTCTACCACATTATGGAACAACATATTCAGATGTCCTTCTCTTCTTCTTCTACCACATTATGGAACAACATATTCAGATGTCCTTCTCTTCTTCTACCACATTATGGAACAACATATTCAGATGTCCTTCTCTTCTTCTTCTACCACATTATGGAACAACATATTCAGATGTCCTTCTCTTCTTCTACCACATTATGGAACAACATATTCAGATGTCCTTCTCTTCTTCTTCTACCACATTATGGAACAACATATTCAGATGTCCTTCTCTTCTTCTTCTACCACATTATGGAACAACATATTCAGATGTCCTTCTCTTCTTCTACCACATTATGGAACAACATATTCAGATGTCCTTCTCTTCTTCTACCACATTATGGAACAACATATTCAGATGTCCTTCTCTTCTTCTACCACATTATGGAACAACATATTCAGATGTCCTTCTCTTCTTCTACCACATTATGGAACAACATATTCAGATGTCCTTCTCTTCTTCTACCACATTATGGAACAACATATTCAGATGTCCTTCTCTTCTTCTACCACATTATGGAACAACATATTCAGATGTCCTTCTCTTCTTCTACCACATTATGGAACAACATATTCAGATGCCCTTCTCTTCTTCTTCTACCACATTATGGAACAACATATTCAGATGTCCTTCTCTTCTTCTACCACATTATGGAACAACATATTCAGTTAAAAACTAATATTGTGTAAGGGGTATTAGTAACACAGATGCTGGTTTTTGGTTTGATAGTGATAATTTCAATAATCCAATTAAAACAGTATTTTGGACTGCGTAGGGCTGACTGGTGATAATTAGCTTGCAGGTGCAGGAGCTCTGCGTCGGTTAATCCTGGTGGTCCTATTGCTTATGGCCTCCTGCATATGAACAAAGACTTATATTCACATAGTGTGTACACAATAACGTGCCACCACTGACGCGACCCATGAACCCGTTACTTTAACACAACCCAGAAACAGATGGCATTGCATTATAGTATCCGACTAACTACACACGAATCCCCAGAAAATAACTTAGCCACTTGATGTTTATTTAAACTTGTATAAAACGTCTGTTGAATTAAATTCAAGTTAGTGGGGGGAATGTGACGCCTAATAGTGTCTTGGTGAAAGACGTACATCCGACAATAATTCCACCAGGAGAGCTGAATAGTCAGATGATTTTATTTGGTCCTTGGAAGGCTGACATCCTCTCGATTTTTTATTTTAATTTTTCTTCATGTAAATTGGCAGGTGCTTGTCCCCGTAGGGCTGGCAGCATTCCTATGATGCTCGTCTATCCCGTCTATCCCCGACACGTGCAGGACCTCACGCCGCCGAACCTCCAACTGGAGAATTTCACCTGAATTTCACCTGAACAATTATCCCGGGCGCGATGGATGATTACAACAACAACAACAAAACCTCTAAGGAAAACCTCTTTAAATGCATATCTGGTTTGGGAGAAGGACATTCTATAGAAGGTTTCCAATGAAAATGTCCTAAACTGGTACTACACATGCAAAGACATCAATACATTTTCCAAACGGGATGCGATGCAATTTATCAGTGTAAAGTGTAACAATTTGAATATTTCTTTTTAATCTGCCTTCTACAGTTTATATATATATATACTCAACTTATATATATATATATCAGATTTTATTTGGCCACATTAACAATCTTAGAATTTGATATTTTGCCTGTTGAAAGTCCCAGAAGATGATACATTCAACAGTGCTGATGGTGGTAATGGGTGATGAGCTGCTCTCTCTTAAACCGTTATCTTATTAATCACACCTCTTTGTTTCATGAACCAGGCCACGCGAGGAAACTAACTGCTCTTGTAATTCATAATTATGACAATGATTGTTGTGCTAATGGGGTTTGCGATGCGCTTTATCAGTGCGATAATCAGCACGCATTGAGTGTTCGACTCTAAAGCAACTAAGAAACATTTGAAGAGTCCAAACACTGAGAAATATGTTTTTTAAAGTTATATTTTTATTTGTAGAAAAATGGTTCACACACTTTTCATGTAAATAGAATAGAAATCTATGTATATACAAAATACATTATGACAGGCGAAACTTGAATAAATACAAATTTTAAAAACGTAGCCCCTTCGTGGGATTGAGTCTTTCTATTGAACAGGATTGCAGTTTTCAGGGGGTCAATCTCCATAATGTATGAAGCCAGGTCCTTGTCTTCTGACGGCCTTTCACTCTATTGTCAGAGCGGTGAAACTGAATTTCCACGCTCGTTTTTCTGCATTATCGCTCTACTAATTGTAAAATTGACTTTTCACCTCAGTCTACAAAAGCAAATCTGTCTTCTTCTTTTTAGTGATAAAACTCGTCTAATAGAGGTTAAGGTCAAGATCTGTGAAGAGGGCTTCTAGTAGGAATCGTATGCGCTGGAGAAAAAAAAAGTGCAAATGTTTTTGAGGAATATTAAACGTCTAAACAAAACAATCATACTCAACTTAGAAAAGTCGACTAAATTAAATTACTGTTCAACCCGGATGTAAATTAGAGCATGTAAAAATAGGAAAACAAAACAAACTGTATAAAACACACCCACAGAGACATGGGTTAAGGCAAACAGTGATATCATTCAGTTTTTTCCCTTTCAACAGACTGAAGTAGGCACTCGGTTATTACTCTGCTATCACTCTATTGTAACAATCTCGCAGTCTACAAAAGTTTGTGGTAAGGCTTTAGTTCAGTTAGTAGGACATGCCTGGTACAAAGTTATGGTAGCTGTACTGTCGAACATCAGTCTGGAAACACCCGTAGTCATTCTGTGCAGCTGGGCTACTGGAGCTTGAAGTGCAATAAGACGGAGAGGAGGAAGAGGAGGAAGAGGAGGACGCGCTGGAGCTCCAGGAGCATGCATCACTGCCCGGACTCGGGGCGTCCATCACGCGCAAGTTGGGAAGCAAGAGAGGCGCATCAGCCCGTGACTTGTTCTGGCGCTGTTCAATATCCGCGATGCGTATGGTCTCGGAGAGTGCCCAGATGTAATTGTGAGCGAAGCGCAGAGTTTCGATCTTGGTGAGTTTGCTGTCATCGGGGAACGCCGGTAGAACGGTCCGGAGGGTCTCCAACGCGTCATTCAGGCTGTGCATTCTGTTCCTCTCGCGGTCATTTGCCTTTACGCGCCGGTTCTTCTTTACCACGTGAACGGTGGCTTCGTTCCTCGCTCTGCCTCTGCGTCTCTTCTTCTGTGCCAGATCCGTAGAGCACGAGCCCTGGCTGTCGCTGGCCGGAGAGGCGGGCTTGCCGATGGAGGATGAAGGTGAGGAAGCGTGCATGCTGCTGCACGAATCTTCGTCATCTTGCATAAAGTAGTCGCAGCTCGAACTGTCCATGTCAGAGTAAACGGTCTCCATTGCGGTGCACATGATGTTTTTCCTGCAGAAATAAGAGGAGAGGGAATGGGTTAAACACTGTAAATGCAAGAGCGCATGGTCAAGTTTGGAAAGCAGGCCTAGTCAAGGAAACGGCGAAGGACTCTGGGAGCAGAAAGAAACCCACCTTAGTAATCTGGTTGGAGAAGGTACAGTATCAGTTGTCTTTCAAGGAGCCAAAGTCCGAAAAGTAGTTTGTATGATGAGTACAAGGCACGCGTCTTGCTCTTGCGCTTGAATCAGCTCGTGTGAGCGAATGAGCCTGGCACACGACTGGCCTCAGATACCTTATATACCCTGGTCAGACAATGGTCGTACACCTCTCGCGCTGGCATTTGTGTGAAGGATGGATGAATGGGGTGCATCAGGTCTGCCCCGTGCCGCACTGCCATCTCATTAGCATAATGTATGCCTGTTATTTGTTCGCGCTTCGAAGCGTGCCTGTAATCACGACCGTCCAATGAGAGCAGTGGACCGCTGCCCAGCCACGCGAGCACCACTGTTGCTATCCATCCCTGGACCAAACACCAAGCCCACTTTACGTTAAACCTTTAAAGTTAAATGAAAGAAGAAGATGAGCAAATGACGGAGCGCTTAGCCCCGGAAGCAAGGGCACGCTCCAAAAAATAAATTAGTTTATCTTCTGTCCAAGACTCGGTCTATAAACCTATAGAACCGAATATGTCAAATAAAAAGGCATTTCTTATATATCGAAATGAAAGAAACATTTGATTTTGAAAATGTTGGAAAATGAGACTGTTTTCCAAGTTTTCGAACAAAACACAACATTTGCATTTTAGGGCTATAGCCTATCTAGCATCTAAAACAGAACAGGTTACTTCATCTTCACAATTTTCTCCACAAATCTACAGTCAACCCTGGATAATTAAAATTCAAAACATGAAGGGCACAGCAGTAAAAATGTCTAGCGCATGGATTGGGCACATTTTTTAATTAAAGGGTTTTTAAAGACATCTTTATGAGACAGGCATACCAATATCCATTAATTATTCTATTTATTCCATTTCCAGGATCTCGCCTCTCCTTTGAAAAAGTGGATGGGGGCACTATTTAGAAATAGTTTGGCCAGGGACCTGCAGTGCCTTTCTCCTGACGGTATAATGAGGGTAGAGGGACAGTCATTTATAAATAATTACACAATGTTTAGAGTCTTCGGCCATGTATAATATATCAAAGCGATTATAAGGTGAATTGTTCCAATTGTAGGCGTTACGCGTCGCCCCTCACTTCTTTTCACTCCTTATACGCGTTGTCCCTCGTCCAAATTCGGGCTCCTCTGGGCTTTTGTCACCCATTTTTTCAGCCTGAGCCACTCTATTGGCGTTATTCTTATTCAAATAGTCTTAGCAGGAGCAAAACACCCCGGCTCTAAGGCATGCTCCTAGATTCTATATCTAAAATAATTTGAGCGTATTTGTTGGTCTAAATTCGGGCATGATAATTATTTATATTTGTGAAAGGCCGAAGTTGTGACACAGACTATTGATGATGTTGCCACACGCCGGAGGTTGGTTTATGAGGAACATAACATGTTAAACTCTTACAGACAAATCCCGTGCTCGGAAGTGCCAACCTACTGGGATTGGGATCGATTTTATTGTTACAATACCAAACAGTCAGTAATAACATCAAAGACGAGGAGCAGCTCGAAGGTGTATTTTTGTTTTAGGACATTAGTAGGTAGTCATGCTTTATTGCTCTTATAAAGTGATAAAAGTTAACATTTTTGCAATATGACTTAGTTGGTTTGCCCTAGAAGTGTGAGCCTGCATGGAGACCAGGCTGGTTTTGCGGATAGGACAAGTCGTCTGGGTGGTAGAGAAAGCAGAGTTTTCTGCCCACACTTGAGAGAGGTTGCCTGGGTGATGCTGTGACAGGATTAGGCACAAGAGCACGAGATGTGATTACATTTCAATAGCAGAAACGCGTGAGAAAATAAAACAACCGAATTACCCAAAGTAGGGTCTCAAACTCAAGAAAATAATAGAAACAAATAAGAACGAAAAAGTTATTCCATTCAGAAAATAAAATCTATTCAATTGTATTATTAGACCACCCCTGTGATCAAATTGTTGAATTATTCGTTTTAATTTTAAATATTATAGCATGAATTATGTTGAATCAAACTGATTTATTAAAAGAGTAGGTTGTAATATCACATTTGCACGGCAGGTGCTAAACTCGAGGTTAGGAATAAATCAATTCCCTTTGCAAGGTGTTATACTGGTGAGGTCATAATACCTCTATTGACACTAGAGCAAAGGAAGTGTGTGGGGGGATAGACTCTCTCTATTCTCTAGCGGCATATTCCTCCATTTATTTCATATCTATTTATACAACCTGAATTAAAATTCAATTTTGTATTTTTGCAAAAGCATTAATCCCCGGGTATTAACGCGATTAGTGTCTGCTAAAAGATCTTTGAGTCAGAAAGTCTGAACGGAGTTTTCAGATGTTAATCCGTTGTTTCATCCCTTCCCTTGGCGTTCAGGCAGGAGCCCAGGCGAGCAGAGTTTTTTCCCCCTTCTTGTTAAAAACTCAAGCAGGGCAGAATAGGGCCATTACTTTTCAATGGTAATTCATTCCTTAGTCCAGTGCTTCAATTGTACCCAGATACTACTCTCCACATCTCAAAGCTCCCCTTTCATCTTTGTAAAGGCATTAGCCAGAACTAGAGAACAAGAAAACAAGTCCCCTGCTTACAACCGTGATAGAAACAAACTTATTTGTAGCAAACTGTGGTGTCTTTCTATGGATTCACGGTTTCTTGGACGGTTCAGTTCCATTTTACAACCCACTGTGTTCATTTCTAAATAAACAAATAAATACGTGTAATATTCTCCTGGGAAAAACCACAGCATTCCTACCCTTCCAAAGATCAGGCTGAATAATACCCCTAACCTTAAAATGAATGATATATTCCATGTAACATGCCTGGAGAACAGAGGAATGTTATAGAATAAACTCTAAAGAATGTTTATTTTTGATTTTTTTTTTCAGGTCCAATGTTAATTGGTGCACATCACAAATTAACACATAATTAGATGACTTTGGTCAAATAGGAGCGGCAGGTGGTTAGAGTGTTGGGCCAGTAACCGAAAGGTTGCTAGATCGAATCCCCGAGCTGACAAGGTAAAAATCTGTCGTTCTGCCCCTGAACAAGGCAGTTCCCCGGTAGGCCGTCATTCTAAATGAGAGTTTGTTCTTAATTAAGTGACTTCCCTAGTTAAATAAAGATAAAATGTGTCACATTTATTTATTTTGTTATAAGTAAGTGTATTATTCTGTTGTAGAGAATGCTACTTTACCCACACAATCATTCAAACGTTACGTTTAATAGTACTTTTTTTTGTGCACATTTTCCAAATTAGAGTGAAAAACATTTTCTTCAAATTGATGGTCTTTCAATAAATGTTGATTGGTATTAGCATATATGAAAGCACATATAGCTCCCGACCAAAGCAAGACGCTCGGCACTGTTTTGCAGAGGCAAAACCTTGAAATGGGCATGCTGTCTGTGGGTGAATGTTGTTGTTTGCCTATGGGTAGCCTATGCACATGCACCCACCTTCCTCTATTTGACATGTTTTTATTTATTTAATCTTTATTTAACAAGGAAAGTCAGTTAAGAACACATTTTTATTTTCAATGACGGACAAACCCGAACGACGCTGGGCCAATTGTCCTCCGCCCTATGGGACTCCCAATCAGACCGCCGCTCCACCCGGGAGCCATCTTTAACCATACACCCGCTTGTTTGTGTTTTGGGAGAGAGTTAGCCAATCATGCTTCTATCTGTGATACCTGTCTTTTTGATTTGGGAATATTTTAGCTCAATTAGATTTCCAAACAGATGCTATTATTATAATGTAATGGAATCTCATTTAGGGCAATCTGAATGCTAATGGCGTGGCCTCATTGTGAAGCGGTTTCTAGACTGCAGCAGTTCGTGAACCTGCTGCTATCAATCACATGTTCTGGTCTAAATACAAGTCCTATTGCAGCCCTATTCACTTGTCTTCATTTATTTACACAAGTGCATAATTTACCTCTAGTTTACCCTGAATTAGGGTCCACAATGAGCATGGCGTCTCTAAACGCGTTCTAATTCTAAAGATCCATGGCAACGATTGAGCAGATTGAGGAAACGGGTTGCTGCAGGTTTAAACAGTGTTAAAAGAAGAACAAATATACAGCAATACATTACTGTGATGTAGAACCTGACCTCATCAGCAGAGTAAACACCACCGTATGGCCATAGGCCCCTGGAAGGGATGTGGGTCCCTAGAGCTGTTGGCAACACCACCTCTATGTGCTGTACACCCAGGAGACGCTTTCCATTATATAACAGCAGTTTATTATGCTCTGATTCTGAGTTGAATGGTGTGTTATCACCTTTTATATATGATTCTTCATACGATTCATCTGAATAATAATGGTGATCGTGGTTATAATATAGTAATAACAGTATACTAATATTTTTGCAGTTTCAACCCATATTTTCCATTCAACCCTTCCCTGTATGTTGACTGTTGACTATATCCCAATAAAAGTTTCAATATCACAACTCTTGGGGCCTGTCTAGTACCCTGAACTGGACTTCTCTGGTAAGGTTCTGATGCAGAGATGGCATCACTTGTGGCGTCTCAACTGAGCCATATGGTTTGGAGTGCAATAACTTGAAGCCGGTGCCAACAATGGAGTAATTGAGAAGGGGAAAGGGTCTGAGCTTGACTCGACAAAGCTGCAAAAACTCCCTCTTTCACTCTAATGAAGCTGTTGTCTGCTGAGTCTGTGTGGGGTTGGGGAGGGGGGGGGGCAGGGGGGGGGGGGGGGGGGGCAGGGGGACGTGATTTGTCATACAATCTGAAACTTTAGGAGGGCCGGAGAAAGCCCTCCTCTCCATATGTCTGCTTATTTTGCATCTGAAAGCTACTGGTTAAGAGAGAAGGGGAGAGAAGAGGAGAGATGGGGAGAGAAGAGGAGAGATGGGGAGAGAAGAGGAGAGGAGGGGAGAGAAGGGCAGTGGTGGACCTGCCATTACAGCCAGAAGAGTCAACTGCCTCAGGCCCCACATCAAGCGGCCTCATCAACTGGGCATTAAAATAATAAAATTAGTAGTCATTTATTTTATTTATCTGCTTGAGGCCCCCCCATGCTCCACTCGAGGCCTCCCCATGCTCCACTCGAGCCTCCCCCCCATGCTCCACTTGAGGTCACCCCATGCTCCACTCGAGGTCCTCCCCATGCTCCACTCGAGGTCCTCCCCATGCTCCACTCGAGCCCCCCCCCCCCCCATGCTCCACTCGAGGTCCCCCCCATGCTCCACTCGAGGTCCCCCCATGCTCCACTCGAGGCCCCCCCCCATGCTCCACTCGAGGCCCCCCCCATGCTCCACTCAAGGTCCCCCCATGCTCCACTCGGCCCCCCCATGCTCTACTCGAGGCCCCCCCATGCTCCACTCGAGGCTCCCCCATGCTCCACTCGAGGTCCCCCCATGCTCCACTCGAGGTCCCCCATGCTCCACTCGAGCGCCCCCCCCCCATGCTCCACTCGAGGCCCCCCCCCCCATGCTCCACTCGAGGCCCCCCCCCCCATGCTCCACTCGAGGTCCCCCCATGCTCCACTCGAGCCCCCCCCATGCTCCACTCGAGGTCCCCCCCATGCTCCACTCGAGGTCCCCCATGCTCCACTCGAGGTCCCCCATGCTCCACTCGAGCCCCCCATGCTCCACTCGAGGCCCCCCCCCATGCTCCACTCGAGGTCCCCCATGCTCCACTCGAGGCCCCCCCCCCCATGCTCCACTCGAGGCCCCCCCATGCTCCATTCGAAGCAGCAATGAGGTGATTTAGAGTGGGCAGAGAAAATGTTTTAAAATAAGGACGATTTAATTTGAACTAAAAAATGATTAGTCAAAAAGACAGGTGCTGCTGATAATACTGCCATCGTCGTGGAAACAGAACACATGTAGGTGCTGCTGATAATACTGCCATCGTCGTGGAAACAGAACACATGTAGGTGCTGCTGATAATACTGCCATCGTCGTGGAAACAGAACACATGTAGGTGCTGCTGATAATACTGCCATCGTCGTGGAAACAGAACACATGTAGGTGCTGCTGATAATACTGCCATCGTCTTGGAAACAGAACACATGTATGTGCTGCTGCTGTCTGGCTAAAAAGAGTGATGTCATCAGATACGTAGGCTACAAATAGTAAAACCGATTCGCTCGGATTTGCTCTCTGACGCTTTTTCTGGTGACAAATTCAAGTGGCTGAAACCAAGGAAAGATGGAAAACATCATGATTGGTTGTGTTCATGACACATTAAAAAAAAGGTAAGACATTTTTACAGTTCAATTTACTATAAACCCCAATAAAACAAATTGTTCACGCACATAGGAGGGGTTTTAAACTGGCCTCTGCTAGGGGCGTTCAAATCATTAAGTCCGGCCTTGGAAATGTGGAGCGAGAGGGGGGGGGGGGTGGTAGAAGTGTCGGCATCAGGGAGGGATACACTTAAAAAAAAAATGTGTATCCATTCGAGCTTGAACAAATCTAAACCGGTATCGAGGATGGAAGTTGGAAATAAAGATTTTAAAAGGAAAATTACCTTTGGCAACAAGTAATAAAGTGTAACATTCATTATTTATACCCGTCTTTGACCATGAGGAAGATGACTGATAAGGGAAGCCCTCTACTTCTTCTTCCTGGTTTAGTTATTTGTTGAACCGTTTTCTAAATATAGATATATATATATATAGATATATAAATATAGAATATAAATGTCTCAGGTTTGAAAAGGCTTCTCATTTCAGTGGTCAGCAGAAACAAACGGACGATGTACCGATGACAAAAAAAGGGCACTTGTTAACTAAATCTCCTCTTACCTGGTAACCTCCTCAATAATTTATCATAACTTGTTTCTCTTTCATCTTAAACCCCACGCTAGATTAAAACAATCCACTAACAACAAGGCTGACTTTAAAAAGGAATGTGATTGGACAAAGAAGATATACAGAGAATGGTAATTCTTTAGCATGAGGTGTCACCATCAGGACAGTAAGAAGACCGAAGACCACAAAGAAATTAAATAACCATTACTCTGCGTTTAAACATAACTTACTCAGACACTAGTGCTGTGCTGCTTCATACTCTACTTGCATATACAAATAATGTGAAATTATAAAATCATTGAAATTATAATTCTCAATCGTAAAAAAGTAAAAAATTAAAAGAGATTGGACGCATCATAAAACTAAAAATATCATATTTAATATAGACCTTCATGTAGCGACGACACAGTGAAATGCTGCATAATGAATATTGAAAGGGTATAAGCACACAGAATAATGTACAATATTTACAGTAAGAATAAAACGAATGGAGGACAATGCAAGCAAATGCATTACAACACACTATAGACACTTGGCAAAGGCAGTCAAATTGTAATATCTTATTGTCTATTTAGATTGATGAAAAAGGGAGGATATCTTGAACATGGCATATTAACGTAAAAGCAATAGACTTAGTAGTGCAAACATGAAGAATATTAAAATGTAGTGCCACTAACAATCATTATATTTGGCTGTATTCACGTCATACAGTGGTGTATATAATACTCAGAATCCATTTGTACTATCTAAAAGACAGTGTGGCATACTGCCACCTTCTGGCCAGACAGTGTGGCATACTGCCACCTTCTGGCCAGACAGTGTGGCATACTGCCACCTTCTGGCCAGACAGTGTCACAACACTCTGGAATATCTGGGGCTGTTTTGAAGCAAAACTCTGCTTTTTACTTTCACAGCTTTTATTAAAAAAAAAAAATTAAAAACAAAGTTGATAAAATATTCTTGAAAATAAATTAATACATTAAGAGACTGTAACACATTTCTATTTAAAATCCAGTTGTTTAAAACTAAACCAGTGTAATGCCTAATGCATCACCACCAGACATGAGAGAAGCATCCATTTCTCTTCTCACTCTAGAGGTTTAGTAAACTATGAAAAAAAAAACTATGAAAAAAGGCATCCCCCATAGTTCATAGCTTAAAGCAATTAGCAAGGATGTTATAATCCAATAAGCATCTTTCAAAATAAAACGGATCTGTACATACCAGTGATAGAACAGTACTAGTTTGTAGGATAAAACAAGTAAATGGTTATTCCTATCTGATTATGTCTTTTTGACACACCACCCAAACAAATGGGTTGTGTCCGTACTCCCATGCTGTTACAGTCTTCTGTCTGTCTGGCCTGAGTCTACAATACAAGTGCACACATCTCTTCTTCTCCTCAGATGACGTTCTTCTCTCCTGGTGGTTTCTCCTCATTCTCTGTCTTCTTGGTGAAGACGGAGGACAGTTCCTGGAGGAGCAGCTCCTGAGAGGGGGTACAGGGCCTGTGCTGCTGCTTCCTCCTCCTCGGCACTGGCTGATTAGACTCCTGGAGGTTCTCTCTTTCACCCAGGACCAGGGTATCAAGAGAACCAGCAGGGGGCAGCAGACCCTCTCCTCCCAGTCCCAGAGAGTGAACCGGGTTGGGGCCGATCATGCGGTCCAGGGAGCCCGTCTTCCGAGGGCCCAGGATGAGGTTCAGGGGCCCGTCAGGGACCTCCTGGGTCTCTGAGGTGTTGTTGGAGAGGAAGCTGGTCTCCAGGGACTTGAGGACCTGCAGGCCGAAGTCTCCTACTTCCTCATACAGAGGCTCTGGGGGTTCTGGGGGTTCTGGCTCTGGATGCTCCTCGAAGGAGTCCTGCTGCACCTTCATGGGCTGGGTAGAGGAGAGGGGGAGAAGAGGAGAGAGGAGAAGAGAGAAGGGAGAATGGAGGGAGGTAAGAAACACTGAATTTGAACCAAACCCTGAGTTCTTGGTATGTTTGATTATACACTACGTAAAGCTCTGGAAGGTCCAAGACAAATGCAGAAGTAAAACTATTATAATAATAAAGGGGTTGAGATGTAACTATCTGTTAGGAACTTTAGGTAGGTATTAAGGAGATGATCTGCCACTACAGTGACACAGAAAGACGTGTGGTTCATTTAAAATGGGACAAACATGGTAGGGAGTTACCCTTCTTCGACAACCACGTTAAAAACAACAGACTTCCTCTTATTAAGGTCTGGCCATTGTTCTAGAGCCTCAAGCAACAACCTCAAGACAATTAGTCAAAACACTGAGGGACAAAAGAAACATACAAGTAAAACAATTCCCATGTCAATACATTTGGGACTGGGGCTGGGTTAGTTCCAGTAGGTACACCAGTAGACTAATAGCCACAGCAGACTGTGTTCTGTAAAACACAAGAAGGTACTTCACCAAGCCTCCCAGACCTCCCCATCAAGGCAAAGGGTCACAGAACCAGAACAATACTGGAGAACAATATATCCTTCCCAGTCCATCCTGTTGTCAACACTTCAGAAATCCACATCAACATCCTGATGCTCTAATACCAGGAAGTCAGGGCTTCCATCAGGGAGTGAAGGCGTGGTTGAGTTAGATATAGTCCCTGTATAAACCAAGGGAATGTCTATACACAGACAGACAGAGAGAGGCTTTGGAGAAATGTTAGTTATGCAAGTTAGGAAAGCATTAAACAAGTCCAAAAGCAACCTTCAACATAAACATTATGTTCTATTCTCATCTGTAGCTTCTTGTTAGATGACAAGTAAACAAAAGTAACACATTTGACATTTTAGTAGTTTAGCAGACACTCCAGAGATAGTCGCAGCAGTTCCTCACTTCCCATACTGGTCCCCCGTGGGAATCAAACCCACAACCCTGGTGTTGCAAAGCTCTATGCTCTACCAACTGAGCCCTCGGGAAGAAGTATGAACATTCAAAATGGCACGCAAAGCAAACATGCAACATTGAAATGACCGAGCACCAGGGTGTGAATACTTACAAAGAACATGGAGAGAGTCCTTCTAGCGTGAAGCTTTCGCTGCAGAGAAAGACAAAAAGATACCAGCGTACCCCGTGAAATACAGTCATTTAAGTGATGATGTCAGAGAAGCCGGTGTCTGGAGGATATATTGGCATGGGCGTTGTTGGGCCCGAGACTAAGTCAAGGTCGGCAAACCGTGCCAATATATCCTCCAATCACCGGCTTCTCTGACATCATCACTTTTATACAACGGGTTACCAACATATTACAATAATGAGTCACATATTTTCACTAAAAACTTTAATTTTCATTAGTTTATTCATACTATTTAATCCTTTCACAAGATATAGTCCCAACACAAATCTAGGGTTGATACCTAAGCCATTTGGATACATTTATTCATAAGAATGAGCTAATGATGCAGGATTTCACCTGGTATTGGAAATGTGCACTTTTGTCAGGACACTGTTGTTCAGAGGAGCTAGCCAACAACACAGCTAAACACAATCACTTCAAATTGTAGCTGGAAAGACGGCAAATTAGCTGCTTTTTGTTTAGTTTGACCGGTTTTCCACTGACACTTCTTTGTATATGTACATAAAAATGCTGATTCATGATTTTGACTGGTTGAGAAAAGCTACCTGCCTTTCTGCCTCTTCCGGACTCCCAACCCCGACACATTCATTTACTATGGGACAGCTGGAGATCTCATTTCAATATTGAAACAATGTTGCAAATGTCAGAGAGACAGACAGCAAGTTTTATAAAAATCTCCACTATTGAAAACAAAATGTTAGTCTAAAAGAAATTAGAGGTAATATGTAGATGCTTTTTACAGTGGAGATCAAGTTTATAAATTGTCTGGCTGGGCTGAGGAGACAGTGGATAGCGTAGTGAGATGAAACAGAGTAAATAGGCATTTCAACATCATAGTTTTAGCCGGTGGTAATTTGTGGAAAAGACACAGGCTGCAATGTGGTTTTAACCAATCAGCATCCAGGATTAGAACACCCGTTGTATAAACAGAGACCGTTTCCCTGACCCAGATTAAATCTATCGCTGGTCAAAAAAAAAAGTGCTTTGCCTTGCTTTTTGCCCATAAGTAGTCTTAATCTGGGTCAGGGAAACAGGCCCATAGTGAATGCTATTCAGTATACTGATAGTATTTGAGGGATACTGAAGGATATGAAATAGTAAAAATACTAGACACCAAAGAGTTACAGAAAGGGGAGACAGAAAGGGGAGACAGAAAGGGGAGACAGAAAGGGGAGACAGAAAGGGGAGACCGAAAGGAGCGATCTTGATACAAAAACAAGCTTTGTGTGTGAAGTAAACAACTTGGGCTAATGGAATCTTTCAAAGTTTAAAACATCAACCCAAATGTGCAGGCTCCCCACACTAGGTTCAATTGGCTAAAGGCTCCCCACACTAGGTTCATTTGGCTAAAGGCTCGCCACACTAGGTTCAATTGGCTAAAGGCTCGCCACACTAGGTTCAGTTGGCTAAAGGCTCGCCACACTAGGTTCAGTTGCCTAAAGGCTCCCCACACTAGGTTCAGTTGGCTAAAGGCTCCCCACACTAGGTTCAGTTGGCTAAAGGCTCCCCACACTAGGTTCAGTTGGCTAAAGGCTCGCCACACTAGGTTCAGTTGGCTAAAGGCTCCCCACACTAGGTTCAATTGGCTAAAGGCTCCCCACACTAGGTTCAATTGGCTAAAGGCTCCCCACTCTAGGTTCAGTTGGCTAAATGCTCGCCACACTAGGTTCAGTTGGATAAAGGCTCGCCACACTAGGTTCAGTTGGCTAAAGGCTCACCACACTAGGTTCAGTTGGCTAAAGGCTCGCCACACTAGGTTCAGTTGGTTAAAGGCTCCCCACACTAGGTTCAGTTGGCTAAATGCTCCCCACACTAGGTTCAGTTGGCTAAAGGCTCCTCACACTAGGTTCAGTTGGCTAAAGGCTCGCCACACTAGGTTCAGTTGGCTAAAGGCTCCCCACACTAGGTTCAGTTGGCTAAAGGCTCCCCACACTAGATTCAGTTGGCTAAAGGCTCCCCACACTAGGTTCAGTTGGCTAAAGGCTTGCCACACTAGGTTCAGTTGGCTAAAGGCTCGCCACACTAGGTTCAGTTGGCTAAAGGCTCGCCACACTAGGTTCAGTTGGCTAAAGGCTCGCCACACTAGGTTCAGTTGGCTAAAGTCTCCCCACACTAGGTTCAATTGGCTAAAGGCTCCCCACTCTAGGTTCAGTTGGCTAAATGCTCGCCACACTAGGTTCAGTTGGATAAAGGCTCGCCACACTAGGTTCAGTTGGCTAAAGGCTCGCCACACTAGGTTCAGTTGGCTAAAGGCTCCCCACACTAGGTTCAGTTGGCTAAATGCTCCCCACACTAGGTTCAGTTGGCTAAAGGCTCCCCACACTAGGTTCAGTTGGCTAAAGTCTCCCCACACTAGGTTCAGTTGGCTAAAGGCTCCCCACACTAGGTTCAGTTGGCTAAAGGCTCGCCACACTAGGTTCAGTTGGCTAAAGGCTCCCCACACTAGGTTCAGTTGGCTAAAGGCTCCCCACACTAGATTCAGTTGGCTAAAGGCTCGCCACACTAGGTTCAGTTGGCTAAAGGCTCCCCACACTAGGTTCAGTTGGCTAAAGGCTCGCCACACTAGGTTCAGTTGGCTAAAGGCTCGCCACACTAGGTTCAGTTGGCTAAAGGCTCGCCACACTAGGTTCAGTTGGCTAAAGGCTCGCCACACTAGGTTCAGTTGGCTAAAGGCTCGCCACACTAGGTTCAGTTGGCTAAAGGCTCCCCACACTAGGTTCAGTTGGCTAAAGGCTCGCCACACTAGGTTCAGTTGGCTAAAGGCTCCCCATACTAGGTTCAGTTGGCTAAAGGCTCCCCACACTAGGTTCAGTTGGCTAAAGGCTCGCCACACTAGGTTCAGTTGGCTAAAGGCTCGCCACACTAGGTTCAGTTGGCTAAAGGCTCCCCATACTAGGTTCAGTTGGCTAAAGGCTCCCCACACTAGGTTCAGTTGGCTAAAGGCTCCCCACACTAGGTTCAATTGGCTAAAGGCTCCCCACACTAGGTTCAGTTGGCTAAAGGCTCCCCACACTAGGTTCAGTTAGTTAAAAGACCTTTGCTTGAAAAACGAGAAAAAAAGCAGGAATATTACTGTTTGTCTCTTTTGAGATGCCGTAGCAACAACATAATCAGTATACACTTCCTCAATATAGTCCCAATTAAATCAATAAATCTGTAATTCATTTGTTGTCTTTTTGCCAAGGAGGTCTAAGTTCCACAATTTCACATCTATGATGTTTGGTGCAGTTTTTCTCAAGTGAAAGAATTTACATGAAAACTAGTCATCTCTCATTGAATGACAACAAACACTTAATTGAAGTATCCCGTCCATAGTTCCCACTCCTACTAGGAATAGTACTGTTGACCAATCACCAATGAAGGGGCGTAGACTTCGACGACTAACGAACTTCCACTTGCCTCCAAAAAAAATCAAATAATTGTGCGCGAACAGGAAAAAAACCTTCCTAACACCAATACGAACCAAAACGCCACAAAATGTCATAATACATGAGCAAACTGGGAAGCATGCGAGAGGCTTGTATCCTGCAAAACCATACATAGTCGAGTGTAAACGTATCAGAGTCTGATTGGATACGAGCATAGTCGAGTGTAAACGTATCAGAGTCTGATTGGATACGAGCATAGTCGAGTGTAAACGTACCAGAGTCTGATTGGATACGAGCATAGTCGAGTGTAAACGTACCAGAGTCTGATTGGATACGAGCATAGTCGAGTGTAAACGTACCAGAGTCTGATTGGATACGAGCATAGTCGAGTGTAAACGTACCAGAGTCTGATTGGATACGAGCATAGTCAAGTGTAAACGTACCAGAGTCTGATTGGATACGAGCATAGTCGAGTGTAAACGTACCAGATTCTGATTGGATACGAGCATAGTCGAGTGTAAACGTACCAGAGTCTGATTGGCTGACAGCATGGTAGAGTTGCTCTCATGTCCGTCCCCTCTGATTGGTACTAGGGGCATGGTCCCAAACTTCTGTTTGGAGATGTCTGAGGAGGAGTGACGCCTCAACACCGGAGGTCGGGGGTCATCATTCTGTTAAGAGGGGAAACGAGTGAATCCAAATGAATCAAAATAGAATTGAATGGATAAAACGAAACAGACAGAAGTACAAATCTAAAGAGTAGAGGTGTTACACCTACAAAAAGATGGGGGGGAAGCACACTGTGAATCCTTTAAAAGTGATACAACACAACCCATAGAGTTGGGTGGGGGGGGGGGATAGCTCCACAACATACCTGTGCTTTGAGGAAATTGGTGACCCAATCCCATAGGTCGGACTCACAAAAGCAACAAAGGTACCTGGGAGACACAAAAACACAAAAGCAGTGATTAGCTCTTAAAAAAGGGGAGGGGAAGGAGATCTCATTTAAAGGGGAGGAGAGAGGCAGATCTAAAACAAGACATTCCACTCCCTCCCTCCCTTAAACAACGTCGTTCACTAAAATAATATCATAACACCTGATGTCATGCAAAATCATTCACTACAATAAACAATGAGGAATGCTAAGAGGAATGCTAAGAGGAATGCTAAGAGGAATGCTAAGAGGAATGCTAAGAGGTATGCTAAGAGGTATGCTAAGAGGAATGCTAAGAGGAATGCTAAGAGGTATGCTAAGAGGAATGCTAAGAGGAATGCTAAGAGGTATGCTAAGAGGAATGCTAAGAGGTATGCTAAGAGGTATGCTAAGAGGTATGCTAAGAGGAATGCTAAGAGGTATGCTAAGAGGTATGCTAAGAGGTATGCTAAGAGGTATGCTAAGAGGAATGCTAAGAGGTATGCTAAGAGGTATGCTAAGAGGTATGCTAAGAGGTATGCTAAGAGGTATGCTAAGAGGAATGCTAAGAGGTATGCTAAGAGGAATGCTAAGAGGAATTCTAAGAGGAATGCTAAGAGGAATTTCAAATACGTGAGAAAACATGGTGTATGTCCTATAGGAACACGTTTCAATCTTATCCAATAGAAGTTGGATTCAAGATTTCCAGACATCCTGTGCAATGACCCAAATAATGTGTAGCAAGATAGTGGTATTTCCTTTCATTGCCAGACAAGAGTTTAAAACACTTACAGTTGCTGTTTTTCCATCATGAGAGTAAAGCCCCATCTAGTGGGGGGTTTCAGCTTCTTTCGAATTCCCATGTAGATCTTCATAGATTTCAGAGGCCATTCCTTTTCAGGCTTGATGCTCTGAAATGACAGACATGTTATACAGTCAGAAAATATTTATAGGAAACACAAACGGACAATCACGGATCTACCTGCGACAACGACATCGAGTCCAAAGTAGCGCAGAGTTCCGACTTCAAGATGTGACCGCGACGTGAGAGCAGAAATACCTTTTTGTCCTTCAGCAGTAGCAGCTTGTGGTCTTTGATCTGAAAGGTGTGTTCCTGAAAGACTTTTCCGTGGAGGAGTTTAGGCGGCTCTTCACGACACTTCAGAACTCCCATCTTTATGATCTCACTCTTGTAGGCTGTGAATAGAACATCTCAATTGTAATCATACGGTCTCCAAATAATATGTCCCCGTAAGAGCAACAAGAAATTGGGCTGATTACAAATCGACGATCAAAAATCAAAAGAGGGTCAATTTGATTGTGATTGTTTGGATAGATAGACTCAAGCTAATGAGCTATTTCTCTGGTCTGTGCCGTATTCACCAGTGAGGATGTTGATGCCCTCTCCTTTGGGAACTCTCTTCACCACCAGGTAAGCTGAACTAGGATCAGCCATTTTACACCACTGTAGAGCCTGCTCCAGCACCTTCTCTTTGGGGTGTAGGGGCCGCTCTGTGGAAGACAAACATTTAACATTATATAACAACTATTCTGGGATAGCTTCTCTTTAGGGTGTAGGGGCCGCTCTGTGGAAGACAAACATTATATAACAACCATTCTGGGATACCTTCTCTTTAAAACATGAAGACTTTCTCACAGTCCAGTTGTATTTCACAGAAGGTCATTCCAGGACATCGGACTGTATAGTTTCACTTCTGTTTTTTTACAGTGGTAGTTTTATTATTAGAGATAAGTGCTATTTTGAGCTGTTTTTAGACTTTCTATAGTATTTTCCAGTCAGAGAGAGATAAACATCATGCTCCTCACCCAGTCAGAGATAAACATCATGCCTCTCACCCAGTCAGAGATAGTAACATCATGCTCCTCACCCAGTCAGAGAGAGATAAACATCATGCTCCTCACCCAGTCAGAGATAGTAACATCATGCTCCTCACCCAGTCAGAGATAGTAACATCATGCTCCTCACCCAGTCAGAGATAGTAACATCATGCTCCTCACCCAGTCAGAGAGAGATAAACATCATGCTCCTCACCCAGTCAGAGAGAGATAAACATCATGCTCCTCACCCAGTCAGAGATAGTAACATCATGCTCCTCACCCAGTCAGAGATAGTAACATCATGCTCCTCACCCAGTCAGAGAGAGATAAACATCATGCTCCTCACCCAGTCAGAGAGAGATAAACATCATGCTCCTCACCCAGTCAGAGAGAGATAAACATCATGCTCCTCACCCAGTCAGAGAGAGATAAACATCATGCTCCTCACCCAGTCAGAGAGAGATAAACATCATGCTCCTCACCCAGTCAGAGATAGTAACATCATGCTCCTCACCCAGTTGTCCTTCCTCTATGGTCTCGAACGTCAGCCACACGTCCTTCTCCCCTGCTGGGATGTTCCTCATGTACAGGACCTGGTTAGTCAACTCCTCAGCACCCATGGTTGGAGATACCTACAGAGAAGCAGACCATAGAGATACCTACAGAGAACCAGACCGTAGAGAGATACCTACAGAGAACCAGACCGTAGAGGGATACCTACAGAGAACCGGACCGTAGAGGGATACCTACAGAGAACCGGACCGTAGAGGGATACCTACAGAGAAAAAGACCCTAGAGGGATACCTACAGAAAAGCAGACCCTAGAGAGATAGCTACAGAGAACCAGACCCTAGAGAGATAGCTACAGAGAACCAGACCATAAAGGGATACCTACAGAGAACCAGAACCTAGAGAGATAGCTACAGAGAACCAGACCATAGAGGGATACCAACAGAGAACCAGAACGTAGAGGGATACCAACAGAGAACCAGACCATAGAGGGATACCTACAGAGAACCAGACCCTAGAGAGATACCAACAGAGAACCAGACCCTAGAGAGATAGCTACAGAGAACCAGACCCTAGAGAGATAGCTACAGAGAACCAGACCCTAGAGAGATAGCTACAGAGAATCAGACCCTAGAGAGATAGCTACAGAGAACCAGACCCTAGAGAGATACCTACAGAGAACCAGACCCTAGAGAGATACCTACAGAGAACCAGACCCTAGAGAGATACCTACAGAGAACCAGACCCTAGAGAGATACCTACAGAGAACCAGACCCTAGAGAGATACCTTTTCTTTCTTTATTTTATTTAACCTCTATTTAACCAGGTAGGCTAGTTGAGAACACCTTTATTTAACCAGGTAGGCTAGTTGAGAACACCTTTATTTAACCAGGTAGGCTAGTTGAGAAAACCTTTATTTAACCAGGTAGGCTAGTTGAGAACACCTTTATTTAACCAGGTAGGCTAGTTGAGAACACCTTTATTTAACCAGGTAGGCTAGTTGAGAACAAGTTCTCATTTATAATTGCGACCTGGCCAAGATAAAGCAAAGCAGTTCGACACATACAACAACACAGAGTTACACATGGAGTAAAACAAACAGTAGAAACAAGTCTATATACGATGTGAGCAAATGAGGTGAGATAAGGGAGGTAAAGGCAAAAAGGCCATGGTGGCAAAGTAAATACAATATAGCATGTAAAACACTGGAATGGTAGATTTGCAGTGGAAGAATGTGCAAAGTAGAAATAAAAATAATGGGGTGCAATGGAGCACAATAAATAAATAAATACAGTAGGGGAAGAGGTAGTTGTTTGGGCTAAATTATAGATGGGCTATGTACAGGTGCAGTAATCTGTGAGCTGCTCTAACAGCTGGTGCTTATTAAAGCTAGTGAGGGAGATAAGTGTTTCCAGTTTCAGAGATTTTTGTAGTTCGTTCCAGTCATTGGCAGCAGAGAACTGGAAGGAGAGGCGGCCAAAGGAAGAATTGGTTTTGGGGGTGACCAGAGAGATATACCTGCTGGAGCGTGTGCTACAGGTGGGTGCTGCTATTGTGACTAGCGAGCTGAGATAAGGGGGACTTTACCTAGCAGGGTCTTGTAAATGACCTGGAGCCAGTGGGTTTGGCTACGAGTATGAAGCGAGGGCCAGCCAACGAGTGTACAGGTCGCAGTGGTGGGTAGTATATGGGGCTTTGGTGACAAAACGGATTGCACTGTGATAGACTGCATCCAATTTATTGAGTAGGGTATTGAAGGCTATTTTGTAAATGACATCGCCGAAGTCGAGGACCGGTAGGATAGTCAGTTTTATGAGGGTATGTTTGGCAGCATGAGTGAAGGATGCTTTGTTGAGAAATAGGAAGCCAATTCTAGATTTAACTTTGGATTGGAGATGCTTGATGTGAGTCTGGAAGGAGAGTTTACAGTCTAACCAGACACCTAGGTATTTGTAGTTGTCCACATATTCTAAGTCAGAACCGTCCAGAGTAGAGATCCTGGACGGGCAGGCAGGTGCAGGCAGCGATCGGTTGAAAAGCATGCATTTAGTTTTACATGGAAAACATAAAAAAAGAATTGATTGCAAGCTACTCCTAGGTGGGCTGCGAGCTCCTGGAAGGTGGGCTGCGAGCTCCTGGAAGGTGGGCTGCGAGCTCCTGGAAGGTGGGCTGCGAGCTCCTGGAAGGTGGGCTGCGAGCTCCTGGAAGGTGGGCTGCGAGCTCCTGGAAGGTGGGCTGCGAGCTACTGGAAGGTGGGCTGCGAGCTACTGGAAGGAAGCCCCTGTTCTAGAGAGACTCGTGGAGGGTGGAGAGGCGCCACCGTGTGGCGAAATAATAACAGCACCTAAATCAGAAGATAACCTGTCTCCACTTACCTTGAGTGTGATGCAGCAGTCTGCCATCTTCTTCTCCAGATACACTTCAATGATCAGGTCACCTGCTTGGGACAGCTGCACAGACAGGACACTGTGTGTTATAACCCTTTACAATGTGTTATAACCCTTAATGAATCATTTATAACATGTACCTGTGTGTCCTTCCAGGTGGTGATGAGGCTGAGCTCCAGTTCTATCTGGGTCTGTTGCTCCTCATCAATCTGAACAAAACACAATTAGACATTTGCTGATTATTCATTAGATTGTACAGAACAGATTGACCTGGACCATGTTCAGTAGGGCACACAGTAGCAAAACAATTTGCAATAGAATGTGAACATCTGTGTTCTGACTGGACAAGTTCAGGTAGATAGTACCTCCACGTTTCAATCCATTGAAAATGATTCCTACCTATGGAACACAACCCCGATTTCTAAGTGATGAATTTGAGCTTAGACCCTCTCTGGTTAGACTATACTCACATCAAGACAGACAGTTGTCTATGAGACACTAGTCACATCAAGACAGACAGTTGTCTATGAGACACTAGTCACATCAAGACAGACAGTTGTCTATGAGACACTAGTCACATCAAGACAGACAGTTGTCTATGAGACACTAGTCACATCAAGACAGACAGTTGTCTATGAGACACTAGTCACATCAAGACAGACAGTTGTCTATGAGACACTAGTCACATCAAGACAGACAGTTGTCTATGAGACACTAGTCACATCAAGACAGACAGTTGTCTATGAGACACTAGTCACATCAAGACAGACAGTTGTCTATGAGACACTACTCACATCAAATATATACAGGTAGTTGTCTATGAGGTCTTCAACGATCTTCACTTCGTGTTCTCCTTTCCCGTCTGTCTGGAAGAGGCTGGGGGCGAACAGCAGGGACAGGTTCTTGGTACACATCTGGTTCAGGTCTGCACACTTCTGAACCCTGGGACCAAGAGAGAGAGAGAGAAAACACTTCTGAACCCTGGGACCAAGAGAGAGAGAGAGAGAAAACACTTCTGAACCCTGGGACCAAGAGAGAGAGAGAGAGAAAACACTTCTGAACCCTGGGACCAAGAGAGAGAGAGAGAGAAAACACTTCTGAACCCTGGGACCAAGAGAGAGAGAGAGAGAAAACACTTCTGAACCCTGGGACCAAGAGAGAGAGAGAGAGAAAACACTTCTGAACCCTGGGACCAAGAGAGAGAGAGAGAGAAAACACTTCTGAACCCTGGGACCAAGAGAGAGAGAGAGAGAGAGAAAACACTTCTGAACCCTGGGACCAAGAGAGAGAGAGAGAGAGAGAAAACACTTCTGAACCCTGGGACCAAGAGAGAGAGAGAGAGAGAGAAAACACTTCTGAACCCTGGGACCAAGAGAGAGAGAGAGAGAGAGAAAACACTTCTGAACCCTGGGACCAAGAGAGAGAGAGAGAGAGAGAAAACACTTCTGAACCCTGGGACCAAGAGAGAGAGAGAGAGAGAGAAAACACTTCTGAACCCTGGGACCAAGAGAGAGAGAGAGAGAGAGAAAACACTTCTGAACCCTGGGACCAAGAGAGAGAGAGAGAGAGAGAAAACACTTCTGAACCCTGGGACCAAGAGAGAGAGAGAGAGAGAGAAAACACTTCTGAACCCTGGGACCAAGAGAGAGAGAGAGAGAGAGAAAACACTTCTGAACCCTGGGACCAAGAGAGAGAGAGAGAGAGAGAAAACACTTCTGAACCCTGGGACCAAGAGAGAGAGAGAGAAAACACTTCTGAACCCTGGGACCAAGAGAGAGAGAGAGAAAACACTTCTGAACCCTGGGACCAAGAGAGAGAGAGAGAAAACACTTCTGAACCCTGGGACCAAGAGAGAGAGAGAGAGAGAGAAAACACTTCTGAACCCTGGGACCAAGAGAGAGAGAGAGAGAGAGAAAACACTTCTGAACCCTGGGACCAAGAGAGAGAGAGAGAGAGAGAAAACACTTCTGAACCCTGGGACCAAGAGAGAGAGAGAGAGAGAGAAAACACTTCTGAACCCTGGGACCAAGAGAGAGAGAGAGAGAGAGAAAACACTTCTGAACCCTGGGACCAAGAGAGAGAGAGAGAGAGAGAGAGAGAGAGAGAGAGAGAGAGAGAGAGAGAGAGAGAAAACACTTCTGAACCCTGGGACCAAGAGAGAGAGAGAGAGAGAAAACACTTCTGAACCCTGGGACCAAGAGAGAGAGAGAGAGAGAAAACACTTCTGAACCCTGGGACCAAGAGAGAGAGAGAGAGAGAGAGAGAGAGAGAGAGAGAGAGAAAACACTTCTGAACCCTGGGACCAAGAGAGAGAGAGAGAGAGAGAGAGAGAGAGAGAGAGAGAGAGAGAGAGAGAGAGAGAGAAAACACTTCTGAACCCTGGGACCGAGAGAGAGAGAGAGAGAGAGAGAGAGAGAGAGAGAGAGAGAGAAAACACTTCTGAACCCTGGGACCAAGAGAGAGAGAGAGAGAGAGAGAGAGAGAGAGAGAGAGAGAGAGAGAAAACACTTCTGAACCCTGGGACCGAGAGAGAGAGAGAGAGAGAGAGAGAGAGAGAGAGAGAGAGAGAGAGAGAAAACACTTCTGAACCCTGGGACCGAGAGAGAGAGAGAGAGAGAGAGAGAGAGAGAGAGAGAGAGAGAGAGAGAGAGAGAGAGAGAGAGAGAGAGAGAGAGAGAGAGAGAGAGAGAGAGAGAGAGAGAGAGAGAGAGAGAGAGAGAGAGAGAGAGAGAGAGAGAGAGAGAGAGAGAGAGAGAGAGAGAGAGAGAGAGAGAGAGAGAGAGAGAGAGAGAGAGAGAGAGAGAGAGAGAGAGAGAGAGAGAGAGAGAGAGAGAGAGAGAGAGAGAGAGAGAGAGAGAGAGAGAGAGAGAGAGAGAGAGAGAGAGAGAGAGAGAGAGAGAGAGAGAGAGAGAGAGAGAGAGAGAGAGAGAGAGAGAGAGAGAGAGAGAGAGAGAGAGAGAGAGAGAGAGAGAGAGAGAGAGAGAGAGAGAGAGAGAGAGAGAGAGAGAGAGAGAGAGAGAGAGAGAGAGAGAGAGAGAGAGAGAGAGAGAGAGAGAGAGAGAGGAGAGAGAGAGAGAGAGAGAGAGAGAGAGAGAGAGAGAGAGAGAGAGAGAGAGAGAGAACACTTCTGAACCCTGGGACCGAGAAAGAGAGAACATTTCTGAACCCTGGGACCAAGAGAGAGAGAGAGCGAGAGAGCGAGAGAGAACACTTCTGAACCCTGGGACCAAGGGAGAGAAAAAATATCAGTAAAAAGTTGACAGTTGCCAACTTGCCAGTGAGGCTGTCTAAATATGAAAAAGTGTCCTGTTTCGGGTTGGGGTCAATTCCATTTGACTACAGGAAGTAACTCTGCTTAGTTGCTCAACTTTAAAACCTGGTCCAATTTGAGGCTCTACTAACCTGTAGAGGTGGCTGATGAGAGCAGCCAGGGTAGTCCTGTTGACTCTAGGTAAACTACGGATGATCTCCTTGTATCTGTCCAGACGCTGGTTCTTATCCTTGGCTGTTCCTATAAAAATACACAAACAGGAACCAGTTAGATTTCAAAAAGATACATTGTGGGACATCCTGACCAGCAACAGCTTGATGGAAGCCCTATAATTCTAAAGGGAACCAAGAGGACACAACTTAGAAAACACAACAAAATAGTAGCTTCATGTGTGTGCTATCTGTGATGGTAACTTAAAATCTCTTTTGCCACCAGAGACACCTGTACTTACTGACAGCCTCCTTCCATAGCTGATGCAGGTCAGCCATGAAGATGGGGTCGTCTATCTCCCTGAAGAACCTCTTCAGGACGTCAGTCACATCCTCTATGAAGTTATCCCCGATCCGAAGCTTGACGTTGCGAGCATCGTTCCTGAACTCCTCCATCAGTAGTTTGATCCTGGACGTGGCTCCGTTCTTCCTGTAGATCCCCTCGTGACCCAGACCTGACGAGCAGATCACACATCAAATCCAGTACATCAGTCATCGGCTAGTATCTCCTGTCTCTGGCTGGTGTAAAGTACAGCTAAACTGGAAACCCTTCAGCCCCCAGGCCACTGCAGAGTTAGAATGACTGGATTAACTATTTATAAACCCCTTTATATACTTTAATATACAGTGCCTTGCGAAAGTATTCGGCCCCCTTGAACTTTGCGACCTTTTGCCACATTTCAGGCTTCAAACATAAAGATATAAAACTGTATTTTTTTGTGAAGAATCAACAACAAGTGGGACACAATCATGAAGTGGAACGACATTTATTGGATATTTCAAACTTTTTTAACAAAACAAAAACTGAAAAATTGGGCGTGCAAAATTATTCAGCCCCCTTAAGTTAATACTTTGTAGCACCACCTTTTGCTGCGATTACAGCTGTAAGTCGCTTGAGGTATGTCTCTATCAGTTTTTCACATCGAGAGACTGAAATTTTTTCCCATTCCTCCTTGCAAAACAGCTCGAGCTCAGTGAGGTTGGATGGAGAGCATTTGTGAACAGCAGTTTTCAGTTCTTTCCACAGATTCTCGATTGGATTCAGGTCTGGACTTTGACTTGGCCATTCTAACACCTGGATATGTTTATTATTGAACCATTCCATTGTAGATTTTGCTTTATGTTTTGGATCATTGTCTCCATCCCAGTCTCAGGTCTTTTGCAGACTCCATCAGGTTTTCTTCCAGAATGGTCTTGTATTTGGCTCCATCCATCTTCCCATCAATTTTAACCATCTTCCCTGTCCCTGCTGAAGAAAAGCAGGCCCAAACCATGATGCTGCCACCACCATGTTTGACAGTGGGGATGGTGTGTTCAGCTGTGTTGCTTTTACGCCAAACATAATGTTTTGCATTGTTGCCAAAAAGTTCAATTTTGGTTTCATCTGACCAGAGCACCTTCTTCCACATGTTTGGTGTGTCTCCCAGGTGGATTGTGGCAAACTTTAAACGACACTTTTTATGGATATCTTTAAGAAATGGCTTTCTTCTTGCCACTCTTCCATAAAGGCCAGATTTGTGCAATATACGACTGATTGTTGTCCTATGGACAGAGTCTCCCACCTCAGCTGTAGATCTCTGCAGTTCATCCAGAGTGATCATGGGCCTCTTGGCTGCATCTCTGATCAGTCTTCTCCTTGTATGAGCTGAAAGTTTAGAGGGACGGCCAGGTCTTGGTAGATTTGCAGTGGTCTGATACTCCTGCCATTTCAATATTATCGCTTGCACAGTGCTCCTTGGGATGTTTAAAGCTTGGGAAATCTTTTTGTATTCAAATCCGCCTTTAAACTTCTTCACAACAGTATCTCGGACCTGCCTGGTGTGTTCCTTGTTCTTCATGATGCTCTCTGCGCTTTTAACGGACCTCTGAGACTATCACAGTGCAGGTGCATTTATACGGAGACTTGATTACACACAGGTGGATTGTATTTATCATCATTAGTCATTTAGGTCAACATTGGATCATTCAGAGATCCTCACTGAACTTCTGGAGAGAGTTTGCTGCACTGAAAGTAAAGGGGCTGAATAATTTTGCACGGCATATTTTTCAGTTTTTGATTTGTTAAAAAGTTTGAAATATCCAATAAATGTCGTTCCACTTCATGATTGTGTCCCACTTGTTGTTGATTCTTCACAAAAATATACAGTTTTATATGTTTATGTTTGAAGCCTGAAATGTGGCAAAAGGTTGCAAAGTTCAAGGGGGCCGAATACTTTCGCAAGGCACTGTAAAAGAATCACCGCCACTGAAAATGCATTAAATGCTACGGATCCACAAGATCCCTGGAAAACGTGCCGTTTTGTAGTTGATAATGAAGAATCCTCTATCCCTTACTATACTGTGTAAGGGAACAGAATACAGACTATCCAGACTCCTCCCTTACCATACTGTGTGATGAAGGCGATGCAGCTGTCTACGATGATGGGGATATCATTCCTGCTGAGCTGCTGTTCTCTCAGGGTGTTGCCCTTCCCTCCAGCCGCTCTCTGGATGTCTGCGTACCACAGGGAGAAGTCTAACCGACCCATCCCCTGGAGGTGCAGCGTCCTGGGGGAGACATGTCGATACTCAGAAGTGAAGGTTCAGAGAAAATAAACTCACTCTGAATCCGGCTCCAAAAAACTCATTTACATGGACAGATTATTTTCATTCTGGAAATCCCCCCCTAGCTGGGGGTAGAATTGGTGGGGAATGGAATTTCCAGAGTGACAATAATTTGACCATGTAAATGAGTTTTTAGGCACCAAACTATCCACGATATGTTGACACGTGTATAATGACAAAAAGAGAAAAGACAGAGAGACTGATAACCAACCTTCCTTTTTCAACCAAAACCAGAATTTCCTTCTTCTCGTGGTTTTGGTTCTCAGTTACTATACCTAGGAGACAAACACAGAACAAATGGAAGACGGACCAGATCACTCATCAGCAGACAGTTTGCTCAAAGAAACAGTGCTTGGGGTAGTTAAGGCAGAGAAATGTCCATGATCAAGCTGGCAGTCGGTTTTAAATTACTATAGTACCGTCTTTACTGTCAGTTTATCCAGAAAATGTCTCAGTGAGGAGTTACCAAACGTTATTTGAGGAACTACAGTCGTGGTCAAAAGTTTTGAGAATGAAAAGTTTTGAGAATGAAAAGTTTTGAGAATTTACGCAAAGTTTGCTGCTGTCTTTAGATAATTTTTTGTCAGATGTTACTATGGAATAGTGAAGTATAATTCCAAGCATTTCATAAGTGTCAAAGGCTTTTATTGACAATTACATGAAGTTGATGCAAAGAGTCAATATTTGCAGTGTTGACCCTTCTTTTTCAAGACCTCTGCAATCCGCCCTGGCATGCTGTCAATTAACTTCTGGGCCACATCCTGACTGATGGCAGCCCATTCTTACATAATCAATGCTTGGAGTTTGTCAGAATTTGTGGGTTTTTGTTTGTCCACCTGCCTCTTGAGGATTGACCACAAGTTCTCAATGGAATTAAGGTCTGGGGACTTTCCTGGCCATGGACCCAAAATATCGATGTTTTGTTCCCCGAGCCACTTAGTTATCACTTTTGCCTTATGGCAAGGTGCTCCATCATGCATGAAAAGGCATTGTTCGTCACCAAACTGTTCCTGGATGGTTGGGAGAAGTTGCTCTCGGAGGATGCGTTGGTGCCATTCTTTATTCATGGCTGTGTTCTTAGGCAAAATTGTGAGTGAGCCCACTGCCTTGGCTGAGAAGCAACCCCACACATGAATGGATGCTTTACTGTTGGCATGACACAGGACAGATGGTAGCGCTCACCTTGTCTTCTCCAGACAAGCATTTTTACGGATGCCCGAAACAATAGGAAAGGGGATTCATCAGAGAAAATTACTTTACCCCAGTCCTCAGCAGTCCAATCCCTGTACCTTTTGCAGAATATCAGTCTGTTCCTGATGTTTTTCCTGGAGAGAAGTGGCTTCTTTGCTGCCCTTCTTGACACCAGGCCATCGTTCAAAGGTCTTCGCCTCACTGTGCGTGCAGATGCACTCACACCTGCCTGCTGCCATTCCTGAGCAAGCTCTGTACTGGTGCTGCCCCGATCCTGCAGCTGATCCTGCAACTTTAGAAGACGGTCCTGGAACTTGCTGGACTTTTTTGGGCGCCCTGAAGCCTTCTTCACAACCATTTAACCGCTCTCCTTGAAGTTCTTGATGATCCGATAAATGGTTGATTTAGGTGCAATCTTACTGGCAGCAATATCCTTACCTGTGAAGCCCTTTTTGTGCAAAGCGATGATGACGGCACGCGTTTCCTTGCAGGTAACCATGGTTGACAGAGGAAGAACAATGATTCCAAGCACCACCCTCCTTTTGAAGCTTCCAGTCTGTTATTCGAACTCAATTACCATGACAGAGTGATCTCCAGCCTTGTCCTCGTCAACACTCACACCTGTGTTAACGAGAGAATCACTGACTCTGAAATGCAGTGGAAATGTTTTTTTGGGGATTCAGTTCATTTGCATGGCAAAGAGGGACTTTGCAATTAATTGCAATTCATCTGATCACTCTTCATAACATTCATAACACATGGAGTATATGCAAATTGCCATTGAGGCAGCAGACGTTATGAAAATGTATATTTGTGTCATTCTCAAAACTTTTGGTCGCAACTGTACATTACCACACAGTGCCAGTAAAGCTTTGGTCAGGACAGGAGACTCACTGAGCTCTTGCAGACGTTTAAGGTTGATAATGTCCTCAGCTGCTCCGTCGTTCCCTGGGCAGATGAAGAGGTTAGACTTCTGAAGGACAAAATATCCCTCTTTCCACTGAGAAGGGTCCCGCATGGCCTTGTAACGCAGCACTCCCACCCGCTCAAACTCCCTCGCTAGCAGGCAGTGGCAGCTTAAAGGTGTGGCGGCCTGAGGAAGACAACACAGGAAGTGGTTCAAATACAGGAGGGAACATTAAAACAGACACATCCCAGGCTAGTACAGTACATAGATGGTGTTGGTTAGAAAGGAGGGAACAATTTACTGTAACCCCTCCCCCTTTATGTATGCAGAGGGACATTACAATGTTCTGAGCTGGAAGAGCTCTAACTACACCAGTAAAGATGAGAATTGGCATCATCAGTGTGCAGGCATTGCACTCTTTGGGGATAGAAAGTCATCTCATACCTTTCCGATGGCCTTGACCCAACATTGCAGTGCATCAGAAGTTTCCAATCCAAACTGATAGAGCTTCTCTGAGGACAGGTACAGTTGAAACGTATAGAGAAACCTACAACAACACACAGGAACATACGTTAGATTAGATAAACACTAGTTGGTAGATGCCTGTACATTGAGTGGCAGTGATATAACCATTTCATGCTAAATGTACCTTTTCTCCACGTGTTTGAAAGAGACAGTATGATTGGCCGCCTACATTAGTTACTGTGCCATGATTGGTCCTCTAACCTGTCAATGAAGCCGTTGTTGTTGCAGGAGTCCGGCCTGCTGACCCCCAGACAGACGATGTCTTTGACGTTGATCTTCATGCTAGGATCAGGACATCGGTCAGACTCGTAGAACAGAAGAGACCTCTCCACCGTGCACCAGTACTTCTGGAAATCTGGGGGGGAATAACAGCAAAAATATAAACCGTTTCTTTCTACAATAGTCTAACGTTGCCGTACTTCATAACCACGCTCATCCCTCGGCTATTAGAGTGAACAAACGTGAAGAAGCCTGGAAATCGTGGTCCCTTTAAAAAATACAAATAAACATTAGGGATTTTTATGATGGGCTGTGTTTTTAAAGAGAAATAAACTACAAGTAACTATGAGTAACTTTCTAAATCACAAAACTCTGTTTTACTGTAGAGACTCCAGCCACTAACAGTGAGTAGTGTATTTCCTAACAGTATTGGCCCAGTCAGTATTTGGTCGTATAAAGTGCTTTGTTCTCTATAGGCCTTTATGCTGATGTTACTGAGGAGGCAGTATTCCTCTATTCAATCTGTGCCAAGTGGTGTGCTGTTAGCACCTGCCAACACACACACACACACGCACGCGCACACACGCCTACCTTCTCTGGTTTTCCTGGATAATGTCCCTTTGTTCATTGAGGCTGACTTGTAGAGGTAGCCGGAGTGCAGCACGGCCTGCATAATCTCATCATACACACCGGGGTCTGAGAAAACAGGGAGGAATAGACAGGAAAAATAACTGGTTTTGACACTCCCAAAAAAACACGAGTTGGGGTCTAGGCAAACAGTACAAAACATTAAGTGGTACTTCAGAAAGAGTCATGAATAAGCCATAATAAATGCACTTACAAGATGACACGTTATAAATGATCAGACGTGTGATGAACGGTTATGAATTGAAATGTAGATTAAGTTTCTAAATAAGTTTTCCCTCCAGTGTTCTAGTTGTGCTGTTTCAACAGAGATATCTAGTTGTGCTGTTTCAACAGAGATATCTAGTTGTGCTGTTTCAACAGAGATATCTAGTTGTGCTGTTTCAGAGATATCTAGTTGTGCTGTTTCAACAGATATATCTAGTTGTGCTGTTTCAACAGAGATATCTAGCTGTGCTGTTTCAGAGATATCTAGTTGTGCTGTTTCAACAGATATATCTAGTTGTGCTGTTTCAACAGAGATATCTAGCTGTGCTGTTTCAACAGATATATCTAGTTGTGCTGTTTCAACAGAGATATCTAGCTGTGCTGTTTCAACAGAGATATCTAGTTGTGCTGTTTCAACAGATATATCTAGTTGTGCTGTTTCAACAGAGATATCTAGCTGTGCTGTTTCAACAGAGATATCTAGTTGTGCTGTTTCAACAGAGATATCTAGTGGTGCTGTTTCAACAGAGATATCTAGCTGTGCTGTTTCAACAGAGATATCTAGTGGTGCTGTTTCAACAGAGATATCTAGCTGTGCTGTTTCAACAGAGATATCTAGCTGTGCTGTTTCAACAGAGATATCTAGTGGTGCTGTTTCAACAGAGATATCTAGCTGTGCTGTTTCAACAGAGATATCTAGCTGTGCTGTTTCAACAGAGATATCTAGTGGTGCTGTTTCAACAGAGATATCTAGTGGTGCTGTTTCAACAGAGATATCTAGCTGTGCTGTTTCAACAGAGATATCTAGCTGTGCTGTTTCAACAGAGATATCTAGTGGTGCTGTTTCAACAGAGATATCTAGCTGTGCTGTTTCAACAGAGATATCTAGCTGTGCTGTTTCAACAGAGATATCTAGTGGTGCTGTTTCAACAGAGATATCTAGTGGTGCTGTTTCAACAGAGATATCTAGTGGTGCTGTTTCAACAGAGATATCTAGTGGTGCTGTTTCAACAGAGATATTTTACTCCTACAACACTAGAGGTCAACTCGCAGAGGAAGACCAAACTGTTTCATCACAAAAGCTCTGGGTTCTCTATCAAACCATGAACCATGCTGTAATGACTTGAAAGCTTTTTCCAGAGAGCTGCCGAGCACACTACATTATACTGCACGGTCGCAAAATAGTAACATAATGCACAAAAAGTCCAGCAGGCAAATAAATCCTGCCCCCTGTCTTACCTGAGGTGCCTTGCGGGAGGGAGTATTCCTGAGACAGATGCTTGTCATATCCATTAGAGGCAGCGAGGCGGGCTCGGACAGCCTCTGCCTCGGTAAAGATCTGGGTGACTGTCTTCAGCAGGTTCTGCTCGGTCACAGCAGTACACAGAACCTGCAGGGTAGAGAGAGAGAGAGAGAGAGAGAGGAGAGACAGAGAGGAAAGAATTAGAGGACATATTAGGGTGACGCAACACACACACACACACACACACACACACACACACACGTACCACTAAAAGTATCCACAGCCACAGGGACAGGGACATTCAGCCTATATTCCAAAAAGTACCCTCTCCATTCAACTGGCTCCCTTTCATCTACGCTCTCTAATGGTTTTAGTTTCAAAGCACATTCCATGTCATTGTTGTTGGGATAAATGTCTGGCTGCATGCCAGCTACAGGCAGCTATAGCCGTAACTTGAACCCTAGTATAGCTTACAGGTACTAAAACTACCACCAATAGCATCTAGTCTAAAATGTGTACCCTTACAGAAAAACATGTGAAATTCATGTGGGCAGCCAGCTGTGTGTTTTTACTGAGAGACAGAGCAGACAGCTGTGTGTTTATACTGAGACAAAGCAGACAGCCCTGTGTTTATACTGAGAGACAGACCAGACAGCCCTGTGTTTATACTGAGAGACAGAGCAGACAGCCCTTGTGTTTATACTGAGAGACAGAGCAGACAGCCCTGTGTTTATACTGAGAGACAGAGCAGACAGCCCTGTGTTTATACTGAGAGACAGAGCAGACAGCCCTGTGTTTATACTGAGAGACAGAGCAGACAGCCCTGTGTTTATACTGAGAGACAGAGCAGACAGCCCTGTGTTTATACGGAGAGACAGAGCAGACAGCCCTGTGTTTATACGGAGAGACAGAGCAGACAGCCCTGTGTTATACTGAGAGACAGAGCAGACAGCCCTGTGTTTATACTGAGAGACAGAGCAGACAGCCCTGTGTTTATACTGAGAGACAGAGCAGACAGCCCTGTGTTTATACTGAGAGACAGAGCAGACAGCCCTGTGTTTATACTGAGAGACAGAGCAGACAGCCCTGTGTTTATACGGAGAGACAGAGCAGACAGCCCTGTGTTTATACGGAGAGACAGAGCAGACAGCCCTGTGTTATACTGAGAGACAGAGCAGACAGCCCTGTGTTTATACTGAGAGACAGAGCAGACAGCCCTGTGTTATACTGAGAGACAGAGCAGACAGCCCTGTGTTTATACTGAGAGACAGAGCAGACAGCCCTGTGTTTATACTGAGAGAGAGAGCAGACAGCCGTGTGTTTATACTGAGAGAGAGAGCAGACAGCTCTGTGTTTATACTGAGAGACAGAGCAGACAGCCCTGTGTTTATACTGAGAGACAGAGCAGACAGCCCTGTGTTTATACTGAGAGACAGAGCAGACAGCCCTGTGTTTATACTGAGACAGAGCAGACAGCCCTGTGTTTATACTGAGAGACAGAGCAGACAGCCCTGTGTTTATACTGAGAGACAGAGCAGACAGCCCTGTGTTTATACGGAGAGACAGAGCAGACAGCCCTGTGTTTATACGGAGAGACAGAGCAGACAGCCCTGTGTTATACTGAGAGACAGAGCAGACAGCCCTGTGTTTATACTGAGAGACAGAGCAGACAGCCCTGTGTTTATACTGAGAGAGAGCAGACAGCCCTTGTGTTTATACTGAGAGACAGAGCAGACAGCCCTGTGTTTATACGGAGAGACAGAGCAGACAGCCCTGTGTTATACTGAGAGACAGAGCAGACAGCCCTGTGTTATACTGAGACAGAGCAGACAGCCCTGTGTTATACTGAGACAGAGCAGACAGCCCTGTGTTTATACTGAGAGACAGAGCAGACAGCCCTGTGTTTATACTGAGAGACAGAGCAGACAGCCCTGTGTTTATACTGAGACAGAGCAGACTACCCTGTGTTTATACTGAGACAGAGCAGACAGCCCTGTGTTTATACTGAGAGACAGAGCAGACAGCCCTGTGTTTATACTGAGAGACAGAGCAGACAGCCCTGTGTTTATACTGAGAGACAGAGCAGACAGCCCTGTGTTTATACTGAGACAGAGCAGACTGCCCTGTGTTTATACTGAGACAGAGCAGACAGCCCTGTGTTTATACTGAGAGACAGAGCAGACAGCCCTGTGTTTATACTGAGAGACAGAGCAGACAGCCCTGTGTTTATACTGAGAGACAGAGCAGACAGCCCTTGTGTTTATACTGAGAGACAGAGCAGACAGCCCTGTGTTTATACGGAGAGACAGAGCAGACAGCCCTGTGTTTATACTGAGACAGAGCAGACTGCCCTGTGTTTATACGGAGAGACAGAGCAGACAGCCCTGTGTTTATACTGAGAGACAGAGCAGACAGCCCTGTGCTTATACTGAGACAGAGCAGACAGCCCTGTGTTTATACTGAGAGACAGAGCAGACAGCCCTGTGTTTATACTGAGAGACAGAGCAGACAGCCCTGTGTTTATACTGAGACAGAGCAGACTACCCTGTGTTTATACTGAGACAGAGCAGACAGCCCTGTGTTTATACTGAGAGACAGAGCAGACAGCCCTGTGTTTATACTGAGAGACAGAGCAGAAAGCCCTGTGTTTATACTGAGACAGAGCAGACAGCCCTGTGTTTATACTGAGACAGAGCAGCCAGCCGAGACAGAGAGTAGATGTTCTCCATTCGTACGCCTTGTAGACAAATAGGGTTTATGATAAGAATATAGCCTATACAACACACCACATAGGGGTGGCAGGTAGCCTGGCGGCTAGGAGCGTTGGGCCAGTAACCAAAAGGTTGCTGGATCAAATCCCTGAGCTGACAAGGTAAAAATCTGTCGTTCTGCCCCTGAGCAAGACAGTTCACCCACTGTTCCTCGGGCGCCGTGGATGTTGATTAAGGCAGCCCGCCCCCCCCCCCCCCCCCCCCCCCCCCCCCCTCTGATTCAGCGAGGCTGGATTACATGCAGGAAGACACATTTCAGTTGTACAACTGACTAGGTATCCCCCTTTCCCCTCGATCCTCTTATAGCAGCTGAACATTTGAAAGCTAAACAATGGTGTTCCTGTACCTTGAGCAGCTCCTCCTGTGTGTTGAAGTTGGGGTGGGGGTGTCGGTAGCGCCCCTCACGGTACTTATGGATGATAAACTCTCTCCGCTGGTCCGGTGTGGCGTCACGGTCTAACTCGTCAGCTGGAGATAACCTGGCCGCCCAGAACTCATTGGCTCGGTCGTTCCCCAACATTATAAAGAGCTGACGAACACACAAACGCATGACAGTTTACACAAAATAAAAAAACACAGAATAATCAGAACTCATGAGGTCCTGACTATATTCACAGTCTATCATCGGACTTTCATCTTAAAAATGTCCAAAAGATATTCAACTCTGTTCCAATTTAATGGATCTGTTGGAGGTGAAAATGGTGAGAAGTCCTTGATACACAACAAAACAAACTGATTTTCAGTATCCCGGAAAATATTTTTTTTGCCACTTAACTAAAATAAACGTGAGCATTTCCCCTGACTTTCTCCCTTTCCCTCTCCCTGAAGAAGCCTTCTCGTTCCTCTCACCTGCACGATCTCGTTGCTCCACACGCTGGTGTCCAGTTTCAGGCTCTGTACTTTAGACACCATAGTCCCCAGACCTCTGTGTTGACCTGCAGGGGAAAGGGGACAAAATACCTCCATAATCACTCTCCTGGTACGAGACAGTGTTGGTACTGGTACGAGACAGTGTTGGTACTGGTACGAGACAGTGTTGGTACTGGTACGAGACAGTGTTGGTACTGGTACGAGACAGTGTTGGTACGAGACAGTGTTGGTACGAGACAGTGTTGGTACGAGACAGTGTTGGTACGAGACAGTGTTGGTACGAGACAGTGTTGGTACGAGACAGTGTTGGTACGAGTCAGTGTTGGTACGAGACAGTGTTGGTACGAGACAGTGTTGGTACGAGACAGTGTTGGTACGAGACAGTGTTGGTACGAGACAGTGTTGGTACTGGTACGAGACAGTGTTGGTACTGGTACGAGACAGTGTTGGTACTGGTACGAGACAGTGTTGGTACTGGTACGAGACAGTGTTGGTACTGGTACGAGACAGTGTTGGTACTGGTACGAGACAGTGTTGGTACTGGTACGAGACAGTGTTGGTACTGGTACGAGACAGTGTTGGTACTGGTACGAGACAATGTTGGTAACAGGACACTCAGGCGCTGCCTCGCTAGAGAGAACCACGACACAGTGAAATTATGTGTGTATTTGAAAAACATTTCCAGAGCAACATTTCACTTCACCTGGCACAGGTGGGCTTAAACAACACAGGTGAGAATGAAACTGTTGTGGCTCATGACAATGGGCTGATAGACACCTGGCCAATAGCTGCCAATGCTAAGTTATCTCATCAGTCACACACACCAGATGGGACCCAAATCCAGCTAGGCCCTCTGGCATCAAACTGAAACCACGATTTTAGGCAAGGGGCAACAGAGCTAGAGAGGGGGAGCTCGCCCCACCTATACAATAGTAGGGGAAACGCTGTCTCACCTGCACAGTTCTTACAGATGACAACACAGAGGTTAATGGAGGCCCAGTCAGGGTTGACTGCTTGGCAGTCAGCACAGAGCTTATTGAACCTGTTGGACCAGATCTTCTCAGCCACCTCGTAGTCAGACAGGGTCTCTGCTATGGACTCCTGTATAGCCTCCATCCAGTCCCTCTTATCCCGCTCAGACTCAGCTGTGAAACTACAGGGACAATCAATCAAAAACTCTTCTGGCTCAATCAAACACAATTGTCTCTGTTTTCACTGATTCAAAAAAACAACAGTGTAGGAGGTTTATTTAACTAGGCAAGTCAGTTAAGAACAAATTCTTATTTACAATGACGGCCTACACCGGCTAAACCCGGACGATGCTGGGACAATTGTGCGCCGCCCTATGGGACTCACGGGTGGAAGTCCGGGAGCCCCGAGTGATGATGAACAGAATGTATTTGTTGACAAAACTAGAGAAAAAAGGTATATAACTGTTATTCCCATGTCAGCAAACAACCTACCTGAATGTTTTGTAAGGTGTGATGAGGTCAAAGCTCTTTCCTTTGCCGTCTCTGATCGTAGCTCCTCTGGCCTCGATCAGCGTGATTCCAATCCCATTCCTAAAACACTGCTCAGTCTTGTACAGCCAGACCTGCTCTGTGTTGATGGCCACGTAGATTTTTGCCTTGGTCCCTTTGAGCTCCAGAGGACCACTCCTCTGACAGTGGCTGCCAGGACCGAAGCGAGGGCGCCCGAACACAAGCTGTTCCTTCACCCTCCCCTGTAGGGTACTGCACCACTGATGTCTCTGCACTGAGAGGGGACAGGTAAAAAGATAAATGGTTGGTATTACAATTTGTATTATTTAAAATACAATTTTTAAAAAATGGTACAGAAAATAGCAGGTATTTACTATGAAATTATATGGTAAAATGGTAATTACACAATAACATTATGTGAATTAATTGTTTGTGTCGTTTGGATTCAAAACCAAGCATCCTTTTGTATCAGTCAGTTACCAATTGTACCAGAAAACTATCTTTTGATACCAAATCATTTCCTAATAGATAAATAACAGAGGAATCAGTAGCCTAAAATAAAGTGATAAACAATATGTTTTTACTATGAGATTGTGACAGTAACTGATACCATGTTGATACCATGTTGTCTCTCAGAGAGTATTTTTCTCATTTGGGTCATTTGAGTCTCCAGAGAGAAAAGAGGGTTATTGGGTCCAACCTTTGTCCAACAGACGTTATCACATAAGTTGTTTTCTGCTTCTATAGCTGCATCCCCAATCCTTCACACTTCTTCTAAAGTACGCACTAGGACACTTGGATTTAATAACACCTATCCAATGCTTTAAAATCCGCGATGGGAAATTGGGACAACTAATGTCTGTAGTTGCTTGTGTGTGAGATTTTAATTGCTTGTTGTTGTTGTTGTTAAGTGCTTTGTTTACCTTCGTTATCAGCCCGGAAGACAAACGTCCTGTGACTTGTCACTATCTCAAATTTATTGTCTTTGGCCATGCGGGCCATCTGTATCGCAGCCAGAGGGATCACTCCTTTGGGGTACGGGTCCTTGGAGAGAATAGTAAAGGAGGAGAAATACTGGTAAAGAAACAAATATTGTAATGAACAACGCTGATCATCTCAATCTAAATGTGAGACAGTCCATAATTCAGGAAAAAAAGGCCTACCTTTTCACTGCCGAAGTACAGCAGATTTTTGCCATCAAACTTCACATAGCGTTTCTGGAATACATAGTTCCTAGAACGCCAAATACAAAAATTATCAGACTGTCATACCACTGCTGTAGAAAAAATATATATATATATATATATATATATATATATATATATATATATATATATATATATATATATATATATATATATATATATATATATATATATATATATATTTAAACTCAGTTTTTCACAATTCCTGACATTTAATCCTAGTTAACATTTCCTGTCTTATGTCAGTTAGGAACACCACTTTATTTTAAGAATGTGAAATGTTAGAATAACAGCAGAGAGAAGGATTTATTTCAACTTTTGTTTCTTTCATCACATTCCCAGTGGGTCAGAAGTTTACATACACTCAATTAGTATTTGGTAGCATTGCCTATAAATTGTTTAACATGGGTCAAACATTTTGGGTAGCCTTCCACAAGCTTCCCACAATAAGTAGGGTGAACTTTGGCCCATTCCTCCTGACAGAGCTTGTGTAACTGAGTCAGGTTTGTAGGCCTCCTTGCTTACACACGCTTTTTCAGTTCTGCCCACAAATCTTCTATAGGATTGAGGTCAGGGCTTTGTGATGGCCACTCCAATATCTTGACTTTGTTGTCCTTAAACCATTTTGCCACAACTTTGGAAGTATGCTTGGGGTCATTGTCCATTTGGAAGACCCATTTGCGACCAAGCTTTAACTTCCTGACTGATGCCTTGAGATGTTGCTTCAATATATCCTGCCTCATGATGCCATCTATTTTGTGAAGTGCACCAGTCCCTCCTGCAGCAAAGCACCTCCACATCATGATGCTGCCACCCCCATGCTTCACAGTTGGGATGGTGTTCTTTGGCTTGCAAGCGTCCCCCTTTTTCTCCAAACATAACGATGGTCATTATGGCCAAACAGTTCTATTTTTGTTTCATCAGACCAGAGGACATTTCTCCAAAAAGTATGATCTTTGTCCCCATGTACAGTTGCAAATTGGAGCAGTGGCTTCTCCTTGCTGAGCGGCCTTTCAGGTTATGTCGATATAGGACTCGTTTTACTGAGGATATAGATACTTTTGTTCCCGTTCCTTCCAGCATCTTCACAAGGTCCTTTACTGTTACTCTGGGATTTATTTGCTCTTTTCGCCTCAAAGTTCGTTCATTTCTAGGAGACAGAATGCGTCTCCTTCCAGAGAGGTATGGCAGCTGCGTGGTCCCATGGTGTTAATACTTGCGTACAATTGTTTGTACAGATGAACATGGTACCTTCAGGCGTTTGGAAATTGCTCCCAAGGATGAACCAGACTTGTGGAGGTCTACAATTTTTTTCTGAGGTCTTCATTTATTTTGAATTTCCCCATGATGTCAAGCAAAGAGGCACTGAGTTTGAAGGTAGGCCTTGAAATAAATCCACAGGTACACCTCCAATTGACTCAAATGATGTAAATTAGCCTATCAGAAGCTTCTAAAGACATGACATAATTTTCTGAAATTTTACAAGCTGTTTAAAGGCACAGTCAACTTAGTGTATGTAAACTTCTGACCCACTAGAATTGTGATACAGTGAATTAGAAGTGAAATAATCCGTCTGTAAACAATTGTTGGAAAAATGTATTGTGTCATGCACAAAGTAGATGTCCTAACCGTCCTAACGAGTTTTAATGACTTCAACCGAAGTGTATGTAAACTTCCGACTTCAACTGTATATATAAAATAATAAGCAGAGCTCAGTGGAGATATTAACTGTTTATCATTTAACAAGAAACACAAAAACAGAGAAGCACAGTGGGAAAAGGAAGGGGGGAAAAAAGACACGAAGCAGAGACGGTGCTTTCAGAAAGTAGTCACACCCCTGAGTCTATACTTTGTAGAAGCACCATTGCCAGAGATTACAGCTGTGAGTCTTTCTGGGTAACATGCTGACTACACCGGGCATGCATACATGTTGATTCTTTCCACCCACACGCAATCAGGACACGCATGTTGAAATATCAAAACAAACTCTGAACCAACTATATTAATTTGGGGACAGGACTAAAAGCATTAAACATTCATGCCAATTTAGCTAGCTAGCTCGCTTGCTGTTGCTAGCTAATTTGTCCTGGGATATAAACATTGGGTTGTTATTTCACCTGAAATGCACAAGGTCCTCTACTAATGAATCCACAGATAAAAAGGTAAACCTTGTAAGTTTCTAGTAATCTCTCCTCCTTCATGGTTCTTCTTGTTCAGCCTTTATATGGCGGTTGGCAACCAACATTAAAAGGTGCTTTACCACCACCAACTGGAATGGAGTGTACACCTCAGTTTACCGTTCAATCACCCACGTGGGTATATGCTCCTAAAAACCAATGAGGAGGTTGGAGAAATGGTACTTGCAGTGCGTCAAGCATCACAAATAGAACCAAGTCCTGTTTTAGCACCTGGTTATGCAGACGCTCGTTGACGTGGGCGAGCAGGGTGGATGATTTAATAACATGTGTAAATGTATTGTGCAGCGCTCGCACACTTAACGTGAGCTGTGTGGTCGGCATGTAACATCTTTGCACACCTGGATTGTACAATATTTGCACACTATTCTTTTAAAAAATTCTTCAATCTCTGTCAAGCTGGTTGTTGATCATTGCTAGACAGACATTTTCAAGTCTTGCCATAGATTTTCAAGACGATTTAAGTCAAAACTGTAACTAGGGCACTCAGGAACATGCAATGTTGTCTTGGTAAACAACTCCAGTGTATATTTGGCCTTGTGTTTTAGGTTATTGTCCTGCTGAAAGGTGAATTTGTCTCCCAGTGTCTGTTAGAAAGCAGACAACCAGGTTTGGCTCTAGGATTTTGCCTGTGCTTAGCTCTATTCTGTTTCTTTATTCATCCTGAAAAACTCCCTAGTCCTTGCTGATGACAAGCATATCCATAACGTAATGCAGCCACCACTAAACTTGAAAATATGAAGATTGGTACTCAGTGATGTGTTGTTGGTGTAGGATTTGCCCCAAACATAACGCTTTGTATTCAGGACATAAAGTTTAATAAAAATTACACATACTTAAGTGCCTTATTGCAAACAGGATGCTATATTTTTATTCTTTAAAGGATTCCTTCTTTTCACTCTGTCATTTAGGTTAGTATTGTGGAGTAACTACAATGTTGTTGATCCATCCTCAGTTTTCTCCTATCACAGCCATTAAAAACTCTGTAAATGTCACCATTGGCCTCATGGTGAAATCCCTTGAGCAGTTTCCTTCCTCTCCGGCCACTGAGTTAGGAAGGACGCCTGTTTCTTTTGTAGGGACTGGGTGCATTGATACATCATCCAAAGTGTAATTAATAATTTCACCATGTTCAGAAGGGATATATTTTTTATTTTGAGCCATCTACCAATAGGTGCCCTTCTTAGCGAGGCATGGAAAATCTCCCTGGTCTTTTTGGTTAAATGTGTGTTTGAAATTCATCGCTCGGCCTCCCGGGTGGCGCAGTGGTTAAGGGCGCTGTACTGCAGCGCCAGCTGTGCCATCAGAGTCCCTGGGTTCGCGCCCAGGCTCTGTCGTAACCGGCCGCGACGCACAATTGGCCTAGCGTCGTCCGGGTTAGGGAGGGATTGGTCGGTAGGGATCTCCTTGTCTCATCGCGCACCAGCGACTCCTGTGGCGGGCCGGGCGCAGTGCGCGCTAGCCAAGGTTGCCAGGTGCACGGTGTAGCCTCCGACACATTGGTGCGGCTGGCTTCCGGGTTGGATGCGCGCTGTGTTAAGAAGCAGTACGGCTGGTTGGGTTGTGTATCGGATGACGCATGACATTCAGCCTTAGTCTCTCCCGAGCCCGTACGGGAGTTGTAGCAATGAGACAAGATAGTAGCTACTACAACAATTGGATACCACGAAATTGGGGAGAAAAAGGGCAAAAAAAAACATTTTTTTTAATTACAAAAAAATAAAAAATAATTCATCGCTCAACTGAGGGACCTTACAGATAATTGTATGTGTAGTGTACAGCGATGAGGTAGTCATTCACAAATCATGTTAAACACTATTATTGCACACAGAGTGAGTCCATGCAACTTATTATGTGACTTGTTAAACACATTTTTACTCCTGAACTTATTTAGGCCATAACAAAGGTTATTGACTCAAGACATTTCAGCTTCTCGTTTTTAGGTAAAAAAGTAAACATTTCTAAAAACAGAATTCCACTTTGACACGATGAGGTGTTGTCAGTGACACAAAATCTGAATTTAAATACATTTTAAATTCAGGCTATAACATAACAAAATGTGGAAAAATGTAAAGGCGTGTGAGCAACTTTCCCTCTAAACTGGGACTGCCGCACAGAAGAAATATCAGCCCTGCAGAGAGAAACACGAGGTTAAACTTCCTTCAACTTTCTAGAGTTATCCCCATTAGTTAAGACTATACATGTCCAGTCACCTCCTTGTCTGAAGGACAAGTGTATAAACAGGTTAAAGGTCAAGCCCTGCATGTTGATTTCAAAAGTCTCATGGAATGTAGACCTACATTGAAAACCACACATTGCTGCTACTGTAGTCTGAATGATAGAACAGCTAATTCCACGGTAAAATGTTATGGGATGCATTTCCTCCATTGTTTTTGATGGTAGGTCACTCTGGTAGGCCTACATTATAATCAAAATGGCCACAGTAGCCTACTTGACCACTGTTAAAACTGTAACTTAAAGTAGGTACAGCCTCAAGTGTCCACAGTAAACGTGCACAGGAAGTTGCACAGAATTTTCATTAACGTTCAGCAGACCAGAAATGTGCTCAGCGATGATTTTAGTTTTTTTTTAAGCGAACATCAGTTGAGAATACTTTCTGAAGGTACTGCATATTAACTTTTTAGCTTTTAGCAAGAAACACAAGAAGACTGGAGAAACACAGTGGGGAAGAAGAAGTGAGAGACACACCGGTTTGAGAGGACAGGCACGAGGCAGAGACAGTTCCTCAGAAGGGAGGAGAAGACGGAGGAAGGCAAGGAGGACCAGGACCAGGCATACCCTTGTGGTGATAGCTTATCCAGCCAGCCACAGATGATGGGTTCAGTCTGCTCAGAGAGAGAGGTGTAGCTGGCGTAGGGGGATATCGTCTGGTCCTCATCCGGCTCCGAGGGGTACAGGTTGGGCGGTAAGGAGAGGCAGAGAGGGGGTGGTGCCGCCTCTCCTACTGTGCTGTAGCCCTGGGACTCACTGTGGAGGGCGTGGGACAGACGTTTGGCCCAGGAGAGTTTGGGTGTCCTGCATTGTAAAAACAGTCTCTGTAACTGATTGATGCATTTGGAATAATCTTGACTCCAGCCGCTTTAGGTTTCTCTAGTGTGAGAATACGGCAGCAGGTACCAACATTGGATTGAAAAGATTGAGCGCAAATAACATTTGAAATCTACAGCAGACTATTTTCTCTCTATGGCTGTAGTCGGAGTTGTGTGAGAAGATGTTTAAATTGGCAAGCCAGTAGCCTTATCCACTCCTCTAGACACAATAATCTTACCCATGATCCTCTCCGTGTTTCTCTTCCACCGCTCTTGTCATTCCTGTCTTTCCTTCACATCTGGTCCTTTCCGCCTTTGAGAACACAACATGGATAACACATTCATCAATGTCAGGAGAGCCAAAGTGACCACAAAACACAATATAACTCTGATGGGTTCTCGTAACCTGATAACAGACCCAGGTCCCAAAAGTCACCCTATTCTCTATATAGTGCACTACTAGGTGCCCATAGTGCCATTTCAGACACCATTTGATGTTTCCTGGAAAGCCTATAGGGTTCTGGTCTTAAAGTAGTGCACTACATAGGGAATAGGGTGCAATTTGGTACGCATGCTCAAGCGTCCCAGTCTCACCTCAGAGTGCTGCAGTGGTCGTCTGGTCTGGAAGACCGTTTCACAGTAGGGACTGATCTCCTCCTCTGGGTCCTCCATGGGGACTGCAGTGGAGGAAGAAATGACATGTTATAAGCTTTGTTATAAGTCAATGCATGCCTATAGTATAGAAAACAGTGTAGTGTAGAAAACCAGTCCCTCTCCTGAACCTCTAACTCTGGAAACAAATAGCCTACCTGCCCCCTCAACTCTGCCTGACCCTCTGACCCTGCAGAGGCGGGGGATTGGTTCCCATTGTTTACACCTCCAATTACATGCTACACACAGTGACCTCTGATTGGGACATTTGACTGCCCATTCCCCACCTTTGACCCTGCCCACCTGCATCTCCTCAGGGCATCTGTCCAATAGGCAGGTGGGACTGGGGACAAGTATAAAAGCAGTGCCCAGTCTGGGCTCAGTCTTCAACAAGCAGTGGCAGAGTGAGGAGCATAAACCTCTGTCAGGCACATCAACAGCTGGGCCACAAAGCCATGGACCATTTCTCCTGCAGCCCTGAACTCTCCCATCACACCCTAGCGTTAGGGCACCACTGACCAACAAAACTAGCACTAAAACACTTCCACCTAGTCCACTTCCTGTTTGCAGTGTCTGTGTGTGTGCCGGTCTTGTGTGTGGCCATAAAAGTGTGACTTGTGTCCCTGTCTCCTACTGGTCATTTCCGTCCTCTTACCGGGACGCCTTGACAGTTATATCTAAACCAGCATCTCTATTGAAGACCACCATGCTCTTTTTCAACCAGCTGTAACGAATTTAAACTGGATACTAAAGTTTAAGCGAAAAGTAAAGTTTGAGCGATGCAAAGTGTTACCAATTTCTTCAATGACCTTGATTTAAAAAAACAGGTCAAGGGTCATTTATAGGGCTAAAGGGTACACAGTTATAAGGTCTAACTAAACCAGCTGTAAGGTTACTTTCAGAAAGTGATGGGTACACTTACCTCCGTGGGACGATTCACGAGAGTTGTTATTTAAAGTGCTGTAGACACACAAAACAAAACATTAGCTACACAAAACAATACTCTTTCGACGTAGGCCTACATTTCTACCTTATAGGAAAATGATATTGAAGTCAGACGTTGACCTACCCATTCCCTTCAGGAGAGGTGTGGATCTCTGGCCGTGGTGGTGTTTGAGGAGCGCTGCAGGGAATCCGTCCACTACTAGCTGCCGTGCCAGGTGAAGTGCCACAGTAGATCTCATTGGAGACCATCTCCATCGGGGAGCCAGGAGGGGAAGTAGCCAGAGAGGGGAATCCAGTGTCGTCATAGTTACAAGGGGATGAGGGAGGTGGGGTTGTCATGCACTGGTCCTGGTTTTGTTCAGTCCTTCCACCAGATGACGGCGGTGTGGATGTAGGTCCCCTAAACATGGCTGGAGGGGTACCTCGGTTTAGCCGAGGGGGAACAGGGGGCTGGGGACCTCCAGAGTCTGAAGAGTTACTCAGCCTACTCTCTCTCAGGCTTAGGCTGTGTCTCAGGGTAGGGGTAGGGGCAGGGTTAAGGGTAGGCCCCACCATCACTGTGTCAGTGTTAAATTCACCTGAAGCCAAACCTTCCAATATGGTGAAACAGAGAGATTCCTGAGACGGTTTCCTGGTTAGGGTCAGAACATGAGGATCTGGTGATGTCGGTGGTATGGGACAGGAGAGAAACCGGGCGGGTTCTGTTTTGTGTCTGTAAAACACTGTTCTAGGTTTTGGAACCGGTTTTATGACAACATTCCCATTGTACTGTTGCTGCTGTTCTGACCCGGAGTTCATCAACATGGATGGAATGTTAGGAACAGAATTATTCCGGAACGCTTCAAACGGAATGGCCCCAGTTCCGCCCCCTTGGTCAGACCTCGGCCCTCCTGATTGGATGGGTGTGGAATTAATGTCAGACTCAGACTGACAACGGTCCAATAAGGGCTCCAAGGGCTCGGATGTCAACTGATTCTGATTGGTAGCCCTCTGAATGTGCTGGACCAGTCTCAGAATTCTCTTCCTGTGTCCGGTGGCAGTTACACCCAGCTGGATAAGAGCTCCATTGTCTAGGTGGCTGAGGTCCCTGGCCAAGAGGAAGCCAGACTGGCGGAAGGTCTTCAGGTATCGCTCCAGGTGGATCGCAGCCAACAGGGTCTCAACGTCCGTGTTTCCATCTATTGTTGCCATAACAACGTACATACATGGGCTTGGAGGGGGCCTTCAGCTGCTGTGGTCAAGACGACGGCCATCATGGATCTACACAGGGAGACTCCAATCCATCTGAAATGGAACGTTATTAAGAACTAGATAATAATATAATTAATGTTGAGTTAGTGTTCCATCTGGTCCATTGGTCTGATAAGAGAACTACATTTACTTACATCCCCTTACTATAAATCAAATGAAAGTGTATTCGTCACGTGCACAGGATATCGTGTGTGTAATCGGTACAGTGAAATGAGTAACACCGGAAACGCTGAACACGTAACATGCAGAGTAAACACTGTAAACACTTGTTAGACTCTAGCTTGAAATGTACTGATTCATGTTACCCTACTAGAACTCAATTCATTTACATGTAAACGGAATGTACAGTGGGGCAAAAAAGTATTCAGTCAGCCACCAATTGTGCAAGTTCTCCCACTTAAAAAGATGAGGCCTGTAATTTTCATCATAGGTACACTTCAACTATGACAGACAAAATGAGAAGAAAAAAAATCCAGAAAATCACATTGTAGGATTTTTAATGAATTTATTTGCAAATTATGGTGGAAAATAAGTATTTGGTCACCTACAAACAAGCAAGATTTCTGACCAGGGGGATACGACACCATCAGACCAGACCAGGGAAGGAAGAAGCATGGGGATACGACACCATCAGACCAGGGGGATACGACACCATCAGACCAGGGAAGGAAGAAGCAGGGGGATACGACACCATCAGACCAGGGGGATACGACACCATCAGACCAGGGGGATACGACACCATCAGACCAGGGGGATATGACACCATCAGACCAGGGAAGGAAGAAGCAGGGGGATACGACACCATCAGACCAGGGGGATACGACACCATCAGACCAGGGGGATACGACACCATCAGACCATGGAAGGAAGAAGCAGGGGGATACGACACCATCAGACCAGGGGGATACGACACCATCAGACCAGGGGGATACGACGCCATCAGACCAGGGAAGGAAGAAGCAGGGGGATACGACACCATCAGACCAGGGGGATACGACACCATCAGACCAGGGAAGGAAGAAGCAGGGGGATACGACACCATCAGACCAGGGAAGGAAAAAGCAGGGGGATACGACACCATCAGACCAGGGAAGGAAGAAGCAGGGGGATACGACACCATCAGACCAGGGGGATATGACACCATCAGACCAGGGAAGGAAAAAGCAGGGGGATACGACACCATCAGACCAGGGGGATACGACACCATCAGACCAGGGAAGGAAGAAGCAGGGGGATACGACACCATCAGACCAGGGGGATACGACACCATCAGACCAGGGAAGGAAGAAGAATGCAATAGGTTCATAGACAGAACACAGAGACATGAGAGAAATCGAATAAGGTAACAAAATGTGAAAACTGCAATTATTTGATGAATTCTGAATTCTATTGAAGGTGTGTACCATTTAATTGACGACAAGGCACCATTTCAAGTGTGTTTTTATTCAACATGAATTCAATAATAAGTTATACAAATGAATGGAGAAATAGAATATCCAGGGATACAACAGCCTGCAGCTAGGGAGAGGTGTGTCAGGGTTGTGGGCACGGCTCTTTGAAAGCCTCGATAGAAACACTTCCTGAGAAAGCTTGGAATGCGTTGAGTTTTAATGGCTACTTTTCCCTGGCTGGTGTGTGTGTGTGTTAGATCTGGGTTCAAATACTATTTGAAATCGTTCAAATACCTTGACCATTTGCTCTAGCCTGCCTGGAGTCCCATAATGGGTAGGGTTTGCAGTTACGGGACTATTCTATTGGTTTATTACGCTAAACATGCTCAATCAAGCACAGATAAAGTATTTGCAAAGATTTAAAATAGTATTTGGACCCAGGTTTGGAGTGGGTGTCCCTGTGGGTGACTCAGCTTGAGAACCCAGTCAGAACTAAAGAGAATCTCAAGGCTGACTGGGGCAGTTTGCCAGCCTCGTGAGGGGGAGGCACACAGCACAACACATCACACACATTCTAATAGGAGTTTAGGATAGATAATAGTATTTTAATGAAACCTTGGACAGATTAAGACAGGTCGTATTTAATTAGTTATGGGCACCCGATCAGAATGTAAAGTCTTCCTACAGAACTACAGTTGACTGTAGGAACTCTTTGAACTAAAGTGTAGTTATACTTTAATAAGTAGAGTACAGTCCGATGGCAGCCATACTCGTATCATTTACACACTACTGAGCCAAGCCGTGCCGAGCAGAGCTGTACTCGGCTGGCCATGTTATGCATTCAGTCAGGTTTGGGTTTGACACAATAGTGTGAAAAAGGGTGATATCTAACCCTTAAACAGTGAGGAAGGAGAACTAGTCCTTCAGCATGTAGGAAGGCCGCAGGGGAATGGGAGGAAAGCTGCTGAAATGGGTCTGAGTCACGTCCTTCTCTTCCTCGGTCTCCACTCTGTAGGTTAACCTTTGCCTCCAGCCCACTGATACACACAGAGAAACACAGGACTCCGGTTGTGTGCTGAGAGCAGACCTGGGTTCAAATACTATTTGAAATCTTTTAACTACGTTGAGCATTTTCTCTAGCCTGCTTCGAGAACCAGATGGACAGAGTTTACAGTTTTGGGACTGTTTTCCTGGTCCATTTAGCCAGTCAGTCAATCTCAATCAAGTACAGATGAAGTATTTCAAATTATTTTTTAAAAATAGTATTTGAACCCAGGTCTGGTGCTGAGCGCAGAGAGGCAGGAAACCTATGAAAAGGACTGATAACGTGTAAACTGAGGGAGGGCGGGAGATGGGTGAGAGGATATTGTCCCTCCCATCCCACTTCCCACTGCAGAAGGCATTCAGATAAATACCTGGCCGGGATGGAACGGCAACATGCCTGCTGCTTCAGAACTGAAGTGGGCAGCCTGACATCATTATTAACATGCAGTAGATGCATCTATCAATTTCACCACATTAAAACTACCAACAACAAAAAAAAGGATGTGTGACATACCAATGTAACACCAAGACCACAACTTCTGCTTTGGTTGTTGAATGCAAGTCATAACAGAGGAAGTGATGCGTTGAATGCTGTCTGTTTGATGTCCCCAGGCACCCTCATTTGTTGACTTATGTGATCGCAAAAAGCCTTGGTTTCATGCATGTCAACATCAGAAGCCTCCTCCCTAAGTTTGTTTTACTCACTGCTTTAGCACAATCACCCAACCCTGATGTCCTTGCCGTGTCTGAATCCTGGCTTAGGAAGGCCACCAAAAATTCTGAGATTTCCATTCCCAACTATAACATTTTCCGTCAAGATAGAACTGCCAAAGGGGGAGGAGTTGCAGTCTACTGCAGAGATAGCCTGCAAAGTAATGTCATACTTTCCAGGTCCATACCCAAACAGTTTGAACTACTAATTTTAAAAATAAGAAATAAGTCTCTCACTGTTGCCGCCTGCTACCGACCCCCCTCAGCTCCCAGCTGTGCCATGGAAAACATTTGTGAATTGATCGCCCCCCCATCTAGCTTCAGAGTTTGTTCTGTTAGGTGACCTAAACTGGGATATGCTTAACACCCCGGCAGTCCTACAAACTAAGCTAGATGCCCTCAATCTCACACAAATCATCAAGGAACCCACCAGGTACAACCCTAAATCTGTAAACAAGGGCACCCTCATAGACGTTATCTGACCAACTGGCCCTCCAAATACACCTCCGCTGTCTTCAATCAGGATCTCAGCGATCACTGCCTCATTGCCTGTATCCGCTACGGGTCCGCAGTCAAACGACCACCCCGCATCACTGTCAAACGCTCCCTAAAACACTTCTGCAAGCAGGCCTTTCTAATCGACCTGGCCCAGGTATCCTGGAAGGATATTGACCTCATCCCGTCAGTTGAGGATGACTAGTCATTCTTTAAAAAGTAACTTCCTCACCATCTTAGATAAGCATGCTCCGTTCATAAAATGCAGAACTAAGAACAGATATAGCCCTTGGTTCACTCCAGACCTGACTGCCCTCGACCAGCACAAAAACATCCTGTGGCAGACTGCAATAGCATCGAATAGTCCCTGCGATATGTTCAGGGAAGTCAGGAACCAATACACGCAGTCAGTCAGGAAAGCAAAGGGCCAGATTTTTCAAGCAGAAATTAGCATCCTGTAGCTCTAACTCTAAAAAGTTCTGGGACACTGTAAAGTCCATGGAGAACAAGAGCACCTCCTCCCAGCTGCCCACTGCACTGAGGCTAGGTAACACGGTCACCATCGATAAATCCATGATAATCGAAAACTTCAACAAGCATTTCTCAACGGCTGGCCATGCCTTCCTCCTGGCTACTCCAACCTCGGCCAACAGCTCTGCCCCCCCCGCAGCTACTCGCCCAAGCCTCCCCAGCTTCTCCTTTACCCAAATCCAGATAGCAGATGTTCTGAAAGAGCTGCAAAACCTGGACCCATACAAATCAGCTGGGCTTGGCAATCTGGACCCTCTATTTCTGAAACTATCCGCCGCCATTGTCGCAACCCCTATTACCAGCCTGTTCAACCTCTTTCATATCGTCTGAGATCCCCAAGGATTGGAAAGCTGCCGCAGTCATCCCCCTCTTCAAGGGGGAGACACCCTGGACCCAAACTGTTACATACCAATATCCATCCTGCCCTGCCTATCTAAGGTCTTCGAAAGCCAAGTCAACAAACAGATCACTGACCATCTCGAATCCCACTGTACCTTCTCCGCTGTGCAATCTGGTTTCCGAGCCGGTCATGGGTGCACCTCAGCCACGCTCAAGGTACTAAACGCTCTCATAACCGCCATCGATAAAAGACAGTACTGTCTTCATCGACCTGGCCAAGGCTTTCAACTCTGTCAATCACCATATTCTTATCGGCAGACTCAGTAGCCTCGGTTTTTCTAATGACTGCCTTGCCTGGTTCACCAACTACTTTGCAGACAGAGTTCAGTGTGTCAAATCGGAGGGCATGTTGTCCGGTCCTCTGGCAGTCTCTATGGGGGTGCCACAGGGTTCAATTCTCGGGCCGACTCTTTTCTCTGTATATATCAATGATGTTGCTCTTGCTGCGGGCGATTCCCTGATCCACCTCTACGCAGACGACACCATTCTGTATACTTCTGGCCCTTCCTTGGACACTGTGCTATCTAACCTCCAAACGAGCTTCAATGCCATACAACACTCCTTCCGTGGCCTCCAACTGCTCTTAAAACGCTAGTAAAACCAAATGCATGCTTTTCAACCATTCGCTGCCTGCACCCGCACGCCCGACTAGCATCACCACCATGGATGGTTCCGACCTAGAATATGTGGACATCTATAAGTACCTAGGTGTCTGGCTAGACTGTAAACTCTCCTTCCAGACTCATATCAAACATCTCCAATCTAAAATAAAATCTAGAGTCGGCTTTCTATTCCGCAACAAAGTCTCCTTCACTCACGCCGCCAAACTTACCCTAGTAAAACTGACTATCCTACCGATCCTCGACTTCAGCGATGTCATCTACAAAATAGCTTCCAATACTCTACTCAGCAAACTGGATGCAGTTTATCACAGTGCCATCCGTTTTGTTACTAAAGCACCTTATACCACCCACCACTGCGACCTGTATGCTCTAGTCGGCTGGCCCTCGCTACATATTCGTCGCCAGACCCAGTGGATCCAGGTCATCTACAAGTCCATGCTAGGTAAAGCTCCGCATTATCTCAGTTCACTGGTCACGATGGTAACACCCACCCGTAGCACACGCTCCAGCAGGTGTATCTCACTGATCATCCCTAAAGCCAACACCTCATTTGGCCGCCTTTCCTTCCAGTTCTCTGCTGCCTGTGACTGGAACGAATTGCAAAAATTGCTGAAGTTGGAGACTTATCTCCCTCACCAACTTTAAACATCTGCTATCTGAGCAGCTAACCGATCGCTGCAGCTGTACATAGTCTATCGGTAAATAGCCCACCCAATTTACCTACCTCATCCCCATACTGTTTTTATTTATTTACTTTTCTGCTCTTTTGCACACCAGTATCTCTACCTGCACATGACCATCTGATCATTTATCACTCCAGTGTTAATCTGCTAAATTGTAATTATTCGCCTACCTCCTCATGCCTTTTGCACACAATGTACATGGACTCTTTCTTTTTTCTACTGTGTTATTGACATGTTTATTGTTTACTCCATGTGTAACTCTGTGTTGTCTGTTCACACTGCTATGCTTTATCTTGGCCAGGTCGCAGTTGTAAATGAGAACTTGTTCTCAACTAGCCTACCTGGTTAAATAAAGGTGAAATAAAAATAAAATAAATACACATTTCGCTGGAACCCAGAGGAAGAGTAGCTGCTGCCTTGGCAGGAACTAAATGGGGATCCATAATAAACCCCAGGAAGAGTAGCTGCTGCCTTGGCAGGAACTAAATGGGGATCCATAATAAACCCCAGGAAGAGTAGCTGCTGCCTTGGCAGGAACTAAATGGGGATCCATAATAAACCCCAGGAAGAGTAGCTGCTGCCTTGGAAGGAACTAATGGGGATCCATAATAAATACAGGATGTTGGTCTTCAGAGATGAGCAATGAAGTGAGTGTTCTCCTCCCTCTACACAAGGCCAATGGTGTTCTCCTCCCTCTACACAAGGCCAATGGTGTTCTCCTCCCTCTACACAAGGCCAATGGTGTTCTCCTCCCTCTACACAAGGCCAATGGTGTTCTCCTCCCTCTACACAAGGCCAATGGTGTTCTCCTCCCTCTACACAAGGCCAATGGTGTTCTCCTCCCTCTACACAAAGGCCAATGGTGTTCTCTTCCCTCTACACAAGGCCAATGGTGTTCTCCTCCCTCTACACAAGGCCAATGGTGTTCTCCTCCCTCTACACAAGGCCAATGGTGTTCTCCTCCCTCTACACAAGGCTAATGAGGGATTTTCAGGGTGAAACACATCCTACACCACAATACAACAAAGGTTTTGTCTCGTCTTCCTCAGTGTTTGTATGGCTTCATACTAGGCTTAAAATCAAGTTTACCAAGCTACCAATTACTTTACACTTGAAGAAGTTCAGCTACACTGAAGAAACATAACTAAAGTTACTTTGAAAAAGTAGTTCACCACATCCAAACTACTTAGTGAAAAAATATAATATCTAAAATGTCATAGAATACAAATTGCAAGATGTGTAATTTGGCCTATTGAGCAGAAAAACAGTTTTAAGTGAGAATTGGGCAGATCTGATGTTGGAAAATTAAGTAAATTCTTGCCTATTTCATTTTCTTTCTGCTAGAAAAAGTAATGTAGTAGTAGTTAAATTTCTCAATTGTTACAGTGAAAACACTACAAATTTAGTGAAGACTACAATTTAGCTACACTACCACTAAGCTACATTAATCTTAATTACTAGTTTTTTTAAATGGTATCTTTATTTAACTAGGCAAGTCAGTTAAGAACAAATTCTTATTTTCAATGACGGCAGGTTTTAACTGCCTTGTTCAGGGGCAGAACGACAGATTTTCACCTTGTCAGCACAGGGATTTGATCTTGCAACCTTTCGGTTACTACCTCATACATGTATCTCTTCATTTTTTTATTTTCTACATTGAACAACAATAGTGAAGACATCAACACTATGAAATAACACATATGGAATCATGTAGTAACCAACAAAGTGTTAAATATTAAATATATTTTGATTTGTTTGAGATTCTACAAAGTACCTCTGCTGCGGAGGATAAGTTCCTTAGAATTACCAGCCCAAATACAAGTTCAAGTAACATACACATCTCAACATCAACTGTTCAGAGGAGACTGCGTGAATCAGACGTTCATGGTCAAATTGCTGAAAAGAAACCACTACTAAAAGGTCACCAGTAAGAAGAGGAGACTTGCTTGGGCCAAGAAACACGAGCAATGGACATTACACCGGCGGAAATCTGTCCTTTGGTCTGATGTGAGATTTTTTGGCTCGAACTGCCGTGTCTTTGTGAGATGCAGAGTAGGTGAACGGATGATCTCTGCATGTATGGTTCCCACCGTGAAGCATGGAAGAAGAGGTGTGATGGTGACACTGTCAGTGATTTATTTAGAATTCAAGTCACACTTAACCAGCATGGCTACCACAGCATTCTGCAGCGATACGCCATGCCATCTGGTTTGCGCTTAGTGGGACTATCATTTGTTTTCCCAACAGGACAATGACCCAAAACACTCCAGGTTGTGTAAGTGATATTTGACCAAGAAGGAAAGTGATGGAGTGCTGCATCAGATTACCTGTTCTCCACAATCACCCAACCGCAACGCAATTGAGATGGTTTTGGATGAGTTAGACCGCAGAGTGAAGGAAAAACAGCCAACAAGTGCTCAGCATATGTGGGAACTCCTTCAAGACTGTTGGAAAAGTATTCCAAGTGAAGCTGTTTGAGAGAAGCCAAGAGTGTGCAAAGCTGTCATCAAGGCAAACAGTGGCTACTTTGAAGAATCTCAAATATATTTTTGATTTGATTAACACTTTTTTTGGTTACTACATGATTCCATATGTGTTATGTCATAGCTTTGATGTCTTCACTATGATTGTAGAAAATATTTTTTAAAAATAAAGAAAAACCCTTGAATGAGTATGTGTGTCCAAACTTTTGACTGGTACTGTATATGAAACCACTCAAGAGGTAAATGGACATTCTCAGACTGGTCTTCTTCAGCAGGAGAGGAGAGATCTGAAGTCAATCACTGAGATCATGAAGGATCATCATGAGCGCTGACTCCAAAAACCTGATTTAGCATTTTGTTCCGTCACCAGATATTGTTCATAGGCGGCTACTCAGTTTCAAATTTACATGTGAACTGTTACCTATTCTGCATACTGCGGTCCTGCAGACTGCGGGTCCTGCATACTGCATGTCCTGCATACTGCGGGTCCTACATACTGCATACTGCGGGTCCTGCAGACTGCGGGTCCTACATACTGCATACTGCGGGTCCTGCAGACTGCGGGTCCTGCAGACTGCGGGTCCTGCATACTGCGGGTCCTGCATACTGCGGGTCCTGCATACTGCGGGTCCTGTAAATCTCTCTCCTCTTCTCCCCTAACCATAGTAGTCTTTATCTGGGCTAGAGATCTGGGCTCTGTCAAAGCTCCAGAAAACACAGGATACAGCTGTCCCTTAAACACTGGAGGAAGAAAAAGGACACACCACCACACCCTCCACCCACGCTGCTCGCTTTCCTCTTCCACCCATTCCTCTCCCTAAACATGTCCTCTGGCCATAAACAAAGCCTTGTGACACTAGGAGAGCGGAGAGGCAAGAGTCGAGTGTTGAGGACTTTTCACACTACTGAGACGAACCAAACCAAGCTGTTCCGGGTGAAAATAAAATATCTGAGCCAGCATTGTTTGGTTCGGGTCGTTTGGTTCGGGTCGGCATGATAGTGTGAAGACGGTGGAGTGTCATGGGCTAGGAGTGGTGGTAGGATGACCCTAAACTGGAGACAAAAAATATATATATATTTCACTTTTATTTAACCAGGTAGGCCAGTTGAGAACAAGTTCTCATTTACAACTGCGACCTGGTCAAGACAGAGCAAAGCAGTGCGACAAACAACAAGGTTACACATGGAGTAAACACATGTACAGTCAATAACACAATAGAAAAGTCTATATACAGTGTGTGCAAATGTAGTACGATTAGGGAGGTAAGGCAATAAATAGGCTGTAGTGGCAAAATAATTACAATTTAGCAATTAAACACTGGAGTGCTAAATGTGCAAGTAGAGATACTGGGGTGCAAAGGAGCAAAAATAACAATAATAATATGGGGATGAGGTAGTTGGGTGGGCTATTTACAGAGGGGCTATGTACAGGTGCAATGATTGGTAAGCTGCTCTGACAGCTGATGCTTAAAGTTAGTGAGGGAAGTCTCCAGCTTCAGTGATTTTTGCAATTCGTTCCAGTCACTGGCAGTAGAGAACTGGAAGGAAAGGCAGCCAAAGGAGAAGTTGACTTTGGGGATGACCAGTGAAATATACCTGCTGGAGCGCGTGCAACGGGTGGGTGCTGCTATGGTGACCAGTGAACTGAGATAAGGCGGGGCTTTACCTGGCAAAGATCCCCATATTATTGTTATTTTTGCTCCTTTGCACCCCAGTATCTCTACTTGCACATCTAGCACTCACATCTAGCACATCTAGCAGTGTTTAATTTCTAAATTGTAATTATTTCACCACTACAGCCTATTTATTGCCTTACCTCCTTAATCTTACTACATTTGCACACACTGTATATGACCTGGAGCCAGTGGGTTTGGCAACAAATATGAAGCGAGGGCTAGCCAACGAGAGCGTACAGGTCGCAGTGGTGGTAGTATATGGGGCTTTGGTGAGAAAATGGATGGCACTGTGATAGACTACATCCAGATTTCTGAGTAGAGGTTTGGAGGCTATTTTGTAAATGACATCGCTGAAGTCAAGGATCAGTAGGATAGTCAGTTTTACCTGGGTGTTTGGCAGCATGAGTGAAGGATGCTTTGTTGTGAAATAGGAAGCCGATTCTAGATTTAATTTTGGATTGGAGATGTTTAATGTGAGTTTGGAAGGAGAGTTTACAGTCTAACCAGACACCTAGGTATTTGTAGTTGTCCACATATTCTAAGTCAGAACCGTCCAGAGTAGTGATGCTGGACGGGCGGGCAGGTGCGGGCAGTGATCGGTTGAAGAGCATGCATTTAGTTTTGCTTGCATTTAAGAGCAGTTGGAGGCCACGGAAGGAGAGTTGTATGGCATTGAAGCTCGTCTGGAGGTTTGTTAATAGAATAACCAAAGAAGGGCTAGAAGTATACAGAATGGTGTCGTCTGCGTAGAGGTGGATCAAAGAATCACCAGCAGCAAGAGCGACATCATTGATGTATACAGAGAAAAGAGACGGCCCGAGAATTGAACCCTGTGGCACCCCCATAGAGACTGCCAGAGGTCCGGACAACAGGCCCTCCGATTTGACACACTGAACTCTATCTGAGAAGTAGTTGGTGAACTAGGCGAGGCAGTCATTTTGAGAAACAAGGCGGTTGAGTCTGCCGATAAGAATGCAGTGATTGACAGAGTCGAAAGCCTTGGCCAGGTCGATGAAGACGGCTGCACAGTACTGTCTTTTATCGATGGTGGTTATGATGTTGTTTAGTACCTTGAGCGTGACTGCAGTGCACCCATGACCAGCTCGGAATCCAGATTGCATAGCGGAGAAGGTACGGTGGGATTCGAAATGGTCGGTGATCCATTTGTTAACTTGGCTTCTCGAAGACTTTAGAAAGGCAGGGCAGGATGGTATAGGTCTGTAACAGTTTGGGTCTAGAGTGTCTCCCCCTTTGAAGAGGGGGATGACCGCAGCAGCTTTCCAATCTTTAGGGATCTCAGACGATACGAAAGAGTGGTTGAACAGGCTAGTAAAAGGGTTTGTAAGAATTGCGGCCGACAATTTTAGAAAGAGAGGGTCCAGATTGTCTAGCCCAGCTGATTTGTTGGGGTCCAGATTTTGCAGCTCTTTCAGAACATCAGCTACCTGGATTTGGGTGGAATGTCGTGGGCTAGGAGAGGTTAGCGTGACACTAAACTGTGACAGCTGAATTATTTTCATTTCCCATAAAAATCAGTTTGTCAGGCCACTGTACTGAAAGAGGGAGAAAAATTTAACAAAATGGCCTCCCACTATTTCACATGAGCTTTATCAAGAAATGATGTCATTCAAAACTAACATAATCCCTGTTTACATTTTTCTGGTGACACATTTCACGAAGCGTGGCTTTAAAAATATTGTACAAACTCACCACACATTATGCAATGAATCAGCTTCTCATTTTTACACACAGTGACAGATGGCTAGCGTCTCTGGTCATTCACACAAATGTAAACTTCCTTCCCTCTTTCATTGTTACAGACCTCATAAAGTCTCACCCAAGACAACGTGAAGCTACAAAACAGTCTTAAAGAGACCTTCTGTCTTCTTCTATTCTATTGCAAGTTGTCCTGTTCAGGACTCTGAGTCTGTAAACAATCGTTTCTCAGAGCTTGTTGGTGTCTCTCTGTCTGACATTAGCTCGTACAACTGGAATTGCTTTACATAAAAGCATCTGAACAAATTAACTGAGACTTACTGAGTTAATTTGTTCTTAATTGTTAACAGCTAGGCACCATGAGTTCTGACCACAAATCCAGTCCCTGGCAACACTTACATTAGAGAGATTGGCAGAAGTCTATTTTATTAGATTTTTTAAATGGACTTCAATTCATTATGTTACGGCTAAGTAATGTTTTGCAAAATCAAGCATGTCTCAGTGCAGTGTGGGTGAGGCAAAAATAACAGACTGAAGAGGACGTAATTGATTCACTGGTATGTTCAAGCGGTCTGAATGTAAATAACAACAACAACAACAACATCAGTACTGCAACACTTAACAGTTAGTCTACACGATGACATCACCCTAGGTAAACAGGAAGTTACATGGAAAGGGACTCGGCAACATTATGAAAGAAAGATACAATATGCCTGTAAATGAATCCATTCAAAACATGACCTTCCAGATACGTAAAGTCCCCAACTTCAACTCTCCACTGGTTCTTCAAGTCGAACAATTAGCGGAAGTGGACAAGTGGTAAAAGCACTTGCTAAACGGAGGGAGGACCCACGCAGGCCTCTGGAATACATACAGGATGCTGGCTGAGCTGGTAGGCTGTATGTATAAATAACAGGGAAGCACTATTGTGAGACACATTATGTCATTGTTCTGCGCTAGGCTAGCTATGGCCGCCATGCTGCCTGGATGACAGTACAGGCAGTCCCATTTTGTGCTTCTCTCTCTCTCTCTCTCTCTCTCTCTCTGACTGAGAGTGTTTTAGTCAAGCACACACTGTCCCTCTTCTTTGGGAGTAACAACATTCAGACAGTGTGAAAGAGAAGAGAAGTAAAAACTGCCAGAAAGTCATTACAGAGTTACATAAATCAGGAGTTTATCTGTGTCCTCCCTGTCGACTCTATGAAGGAGGAGACGGCAGTACAAGACATAGATCTGAACACCTGGATGACCTTATCCTTTGTTAGGACAGGCCCAAGTATCCCTTTCAGGCGCAGACCCCATTCACCAATCATACTATATAGTACATACAGTGGATACATGACAATCATTAATTTGATCTTTAGGATAATGAGGTTGAGGATACATGACAATCATTCATTTGATCTTTAGGATAATGAGGTTGAGGATACATGACAATCATTCATTTGATCTTTAGGATAATGAGGTTGAGGATACATGACAATCATTCATTTGATCTTTAGGATAATGAGGTTGAGGATACATGACAATCATTCATTTGATCTTTAGGATAATGAGGTTGAGGATACATGACAATCATTAATTTGATCTTTAGGATAATGAGGTTGAGGATACATGACAATCATTCATTTGATCTTTAGGATAATGAGGTTGAGGATACATGACAATCAGTCTAAAGATCCAAAAATCCCCCTGTTCTCTCCCTCTAATTATTAGAATGTGCCCTCACAGGGCAGAATGACTTTGACACCCATACTCTAATGTATCTTGATGGTCAAGCTGCTCCCACAACAGCTCAGTAGGGTTGAGATCCAGTGACTGTGCTGGCCACTCCATTATAGACAGAATACCAGCTGACTGCTTCTTCCCTAAATAGTTCTTACATAGTTTGGAGCTGTGCTTTGGGACATTGTCCTGTTGTAGGATGAAATTGGCTTCACTTAAGCGCCGACCACAGGGTATGGAATGGTGTTGCAAAATGGAGTGATAGCCTTCCTTCTTCAAGATCCCTTTTACCCTGTACAAATCTCCCACTTTACCACCACCAAAGCACCACCAAAGCACACCCAGACCATCACATTGCCTCCACCATGCTTGACAGATGACGTCAAGCACTCCTCCAGCATCTTTTCATTTTTTCTGCATCTCACAAATGTCCTTCTTTGTGATCCTAACACCTCAAACTTAGATTTGTCTGCCCATTACATTTATTTCCAATCTTCCTCTGTCCAGTGTCTGTGTTCTTTTGACCATCTTAATATTTTTATTGGTCAGTCTGAGATATGGCTTTTTCTTTGCAACTCTGCCTAGAAGGTCAGCATCTGAGTCGCCTCTTCACTGTTGACGTTGAGACTGGTGTTTTGCGGGTACTATTTAATGAAGCTGCCAGTTGAGGATTTGTGATGCGTCTGTTTTAGAGGTCGACCGATTATGATTTTTCAACACCGATACCGATTATTGGAGGACCAAAAAAGCATATACCGATTAAATCGGACGATTTTTATTTTATTTATTTGTAATAATGACAATTACAACAATACTGAATGAACACTTATTTTAACTTAATATAATACATCAATAAAATCAATTTAGCCTCAAGTAAATAATAAAACATGTTCAATTTGGTTTAAATAATGCAAAAACACAGTGTTGGAGAAGAAAGTCAAAGTGCAATATGTGCTATGTAAGAAAGCTAACGTTTAAGAGAACATATGAAAGCTGGTGGTTACTTTTAACATGAGTCTTCAACATTCCCAGGTAAGAAGTTTTAGGTTGTAGTTATTATAGGAATTATAGGACTATTTCTCTCTACACCATTTGTATTTCATTAACCTTTGACTATTAGATGTTCTTATAGGCACTTTAGTATTGCCAGTGTAACAGTATAGCTTCCGTCCCTCTCCTCGCTCCTCCCTGGGCTCGAACCAGGAACACAACGACAACAGCCACCACCGAAGCAGCGTTACCCATGCAGAGCAAGGGGAACAACTACTAGAAGGCTCAGAGCGAGTGACGTTTGAAACGCTATTAGCGCGCGTTAACTAGCTAGCCATTTCACATCGGTTACACCAGCCTCATCTCGGGAGTTGATAGGCTTGAAGTCATAAACAGCGCAATGCTTGACGCACAACGAAGAGCTGCAGGCAAAACGCACGAAAATGCTGTTTGAATTAATGTTTACACGCCTGCTTCTGCCTACCACCGCTCGGTCAGATACTTAGATACTTGTATGCTTGTATGCTCAGTCAGATTATATGCAACGCAGGACATGCTAGATAATATCTAGTAATATCATCAACCATGTGTAGTTAACTAGTGATTATGATTGTTTTTTTACAAGATAAGTTTAATGCTAGCTAGCAACTTACCTTGGCTTACTGAATTCACGTAACAGGCAGTCTCCTTGTGGAGTGCAACGAGAGAGAGGCAGGTCGTTATTACGTTTGACTAGTTAACTGTAAGGTTGCAAGATTGGATCCCCGAGCTGACAAGGTGAAAATCTGTCGTTCTGCCCCTGAACGAGGCAGTTAACCCTCCGTTCCTAAGCCGTCATTGAAAATAAGAATGTGTTCTTAACTGACTTGCCTAGTTAAATAAAGGTATATAAAAAAATAATTTAAATAAATAAATAAATAATACAGATTTCCGATTGTTTTGAAAACTTGAAATCGGCCCTAATTAATCGGCCATTCAGATTAATCGGTTGACCTTTAGTCTGTTTCTCAAACTAGACAGTAATGTACTTGTCCTCTTGCTCAGTTGTGCACTGGGGCCTCCCACTCCTCATTCTATTCTGGTTAGAGTAGTACACAGCGTTGTACAAGATCTTCAGTTTCTTGGCAATTTCTCGCATGGAATAGCCTTCATTTCTCAGAACAAGAATAGACTGACGAGTTCCAGAAGAAAGGTCTTTGTTTCTGGCCATTTTGAGCCTGTAATCGAACCCACAAATGCTGATGCTCCAGATACTCAACTAGTCTAAAGAAGGACAGTTTTATTGCTTCTTTAAATCAGGACAACAGTTTTCAGCTGTGCTAACAATTGCAAAAGGGGTTTTCTAATGATCAATTAGCCTTTTAAAATGATGAACTTGGATTAGCTTACACAATGTGCCATTGGAACCAAGGAGTGATGGTTGCTGATAATGGGCCTCTGTACGCCTATGTAGATATTCCATTTAAAAAAGCTGCCATTTCCAACTACAATAGTCATTTACAACATGAAAAATGTCTACACTGTATTTCTGATAAATTTGATGTTATTTTAAATGGGGGAAGTGCTTTTCTTTCAAAAACAAGGTAATTTCTAAGTGACCCCAAACGTTTGAATGGTAGTGTATGACAAACCCAAAAAATATTGATTTCAATGTTTACTTTGAATAATTTACCCAGAAAATTTCACAAAAACCCATTTACTGGAAGACCTGTGCAGATGCAAAGTTTGGTAACAGAATTACAGTCAAATCTCCCTCAGTTTTTTTTTTGTGACCAAGTTTTCCAAAAACTCTTAAAATAACTGCTCCGAATTAAGATTCAAAGATGTCTGGAGAAAGAATGGGGGTGTCAGCTATGTCATGACACCTCGAGTTAAAAAAAATATATAGATATTTGTTGTTGTTGAACTACAGTAAGTCAAGTGGATTTACATCCGGGAATGGAGTTACGGTAACATAATTACATCATGGTTCCCTGATCTGTATTATCCAAAAATGCATAATTATGAATATGATTATCTTCAGGGTGATATATCCTGAATAAAGTACACAAAGATAGAACTACGCAATATCCTTATTTTGCATATTTGGGTATTATTCTACACACAGACTATTATTCTAATGAGCTCCGCCCCCAAACAAGAACACATTTGTCTGGTCCGGACCAGACCAAATCTGAACCAATCATAGACATCGATGTTTCACAAGTTTGGACATTAACAGTAGAGATCAGTAGAGTAGAGTTCAGTACAGTACAGTACAGTAGATATGTTCAGTGCACTACAGTACATTATACTGTACTTTAGTGTGCTCTACTGTACTGAAACTTTACTGTACAGTACTTTTCTTTACTGTCTGTCTGTCTATCTTTCCCAAATGAGTTGGTGAAATTATCCTCAACATGGAGGGTATAATCCCAGCAACATGGGTGTTATTATGAATCACTGTAAAAAAAATAAAAAATAAAAAAAATAAAAAAACATTATGGTTGCTTAACACAATGCACCCGACATCACTGAAACGCAACACAAGTAAATAGGCTGTCTGTGTTTCATTTGGATTTTAGACAGAAAAGCAAAGTGAATTTAACGTGAACTCTTTGGGGTTTGGAAACGTGTTGAATATTAAACGTAAGTGGAGCTACAGTAGTAGTTTGTTGATCCGTAGTGTGAATTACACGTGAAACTCTGTTACAAATCTATGCTACTTTATACTGCGTCACATATAATAACTCAGATAACGATGGCTGTGGTCTTCATCTATAGACAGATAGACAGGCCTCTGAAGGTCAATGTTTCTGGGCCGTGTAACGTTGTGCATCACACAAAACCCATCTAATGACCAAAGACGGAGACACTGTATACAGTGTGACTGTAGAGGAACGATCATCTGGGCCTTTGCTTACAAGTGACACTGACACCCGAACAATTTAACATTCCGCCATTTTCATGTAAATGAATAATCTCACCTCTCCACAATCCTAAAAACAGAGCTAAAATTGGGAAGCATTTTAAATGGGAAATTCCGGTGATTATTTTTTAACTTGTGTTTCTCTGTCCTCTGGCGCTGCTGCTGCACTATCTAATAACTTACTGAACATATGTTCAAGGCTGCTCTTGATTTAAATCAGGTTTCAGCTGTGAAACGCTACAACCGACAGATTCCAAGACCCCAAAACCCGCTCAATGCGAAGAGGAGGGTGGGATGTGCCCCTAGCAAATCTACAACGGGGTGGGGTGTCTGTAAAACATTAGTTTACAGCAAAACAGACAGGTGACGGTATAATGGGTGAAATGTTACAATAGGCTCACATTCCAAGCCCATGCGATGTCATGAGATTGGCAATTCTTAAACATGGTAATATGTATATATTTAAAATGTAAAATAAATAATTATACAGAATCGAATTGATTATTCTGCGGTCGGCCAACACACAACTCTACAAGTAAAATATAATGACATTCTCTCATTATTCACCCAGTTACTGTGAAAAAAAAGACAATATTAGGCCTATAGTATGGAAGAAGTGCGCTCCATAAAATCTCCTGTTAGCTGGATGTCGCCGATACACAGCGTGAGCTCCAGATGATCACTGAAACGTTGGAATCTATCCGTCTAAATATTAGAATAATCCTGTTTTACCTTCTGCCGTGTTTCGATGTGCGTGGTTGTTTTCTCAATGCAACATGTAAATACTTGAATCCTTCGGTTTTTCCGTTGTGACGGGGACCGCTCATGACTTGGGCAGCAGAAGAAGCATTGTCCTTGTCGGCAACTTTCTTGCAATGGTGAGTGAGTTTACTCCACAGCGTATCAAGGAGATCTTAATTAAAGGGGAGGGCGGTAGTGATGTTTAGCCGACATTTTTCCCCGTTCAAACTCATTATCCGTCCACTTCAAAGTTGCACATACTGGTAATTCATAGACATAAATGCAATATTTATATATCCACTACATTGCTTTGCGCAATACATTTAAGAAACGGAATAGGCCTACTATTGACACCTTGCATTCAGGTCATTTAATTTAATTCAACTTATCCACTTGTTTTAAAAACATTACCTATTGCCTACAAAATAACAAAAAAACTACACAGTATGTGCAATGTGTAGGCTACATTTTAGTGTGCATTTAGTTAGGTTAGGTTTAGTTAGGGTAGGTTTAGTTAGGTTGGGTTTAGTTAGGTTAGGGTGGGGTGGGGTAGCTTTAGTTAGGTTATGTTTAGTTAGGTTAGGGTAGCTTTAGTTAGGCTAGGTTTAGTTAGGTTAGGGTAGCTTTAGTTAGGTTGGGTTTAGTTAGGGTAGCTTTAGTTAGGTTAGGGTAGCTTTAGCTAGGTTAGGTTTAGTTAGGTTAGGGTAGCTTTAGTTAGGTTAGGTTTAGCTAGGTTAGGGTAGCTTTAGTTAGGTTAGGGTAGCTTTAGTTAGGTTAGGTTTAGTTAGGTTAGGGTAGCTTTAGTTAGGTTAGGTTTAGTTAGGTTAGGGTAGCTTTAGTTAGGTTAGGTTTAGTTAGGTTAGGGTAGCTTTAGTTAGGTTAGGTTTAGTTATGTTAGGGTAGCTTTAGTTAGGTTAGGGTAGCTTTAGCTAGGTTAGGTTTAGTTAGGTTAGGGTAGCTTTAGTTAGGTTAGGTTTAGTTAGGTTAGGTTAGCTTTAGTTAGGTTAGGTTTAGTTAGGTTAGGGTAGCTTTAGTTAGGTTAGGTTTAGTTAGGTTAGGGTAGCTTTGGTTAGGTTAGGTTTAGTTAGGTTAGCTTTAGTTAGGTTAGGTTTAGTTAGGTTAGGGTAGCTTTAGTTAGGTTAGGTTTAGTTAGGTTAGGGTAGCTTTAATTAGGTTAGGTTTAGTTAGGGTAGGGTAGCTTTAGTTAGGTTAGGTTTAGTTAGGTTAGGGTAGCTTTAGTTAGGTTAGGTTTAGTTAGGTTAGGATAGCTTTAGTTAGGTTAGGGTAGCTTTAGTTAGGTTAGGTTTAGTTAGGTGCATGGGTGGAAAAGGGTACTATAATGTGGGCTTCAATAGGACTACTGATACAATAGACCGTGTGATGTGGGCTTCAATAGGACTACTGATACAATAGACCATGTGATGTGGGCTTCAATAGGACTACTGATACAATAGACCATGTGATGTGGGGTTCAATAGGACTACTGATACAATAGACCATGTGATGTGGGGTTCAATAGGACTACTGATACAATAGACCATGTGATGTGGGCTTCAATAGGACTCCTGATACAATGGACCATGTGATGTGGGGTTCAATAGGACTACTGATACAATAGACCATGTGATGTGGGCTTCAATAGGACTCCTGATACAATAGACCATGTGATGTGGGCTTCAATAGGACTACTGATACAATAGACCAGGTGATGTGGGCTTCAATAGGACTACTGATACAATAGACCAGGTGATGTGGGCTTCAATAGGACTACTGATACAATAGACCAGGTGATGTGGGCTTCAATAGGACTACTGATACAATAGACCCAAACAACCTGATGAGAGATCAACATTATAAATAGCTACAAAAAAAATTGGATATTCAAGATGTGGTCCTGGTGTGCCCCCCCCCCCACCCCTCTGCCTGACACACACACGTATATTACACATTTTTCACATTAGTTCAAGTTCCAAGGCTATCATGAATCACACACATTGTTATTCAAAAATCAAAGGCAGCTCAGATTATGGATAATAAATGGATGATCTTAGATCATGAGTGTAACTAACATCACACGCTTTAATTCTCAAAAATCACTCAAAATGAAAGACATTTTAATACGAGACAAAGCAATGAACTTTGAGTTCTACAATCAAAGAGAAGCTTTTGTGTTGTGTGAGAAATCTAGACAACAGTGGAGTTTCCTGTCCCTCAAAAACAATCTGACTGATGCGGACAGGAAATGGGACAGGAAGTAGCCTTGGGGAAACAGGAAGTGCCTGAGACAATACAGATTCTGAGGATTGGCCCCCAGCTGCATTTTTAAGTCTGAAAAAAGGATACAGTCACACATAAACGTTCCTTATCGACGGAGAAAAACAAACATTGCAGTTAAAATGGGAACTTGTACTTGGAAATTATGATTAGGAATCAAGAGCAGCAGCCGCGAAGGTCTTAAAATCAGGAGTCAACTTCTCTTTATTTAACGTGTGCGTTGCTATGGAAACATGTCTGAAAATCCTACCAAAAGACCGTTAGAATTGAAGTAAAACTGCATCCCTAATAATAACTTTATGCAGAAAGACAAAATGTTTGAAATTCAGTCAAGACCAACGTATAACTGAGGTAATGACCTTTTAACAGCTAAACACGTTTCATGACCTCTATGGTTATAACAAGCTATAACAGATTATAATGATTCCTTTTAAGGGTCAGACAGGAGTTTTTTTTTATTCCCTCGGGCGTTGTTATGCTGCCATCTCTCCTCCCCTGTGACTGTCATTAGGAGTCTCAGTGGGCCATTCACTGTACAAAAGCACACTTGTCTTGGTGCATTATGCTAATTCACTTCCTAACAAACTGACAACATTCCATTGTTCTAACCCAGCATTTTCCCGAAACTCGTTGCACGTTTTTGTTTTTGCCCTTGCACTACACAGGTGAATCAAATGATCCATGCTTGATGATTAGTTGATTATTTGAATCAGCTGTGTAGTGCTAGGGGCAAAAAACAAAACGTGCACCAAGTTCGTGAAACACTGTTCTAAACGCTCACGGCTTCCAAACACTGGGCGATGAGGAAATGTTATGACCTATTACTGCCACTGGGAGGCACTAGATACCAGGAAATATACTGTAGTAAGTAGGCTGCATGATAGGCTATTTTCTCTATTGGCAATGGCTATGGTATAACACTTCAAATGAAAGCTGAAGTCGAATCAAACATGAATATGAAAAAAACTAAAAAACATGTTAGGGTCTTGAAATATTTAAATATTGTCTTTAAATTCGTTTTGAAATAGACACATTTTTACAGTATTATCATAAATTCGATATTTTACCATTTAATGGAAGGATAGCACCGTGCATACATTGTCTATTGTTTTCCTATATGAAAATACCCTGTTAAACCCCTCTGATTCAATAAGTTATAGATCAATTACCAACTAAATGCAACAAGACAAAAGTTGCAGATCCAAATTATAGTAAATCATACATGTACATTTACATATTTGTACACACACACACACACACACACACACACACACTCACACGGAAACACACGCACACACCAAACCCAACACAGAGAGTGTGTCCCAAATCGCACCCTATTTCCTATATAGTTCACTACTTTTGACCAGAGTCTTATGGGCCCTGCACAAATGTAATACACTTCTATTTTTTATTTATTTATTTATTTTTGACCATTATTTTCTAGGGAATAGGGTGCCATTTTGAAAACACAGCCACACAATTATATACAAACAGTGTCTTCACTCAGAGTTAGCCTAGGTCTCTTCGTCATCGCTGTGACGTTGTGCTTGTTTCTCCTCCGTCAGGCGGCTCTCATCAATGTTCTCCAGTGAGTCGGCTCTCTGTAGTACAAGGTCAGACACGTTGATACATGGTAAGGTGTTCTGCTCGGGATAAATCCAGGGCTTCAGGTTAGGGTTGTGCTTCCTCTTCCACTCTGGATACTTCTGACAGGCCTTGTAGATCTTCTTCATGGCCTAGGGGGAAGGAGCACAAATATTCAGATTCTAAATTAATGTGTTAGTTAAGAGCCTCTCAGATAAGTCTTTTTTAAATTTAACCTTAACTGACTTGCCTAGTTAAATAAAGAACAAATTCTTATTTACAATGACAGCATACCAGGGAACAGTGGGTTAACTGCCTTGTTCAGGGGCAAGAGGACAGATGTTTACCTTGTCAACTCAGGGATTCGATCTAGAAACCTTTCGCTTACTGGCCAAACACTCTAACCACTAGGCTACCTGCTGGTTACTGGTCCAACGCTCTAACCACTAGGCTACCTGCTGGTTACTGGCCAAACGCTCTAACCACTAGGCTACCTGCTGGTTACTGGCCCAACTCTCTAACCACTAGGCTGCCTGCTGGTTACTGGTCCAACACTCTAACCACTAGGCTACCTGCTGGTTACTGGCCAAATGCTCTAACCACTAGGCTACCTGCTGGTTACTGGCCAAATGCTCTAACCACTAGGCTACCTGCTGGTTACTGGTCCAACGCTCTAACCACTAGGCTACCTGCTGGTTACTGGCCAAACGCTCTAACCACTAGGCTACCTGCTGGTTACTGGCCAAATGCTCTAACCACTAGGCTACCTGCTGGTTACTGGCCCAACACTCTAACCACTAGGCTGCCTGCTGGTTACTGGTCCAACACTCTAACCACTAGGCTACCTGCTGGTTACTGGCCAAATGCTCTAACCACTAGGCTACCTGCTGGTTACTGGCCAAATGCTCTAACCACTAGGCTACCTGCTGGTTACTGGCCCAATGCTCTAACCACTAGGCTACCTGCTGGTTACTGGTCCAACGCTCTAACCACTAGGCTACCTGCTGGTTACTGGCCAAACGCTCTAACCACTAGGCTACCTGCTGGTTACTGGCCAAATGCTCTAACCACTAGGCTACCTGCTGGTTACTGGCCCAATGCTCTAACCACTAGGCTACCTGCTGGTTACTGGCCCAATGCTCTAACCACTAGGCTACCTGCTGGTTACTGGTCCAATGCTCTAACCACTAGGCTACCTGCTGGTTACTGGCCAAATGCTCTAACCACTAGGCTACCTGCTGGTTACTGGCCAAATGCTCTAACCACTAGGCTACCTGCTGGTTACTGGCCCAATGCTCTAACCACTAGGCTACCTGCTGGTTACTGGCCCAATGCTCTAACCACTAGGCTACCTGCTGGTTACTGGCCCAATGCTCTAACCACTAGGCTACCTGCTGGTTACTGGCCCAATGCTCTAACCACTAGGCTACCTGCTGGTTACTGGCCCAATGCTCTAACCACTAGGCTACCTGACGTCTTGCAGCCAAGTTCTGAAGGGTTTTATAAGTAGGCAATAAACAAAATAATAATTAGTTTATAAATAGTTTATAAATGTGTAATAAACACTTAACACCATGGTATTATCTTTCATGGTATTCTTGATAGTGATTTTGGAATCAAAACAAGTCAAAACATCTTTGGGAAGTGCATGAAGTGCACGAACTTCCTGAAACCACTAGATGGAGACAGAGGTATCAAATAATATAGCACACTCTCTCTTCTTCTCGGGTTTCAAGATAGCACATTACCAAGACAGATTGATAATAATAATAATAATAATATTAAAATGATAATATTACCTTTGGTGCTACGAACTGAGAAGCTCTATTCACCACCCACTTGGGAAGGGAACCTGCAGTCCAAAACCAAAAACATGAAACAGGCTTCTGTCCAGACAGTGGCAAGTCAAATTCAAGGACTTTCAAGTACTTTTTCAAGCACTAATACATATTTTCAAGGACTATCCATTTGTGAATTGTTCTTATAATTCAATTGTTTCTAGTTGCCACCCGATGGCAGTATATCGCAAAAACCTCATGAAAATAAAAACATACAAAAACACAAAAAAACACCTAGTATTCATCACTACCTTACAAGTCCTACTCAATAATACGTTGTTTTACTACTTATTTACTACATAAGTGGTAAGTCAGTGCTGATGATGTTGTAATTTGAGTAGTGATGAGCAGAGTTTTGGGACATGTCTACTGGTGAACCAACATTTCCTATTCACATTACTACACAATTCCAGCTGAATGACTGTGTTTTTATTGGGCAATGAGGGAATCTACTAGCTACGAAAAAAGCGTCCTAACTTCCGACTGGCCACTGTGTGTTTCCGGCGGGAGAAGGGCAGGTGGGCTGTGTGAGGAAAACAGCACATGAACGGCCACCAGAACGGCAGGAGCACGGTTGCCGCTTGATAAAGCGGAATATCGCGGGCGACCTGTCAACGAGGCGATTGGCAAAACAGCTCTGGAGGCTGTTGCAGAGAACAAGTAGAACTGGCGCTAGCAGGACTGAGCGTCGTGTCTTCCCCCCATCACGTGGCTCTTCAGGGCCGATTCACCAGTGCTCGCAATGTCAAAGTCTGACGCATTTCTTTGCAACATATACGGTGTGGGTTGGTTGGGTCCAGTGATGTAGTGGTAAAAAAATGCTGGGTAAACTATACTGAACAAAAATATAAAACGCAACATGTTGGTCCCATGTTTTCGGCGAATAAACTACAAACTACCAAAATAAAGAAAGTCTCACACTCCATGTATAAACTCCCAGCAATTTAATGGGTTTTTACCAACATTTCGGCATCACTGTGGCTTCCTCGGGGTCATGTTTTCATGAATTGAAATGTAAAAAAATCCCTGAAATATTCCATAAACATAAAAGGAATCTAGATTTTCCCGGGATTTTAGTTATCAATGTGACGTTTGACGTCCCCTAACCAGTCTGTTCTGTACCTGCTTGGCTGAGTGGCAGTGTGTGTGGAATGAGCAAGCTCTCCTGGCAACCACAGCGCCAAACGTGAGGAAATACAACTCTAGTTGTCTACCTGGAAATGAATTCGCAAGACCAATATTTTTTTTTAAATAATATTTTTCATAAACATATTTTGATCATTATCTGTTCTCCTCTCATTTTAATTCAAATACTTTTAAAGTACCAACTTGAGAAAATGTCTTATTACAGGACTTGACTCCAGTACTTGAATTTCAGTGCCTTGTGAGAACCTTGATGAAAGTTTAACACCAATACAAAACTATTTCTATTAGACAGACCTGTGAAAAAAGGTGTTTTTCTCTCTTTAATAAAACACACTGCTTGCTTCCTGTTGATATAGTTCCTGCAGGACCCCTGGTTTACAGTATACAGAACAGAAGTGTTGCTATTCCTGTGCGACCTCTGGTTTACAACATAGTTTCTGCATGACACCTGGTTTACAGTAAGGACAGTATACAGAACAGAAGTGTTGCTATAGTTCCTGCAGGACCCCTGGTTTACAGTATACAGAACAGAAGTGTTGATATAGTTCCTGCATGACATCTGGTTTACAGTAAGGACAGTATACAGTAGATATAGTTTATACAATACCTCTGGTTTACAGTAAGGACAGCATACAGTAGATATAGTTCATGCAGGACCCCTGGTTTACAGTAAGGACAGCATACAGTAGATACAGTTCATGCAGGACCTCTGGTTTACAGTAAGGACAGTATACAGTAGATATAATTAATGCAGGACCCCTGGTTTAGAATAAGGACAGTATACAGTAGATATAGTTCATGCAGGACCCCTGGTTTACAGTAAGGACAGTATACAGTAGATATAGTTCATGCAGGACCTCTGGTTTACAGTAAGGACAGTATACAGTAGATATAGTTCATGCAGGACCCCTGGTTTACAGTAAGGACAGTATACAGTAGATATAATTAATGCAGGACCCCTGGTTTAGAATAAGGACAGTATAAAGTAGAAATAGTTCATGCATGACCCCTGGTTTACAGTAAGGACAGTATACAGTAGATATAGTTCATGCAGGACCCGTGGTTTACAGTAAGGACAGTATACAGTAGATATAGTTAATGCAGGACCTCTGGTTTACAGTAAGGACAGTATAAAGTAGAAATAGTTCATGCATGACCCCTGATTTACAGTAAGGACAGTATACATAACAGAAGTGTGACGATGGTGTGCCAGCTGTTTTCCATGTCATGAATTGGAGGTTTGCAACACACACACACACACACACACACACACACACACTCTCTTCACACTCAAGGACAGAAATGAGGCTAGACTGTTGTTAAATGACAACGTGGCACACAGAGTAGTTGTCGACAATGTGGTGATCTGCTGCACACTGCCATTGGGTTTACAAAAGGTGCAAGAGAAGACACACTGTATACTATAGAGAAACGGTCTCTCCACACTTTAATCAGATGCAATGTCAGCATTTGAATGGTTAAACTCTCTGTCAGTAATGGCCTTCTTTAAAACACGGCCGTTAAAAGCACCTTAAATATCTTGGATAGGAAGGATATGCCACAGGTCGTATCATCCACCTAATAGGTTTCAAAAAGTTACTGATGAAGCGTAATCTTGTTGCGTTTGATCTTCGCCCGATTCCTCCCTAAGAGCTGTGTCTGTGTACACAGAGGTGTTTCAACAGGACTCTCTCAGTGTGGAGTGAAGCTAGGGGTCTTTCAGCTAACAGGTGTTACGTACACAAACAGACAGAGCAGTCTTCTCATAGCGCCCTATGACAGCGATGCACTGTATCCAGAACTGGTGTGGACCAGCATAGAGCTGTACCGTCAACACCAAAAAACATGTCATGTTAATCATTTAAAACGTACCGTACTGTATATAACCAGTTAAAAAAAGGTTTTACCTTTGGGATCGACCTGCGTCAGGTAATAGAGAGTGGAGGAGTTTTCTCCGTTGGACTGAATCAGGTATCCTGTCAGCAGAGACACCGCTCTCACATAGTCCTTTTTGGGCGGATATTGCTGAAATAAGACCAATCAAATCAAAGTATTATTCATTAAAGAATTACCATTAAAAAAATAACCAGTCAGCTGTTCATATATGGGGCGGCAGGGTAGCCTAGTGGTTAGAGCGTTGGACTAGTAACCGGAAGGTTGCAAGTTCAAACCCCTGAGCTGACAAGGTACAAATCTGTCGTTCTGCCCCTGAACAGGCAGTTAACCCACTGTTCCTAGGCCGTCATTGAAAATAAGAAGTTGTTCTTAACTGATCTTGCCTAGTTAAATAAAGGTAAATAATATTGTGTTTAGAGTTTTTTGTTGTTGTTGTTAAACAACCCAGACTTCACAACAGAGGCATGAAGAGATGTTGACCCCACTTCAACAGTAGACAGGGCCTCTGGCAGGACTTTCTTACTGAGTCTGCCAAACAGCACTAATAGCATCTGTCTATTGTACAACATTCACTAGAAGACATGCTCAACTTCAGAGAAGTAAATTCATCTTCGGGTGCTGTAGCACAAAAGTAATCCTACTTGTGTGAAAACGACGACCGGCCACTCGTCCATTGTGACAGCTGGTAAAATAAATACTGTTCTTTTAAATACTTTTGTGAGTGCTGGTTGTCTTTTTCATTGTGCTGTATTTCCGAGCCATCCAAAATTGTGTGTAGATAAAGGTACATACCGGGTGTTTGACAGAGTAGTTGATGATCAGGTAGTCGTTGCCCAGGGGAAGCCACGATCTCATGGTAACAAAGTCCCTGTTCTTCAGGGGGCTCGGGCACTTCCCTACAAAACACAACGACAACATGACTTCAGCGGAAGATGTTTCAATGAGTCCAAATGTCCACATACTGTAGTGTTCCATTGTCAGTGATTCTCAGTGATGAACTGCCTCACAACCCAGTCTATTCAGTCTATTTCTATGCCCGATTAAATTGTGTGGTTGCTGTACCTTTCTTCTGCAACATGTGGTAACAGTAGGGCCTAGTCATAGAAACACCTTTTACGTTGAGTAACATTCTTTAGTCTGCTACCTCTGTTGAATCATACCGGCACATTTTGGGGCGGCAGGGTAGCCTAGTGGTTAGAGCAATGGACTAGTAACCGAAAGCTTGCAAACTGACTCACACTGACTGGCATATTGACTCAGGCTGACTGGCACATGGACTCACCTTGACTCACACTGACCGGCACATTGAATCACCTTGACTCACACTGACTGGCAAATTTACTCAGGCTGACTGGCTCATTGACTCACCTTGACTCACACTGACAGGCACATTGACTCACACTGACCGGCACATTGACTCACCTTGACTCACACTGACCGGCACATGGACTCAAACTGACCGGTACATTGACTCACCTTGACTCACACTGACTGGCATATTGACTCACACTGACCGGCACATTGACTCACCTTGACTCACACTGACCGGCACATTGACTCACCTTGACTCACACTGACCGGCACATTGACTCACTCTGCCTCATGAATATTGATTCAATAGCAGGAGGCTTATCATCAGTAAACAATGTGACACTAACTCACAGGAGTAATATCCTACATCTGACACTAACTCACAGTGTAATATCCTATTTCAGGAGTAATATCCTATTTCTGTCACTAACTCACATGAGTAATATCCTACATCTGACACTAACTCACAGGAGTAATATCCTACGTCTGACACTAACTCACAGGAGTAATATCCTTTATCTGTCACTAACTCACAGTGTAATATCCTATTTCAGGAGTAATATCCCCCATCTGACACTAACTCACAGGAGTAATATCCTATTTCTGACACTAACTCACAGGAGTAATATCCTATTTCTGACACTAACTCACAGGAGTAATATCCTACGTCTGACACTAACTCACAGGAGTAATATCCCCCATCTGACACTAACTCACAGGAGTAATATCCTATTTCTGACACTAACTCACAGGAGTAATATCCTATTTCTGACACTAACTCACAGGAGTAATATCCTATTTCTGACACTAACTCACAGGAGTAATATCCTATTTCTGACACTAACTCACAGGAGTAATATCCTACGTCTGACACTAACTCACAGGAGTAATATCCTTTATCTGTCACTAACTCACAGTGTAATATCCTATTTCAGGAGTAATATCCCCCATCTGACACTAACTCACAGGAGTAATATCCTATTTCTGACACTAACTCACAGGAGTAATATCCTATTTCTGACACTAACTCACAGGAGTAATATCCTACGTCTGACACTAACTCACAGGAGTAATATCCCCCATCTGACACTAACTCACAGGAGTAATATCCTATTTCTGACACTAACTCACAGGAGTAATATCCTACATCTGACACTAACTCACAGGAGTAATATCCTATTTCTGACACTAACTCACAGGAGTATTATCCTACATCTGACACTAACTCACAGGAGTAATATCCTACATCTGACACTAACTCACAGGAGTATTATCCTACATCTGACACTAACTCACAGGAGTATTATCCTACATCTGACACTAACTCACAGGAGTATTATCCTACGTCTGACACTAACTCACAGGAGTAATATCCTACATCTGACACTAACTCACAGGAGTAATATCCTACGTCTGACACTAACTCACAGGAGTAATATCCTACATCTGACACTAACTCACAGGAGTAATATCCTACGTCTGACACTAACTCACAGGAGTAATATCCTACATCTGACACTAACTCACAGGAGTAATATCCTACATCTGACACTAACTCACAGGAGTAATATCCTACGTCTGACACTAACTCACAGGAGTAATATCCTACATCTGACACTAACTCACAGGAGTAATATCCTTTATCTGTCACTAACTCACAGGAGTATTATCCTACATCTGTCACTAACTCACAGGAGTAATATCCTACATCTGACACTAACTCACAGGAGTAATATCCTACGTCTGACACTAACTCACAGGAGTAATATCCTACGTCTGACACTAACTCACAGGAGTAATATCCTACGTCTGACACTAACTCACAGGAGTAATATCCTACGTCTGACACTAACTCACAGGAGTAATATCCTACATCTGACACTAACTCACAGGAGTAATATCCTACGTCTGACACTAACTCACAGGAGTAATATCCTACATCTGACACTAACTCACAGGAGTAATATCCTACGTCTGACACTAACTCACAGGAGTAATATCCTACGTCTGACACTACCTCACAGGAGTAATATCCTACATCTGACACTAACTCACAGGAGTAATATCCTACATCTGACACTAACTCACAGGAGTAATATCCTACGTCTGACACTAACTCACAGGAGTAATATCCTACATCTGACACTAACTCACAGGAGTAATATCCTACGTCTGCGTTGACAGTGAGCCTGCCGATGTCGTGGGTGTCGATCATGTTGCTGTCCCATTTCTTCCGGTAGCTGGTGTCATGAAGGACGTCGTAAAGGGTCTCGGCAGTCACGTCCTTACACACTATCCTCATCTGAAACAATAAGTAAGAGACAACAATTAGTTGAGGAATGCAATTAGGTAATAACCTATGCCGATAAACCCCGTTACCACGGTAACAACGTAGAAATGACTAGGTAACGACTTTGTTGCCACTACAGTTATTACTGTGTAGTCACATAGGACTGGCTTAGCTATGAATAACATGGGTGGAACGAGGACCGACTCCTCTTCTCTGAAACGGCGTTCTCTGGAGCTAGAACTGTCTTTGGTATCAATTAAGTTTAGAACGATGCATTTTTTTTGGAAGAAACAAAAACAAGAGATCTGACACAGAAGCTGTTACTGTCTCTCTTCCAGAAGGATTTGATGTTGACACGTTGTTATGTTGAACGTTGCCCATAGATCAGTCCGTTTATAAAAGCAGGTGAGAAGACAGTACACCACCATAACGACGACAACAACACTTGAAGTTGAGGAAGCTCAATATATTATATTGCTGTAATATCCGTGTGACCACATGGAACCAACGGAATATACCAGAACCTACCTAAATTAATAAATTTACAATATGAGATATATTAGTTGAATTAATAATAAACTATATGAAGTGTTTCCTTGGAGATATTACGTAAGATTACAACCATCTTAATGCACCCTGTTTCCATTATAGTGTACATCATATTAAACTCCATCCAGTGTAGTGTAGATCATATTAAACTCCATCCAGTGTAGTGTACATCATATTAAACTCCATCCAGTGTAGTGTACATCATATTAAACTCCATCCAGTGTAGTGTACATCATATTAAACTCCATCCAGTGTAGTGTACATCATATTAAACTCCATCCAGTGTAGTGTACATCATATTAAACTCCATCCAGTATATTGTACATCAGGTTAAACGGTTTACAGTAGACCTAGCTACAAGCCAATCACAGTGTATTATATTACAATGTAAACAAGCAAATAAATGGATTTCCCCCATTTCTCTGATGAATATACCATTCTGCCTGCATCACAGCAGCAGATTGGGAGAGGATCATGGGATAGCTGGGGGCCACAGCAGCAGAGTGGATAGGATCATGGGATAGCTGGGGACCACAGCAGCAGAGTGGGAGAGGATTATGGGATAGCTGGGGGCCACAGCAACGGGGTGGGATGGGATCATGGGATAGCTGGGGGCCACAGCAGCAGATTGGGAGAGGATCATGGGATAGCGGGGGCCACAGCAGCAGAGTGGGAGAGGATCATGGGATAGCTGGGGGCCACAGCAGCAGAGTGGGAGAGGATCATGGGATAGCTGGGGGCCACAGCAGCAGAGTGGGAGAGGATCTTGGGATAGCTGGGGACCTTCAAGCCTTTCCTTGTGTTTGAGTTTGGGAGAGGAAGGAAGGACTAGGAGAGGTGTCGCTGGTCAGAAGTTGAGTGTTTGTATTTAACCGTGAGGCTGCAACAGGAGTTTCCCATAACACTTAGTATCATCAAGCATTATAACCACATGTATAACACCTTGTTAGCTGCATATAATGGGGGCGGCAGGGTAGCCTAGTGGTTAGAGCATTGGACTAGTAGCCAAAAAAAATTGCAAGTTCAAATCCCCCAGCTGACAAGGTACAAATCTGTCGTTCTACCCCTGAACAGGCAGTTAACCCACTGTTCCTAGGCCATCATTGAAAATAAGAATTAGTTCTTACCTGACTTGCCTAGTTAAATAAAGGTAAAATAAAATAATGCATTTTAATGCACAACTTAGTTTACTTTCCTGGTGCTCTCCATAGCTGTAGTAAATATGTTTATTTAGACTCTTCTGTGATCAATGAGCTTTACTCTAATCAATTATCTTCAGTGGGGGGGGGAAATTGGTCATTTGACTTCTGTAACAACAACATGGCAGATCAAATACTGGACTCTTTGTGACTAAAGATTTAGGAAAAGACAGGATTCAAGATGAATGTGGAAACTACCGGACAAAGAGATGATGCATTCAATTCAATTTGACCCATTGTCATAAGGGTGTAAAGTACAGGATAGGAATATTGTAAAGAAGGGTTAGGTGGGTCTAGCCCGGAATAAGCATTCCACTTCCTTCCATTCTAAATCTGACTAACTTTAGTTGATCAGTGTGCAGGGACGACGGTGCTGCATATAGCATGCCAGATGCAACACGATCAGATATTGTGCGTCGTCTGGTCAACGTACCAAACGGCTCCATGTAACTCAATCAGTAGATAGCTGACGGTGAGTTAATAATTCACCATCACACCTCCCCCTCTGTCCAACCCCCCCCGGTCCGGGCCTGGCTTCTAACAGAAGGCTTAGTCACTCCTCATTTCCACTGCCTGGGTTGGCTCCTTTAGGTTAGGTTATGTCCCTCTGAATGGAACGTCGTCAATACCTCGACACGTACGTTCTATTATTCAGGAGAAGTGCATCACTGCCCCGGAAAGATTCATGCAGTATAAAGAGAGAGGTCTATCTAGCCATCATCTCCTGTTATGTTGACGTTTGTGCTGGGTGTCGAAAAATGATTTTCTCATTTTTATCCTTCTAAACAATCCATCATTCCTACCCTGTTTCTTTCTTCTTTCTCCCTCTTTATTTACCCCATCTGGGTTCCCGACGGGGTCAGCTGGAGGTTCTTCAGTAAGGGCTGTTACCCTCTTGGCCTGGCAGCAGGGGGGGGAATCAGGTTTCCTCATTACTAGCTGCTAGCCATTACCACAGTTTTCCACTGTTCATTTTTCAGGATGTCTCCTGGGTGGACGTTACCTCAGAGACCCAGACTGCCTTTCCTTTCTGACAGAGAGAAACCAGAGGTCTACAGAGGCATGGTCAGACCATCTACTATCTTGACTAGAACCCAAACATGTGATCATATTACTCCATTGCTATCCTCTCTCTACACTGGCTTCCTGTTAAGGCTAGGGCTGATTTCAAGGTTTTACTTCTAACCTACAACACATTCAAATTGACTTGCTCCTACTTATCTCTCCGATTTGGTCCTGTCGTACATACCTACACATACGCTACAATCACAAGACGCAGGTCTCCTTATTGTCCCTAGAATTTCTAAGTAAACAGTAGGAGGCAGGGCTTTCTGCTATAGAACTCCATTTTTATGGAATGGTCTTTATTGAAGACTCATCTCTTCAGTAGGTCCTATGATTGAGTGTAGTCTGGCCCAGGGGTGCGAAGGTGAACGGCAAGGCACTGGAGTGATGAACCACCCTTGCTGTCTCTGCATGGCCAGCTCCCCTCTCTCCACTGGGATTCTCTGCCTCTGACCCTATTACGGGGGCTGAGTCACTGGCTTACTGGTGCTCTTCCATGCCGTCCCTAGGAGGGATGAGTCACTTGAGTGGGTTGAGTCACTGACGGGATCTTCCTGTCCGGTTTTGCACCCCCTCGGGCTTGTGCGGTGGAGGAGATCTTCGAGGGCTATACTCAGCCTTGTCTCAGGGTAGTAAGTTAGTGGTCTGTTGATATACCTCTAGGGGTGTGTGGGGGCTATACTCAGCCTTGTCTCAGGGTAGTAAGTTAGTGGTCTGTTGATATCCCTCTAGGGGTGTGTGGGGGCTATACTCAGCCTAGTCTCAGAGTCTGTTGATATCCCTCTAGGGGTGTGGGGACTGTGCTTTGACAAGGCGGGTGGGGTTATATCCTGCCTGGTTAGCCCTATCCGGGGGTATCGTCGGACAGGGCCACAGTGTCCCCCGACCCCCGACCCCCACTGTTGCAGCCTCCAGTATCTATGCTGCAATAGTCTATGTGCCGGGAGGATAGGGTCAGTCTGTTATATCTGGTATAATTCTCCTGTCTTATCTGGTGTCCTGTGTGAATTTAACTATGCTCTCTCTAATTCTCTCTCTCCCTCCACTCCTGGAGGACCTGAGCCCAGGACGATGCCGCAGGACTACCTGGCCTGATGACTCCTGGCTGTACCCGGTCCACCTGGTCTGGGTGGAACCCTGACCTGTTCACCGGATGTGCTACCTTGTCCTGGACTTTCTCTCTCACACACACACACACACACACACACACACACACACACACCTGCTGTCTTGACCTCTGAATGCTCGGCTATGAAAAGCCAACTGACATTTACTACTGACATACTGACCTGTTGCACCCTCAACAATCTGGCCTTAATGGCCAGGTCTCTTATAATCTCCACCCGGCACAGCCAGAACAGGACTGGCCACCCCTCATAGCCTGGTTCCTCTCTAGGTTTCTTCCTAGGTTCCTGCCTTTCTAGGGAGTTTTTCCTAGCCAAAGTGCTTCTACACCTGCATTGCTTGCTGTTTGGGTTTTAGGCTGGGTTTCTGTACAGCACTTTGTGACATCTGCTGATGTAAAAAGGGCTTTATAAATACATTTAGTCTTACCTAGGAATACAGTATAGCTGGCTTCTACAGAGGCATGGACAGATCACAGAGTCTTCACAGACAAGTGGGCAGTAATGTTGTCTAGTGTGTTGAGGGTTCTGTTTCTGAATTACAGTGCCTTGCGAAAGTATTCGGCCCCCTTGAACTTTGCGACCTTTTGCCACATTTCAGGCCTCAAACATAAAGATATAAAACTGTTTTTTTTTGTTGTGAAGAATCAACAACAAGTGGGACACAATCATGAAGTGGAACAACATTTATTGGATATTTCAAACTTTTTTAACAAATCAAAAACTGAAAAATTGGGCGTGCAAAATTATTCAGCCCCCTTAAGTTAATACTTTGTAGCGCCACCTTTTGCTGCGATTACAGCTGTAAGTCGCTTGGGGTATGTCTCTATCAGTTTTGCACATCGAGAGACTGACATTTTTTCCCATTCCTCCTTGCAAAACAGCTCGAGCTCAGTGAGGTTGGATGGAGAGCATTTGTGAACAGCAGTTTTCAGTTCTTTCCACAGATTCTCGATTGGATTCAGGTCTGGACTTTGACTTGGCCATTCTAACACCTGGATATGTTTATTTTTGAACCATTCCATTGTAGATTTTGCTTTATGTTTTGGATCATTGTCTTGTTGGAAGACAAATCTCCGTCCCAGTCTCAGGTCTTTTGCAGACTCCATCAAGTTTTCTTCCAGAATGGTCCTGTATTTGGCTCCATCCATCTTCCCATCAATTTTAACCATCTTCCCTGTCCCTGCTGAAGAAAAGCAGGCCCAAACCATGATGCTGCCACCACCATGTTTGACAGTGGGGATGGTGTATTCAGCTGTGTTGCTTTTACGCCAAACATAACGTTTTGCATTGTTGCCAAAAAGTTCCATTTTGGTTTCATCTGACCAGAGCACCTTCTTCCACATGTTTGGTGTGTTTCCCAGGTGGCTTGTGGCAAACTTTAAACAACACTTTTTATGGATATCTTTAAGAAATGGCTTTCTTCTTGCCACTCTTCCATAAAGGCCAGATTTGTGCAATATACGACTGATTGTTGTCCTATGGACAGAGTCTCCCACCTCAGCTGTAGATCTCTGCAGTTCATCCAGAGTGATCATGGGCCTCTTGGCTGCATCTCTGATCAGTATTCTCCTTGTATGAGCTGAAAGTTTAGAGGGACAGCCAGGTCTTGGTAGATTTGCAGTGGTCTGATACTCCTTCCATTTCAATATTATCGCTTGCACAGTGCTCCTTGGGATGTTTAAAGCTTGGGAAATCTTTTTGTATCCAAATCCGGCTTTAAACTTCTTCACAACAGTATCTCGGACCTGCCTGGTGTGTTCCTTGTTCTTCATGATGCTCTCTGCGCTTTTAACGGACCTCTGAGACTATCACAGTGCAGGGGCATTTATACGGAGACTTGATTACACACAGGTGGATTGTATTTATCCTCATTAGTCATTTAGGTCAACATTGGATCATTCAGAGATCCTCACTGAACTTCTGGAGAGAGTTTGCTGCACTGAAAGTAAAGGGGCTGAATAATTTTGCACACCCAATTTTTCAGTTTTTGATTTGTTAAAAAAGTTAGAAATATCCAATAAATGTCGTTCCACTTCATGATTGTGTCCCACTTGTTGTTGATTCTTCACAAAAAAATACAGTTTTATATCTTTATGTTTGAAGCCTGAAATGTGGCAAAAGGTCGCAAAGTTCAAGGGGGCCGAATACTTTCGCAAGGCACTGTACTTGTTAAGACCCTACTTTGTTACAGTATGCATCTACATAGGCTATATTGCTATACTGCTATACTACTACCCTGCTATACGACTATACTGCTATACTGCTATACTACAACCCTGCTATACTGCTACCCTGCTATACTGCTACCCTGCTATACTACTATACTGCTATACTGCTACCCTACTATACTACCATACTGCTATACTACTACCCTGCTATACTACTATACTGCTATACTACTACCCTGCTATACTACTACCCTGCTATACTACTGCCCTGCTATACTGCTATACTACTATACTACTACCCTGCTATACTGCTATACTACTGCCCTGCTATACTGCTATACTACTGCCCTGCTATACTGCTATACTACTACCCTGCTATACTGCTATACTACTGCCCTGCTATACTGCTATACTACTGCCCTGCTATACTGCTATACTACTACCCTGCTATACTGCTATACTACTGCCCTGCTATACTGCTATACTACTACCCTGCTATACTGCTATACTACTACCCTGCTATACTACTATACTACTATACTGCTATACTACTATAATGCTATACTACTACCCTGCTCTACTACTACCCTGATATACTACTACCCTGCTATACTACTATACTACTATACTGCCATACTACTATACTGCTATATTACTACCCTGCTATACTACTATACTGCTATACTGCTATACTACTATACTGCTATACTACTATACTACTATACTGCTATATTACTATACTGCTATACTACTACCCTGCTCTACTACTACCCTGCTATACTACTACCCTGCTATACTGCTATACTACTACCCTGCTATACTACTATACTGCTATACTACTATACTGCTATACTACTATACTACTATACTACTACCCTGCTATACTGCTATACTACTGCCCTGCTATACTGCTATACTACTGCCCTGCTATACTGCTATACTACTACCCTGCTATACTGCTATACTACTGCCCTGCTATACTGCTATACTACTGCCCTGCTATACTGCTATACTACTACCCTGCTATACTGCTATACTACTGCCCTGCTATACTGCTATACTACTACCCTGCTATACTGCTATACTACTACCCTGCTATACTACTATACTACTATACTGCTATACTACTATACTGCTATACTACTACCCTGCTCTACTACTACCCTGATATACTACTACCCTGCTATACTACTATACTACTATACTGCTATACTACTATACTGCTATATTACTACCCTGCTATACTACTATACTACTATACTGCGATACTACTATACTGCTATACTACTATACTACTATACTGCTATATTACTATACTGCTATACTACTACCCTGCTATACTACTACCCTGCTATACTGCTATACTACTACCCTGCTATACTACTATACTGCTATACTACTATACTGCTATACTACTACCCTGCTATACTACTACCCTGATATACTACTACCCTGCTATACTGCTATACTACTAACCTGCTATACTACTATACTGCTATACTACTACCCTGCTATACTACTGCCCTGATATACTACTATACTACCACCCTGCAATACTACTATAATGCTATACTGCTATACTTCTATACTACTACCCTGCTATACTGCTATACTACTATACTGCTATACTGCTATACTACTACCCTGCTGTACTGCTATACTACCACCCTGATATACCACTGTACTGCTATACTACTATACTACTATACTACTACCCTGCTATACTGCTATACTACTATACTGCTATACTACTACCCTGCTATACTGCTACCCTGCTAGTCTACTACCCTGCTATACTACTATACTGCTACCCTGCTGTACTACTATACTACTATACTGCTATACTACTGCCCCGCTATACTGCTATACTACTACCATGCTATACTACTACCCTGCTATACTGCTACCCTGCTAGACAAGGTAGCACGTCCAGTAAACAGGTCAGGGTTCCATAGCCGCAGGCAGAACAGTTGAAACTAGAGCAGTAGCACGACCAGGTGGACTGGGGACAGCAAGGAGTCATCATGTCAGGTAGTCCTGAGGCATGGTCCTAGGGCTCAGGTCCTCCGAGAGAAGAGAGAAAGAGAGCGAGAAAAAGAGGGAGCATACTTATATTCACACAGGACACCGGATAAGACAGGAGAAGTACTCCAGATATAACAGACTGGCCCTAGCTGCCCGACACAAACTATTGCAGCATAAATACTGGAGGCCCTGGACAGTGCCAAACAGGAAGGATATAACCCCACCCTCCAGATATAACAGACTGGCCCTAGCCCCCCGACACAAACTATTGCAGCATAAATACTGGAGGCCCTGGACAGGGCCAAACAGGAAGGATATAACCCCACCCACTTTGCCAAGGTACAGCCCCCACACCACTAGAGGAATATCTTCAACTACCAATGTACTACTCTGAGAACAGGCAGAGTTTAGCCCATGAAGACATCCCCCATGACACAAACCCAATACTGCTATACTGCTATACTATACTGCTATACTATACTGCTATACTATACTGCTATACTATACTGCTATACTATACTGCTATACTATACTGCTATACTATACTGCTATACTGCTATACTACACCTCTACACTATACTGCTATACTATACTGCTATACTACACTACTATGCTGCTATACTGTCTTGCCTATGCCATTCGG